>NW_006159657.1:9557990-9571914 GCF_000334495.1 Tupaia belangeri chinensis | reverse complement strand
AGGATGTTAGTGAGAAACAGATATGGTTTATTATCTGTTGATGATGACGTGTATAGTATTCTCAACTGGACTGGTCTGGGAAGTATTTCATGATGGGTGAAGTCTTTTAACAAGCAAAATGAGAAATAGTGATTGACTGTTTTAAAATATTATAATAATAATAATTATTATTATTGGGAAATGCATGGAAAAGACATTGAATGATAAAGCGGGGAGATTGATGTCTCTGTATTGACTGACATGCATGGCATTCCCTTTTGAAAAAGCAATGGAAGTCAATGTAAAGTTATATGTAATCCAATGTAATATAAAGAAGATTATGATGATAAAAAAAAGTTTATGATACTAATAAATAAAATTTAAAAATAAAAAAAAACAGGGGAACCAGCAGTTAGTGTAATGGCTATGTCACTGGACTCCCACTTAGTCTACCGCGGTTCACTTCCCGGACCCAGTAGCTTAAAACTCACGCTGGGCGCATGTGCGTGCGTGCCCAAGATCCTGAGAGGAGAATGGAAGAGAAGGGATTGCGGTGTGACCATCCACCCGGGGGGGTGGGGGTGATTTCTCGCTTCCTGTCTCTATGTCTCTGTCTGGCGAGCGCATGCACCCTATAGTGAAAAACCTCTCCAAAAAAAGAATTTAAAACAGCATATAAAATGGCAAGTTCAGTACAAAAGTAAGCCAGAATATGCCAACATGGCCCGAAACACTACACACCACCTACAGGCTATACTTTTCTCTGAGGAGAGGAAGAAGGAAATAGAGGAAGCAACAGCTATGAGCTATTTCAGGTGGGGCTGCAACTGTATCTGAAGTATCATTTCTTTTTAAAAAGAACTGAAGTAAACATGGCAAAACGTTAAAATTTGTTTAATCTGAGTGATGAGTACACCAGGATGTGTGGGTGTGTTTATTGTAAGACATTTTTTATGTGTGAACTATTGTATAAGATTTTAAATGGCTGCCAAGAAAGGGAGAGAGAAAATGAGGAGAGAAGATGAGACGGAGAGAATGAGAGAGTCAGAGAATGAGAGATTCAGATTCTAACTTTGTGGCCTGGCCTGAGATTAAAGAACATAAACTCTCTGCAACTCTTATTTGTAAAATCAGATTAACAATGTTCCGATTTCAGGATTGATTGTGAAAATTATTGAGGACAAGTGTGTATGGGATGATTTCCAGATATTATCCTTTGGAATATAATTTTGGAGTGAGTTTCTAATACTTTTTTAAATGTCTTTTTCAGGGATGTATGTGTTTTTTAAACTGATTAAAAAGTATGTATTTTCAAATCAGATCTGACCCTAAGAAAACTAACACAGCACTATGGCTGTGCAAAAGTTATATACATGCACGTTATGTAGGGTTACATTGTATAAGCATAGATTATCTACTACCTGTAGTTACCCTGAGGGAGGAGAGGTTGAGTGGTTAGAGAAGGAGAATGGAAGAGAAATTTGATTCTCTCCATTAAAAATTTTAACTATGTAGGGTCAGCCGGCAGCATAGTGGTTAAAGTGGCTAGATTCCTACATGGCCAATTGTGGTTCGACTCCTGGACCCAGTTGCTTGAAATTCACATCGGGTGCATGTACGTGCTTGCCCAAAACCCAGGAGGAGAATGGAGTAGAAGGGATTGCAGTGTGGCCATTCCCCGCCACCCCAGGGGTGATTTCTCACTTTCCCTCTCTTTGTCTCTCTCTGGTAAGCACATGCACCCTATGACAAAAAAAAAAAAAAAAAAAAAAAAAAAACTATGAAAATGTGTGTAGATGACCTTTTCTAAAAATAAATACAATTTATTTATTTCTCCTTGTTAAATTATTTTTTGCTATAGGGCATGTGCACTCAACAATGGGAGACAGAGAGAGAAATCACCCCCTCTCCCCACGGAGGATGGCCACATTGCAATCCCTTCTCTATTCTCTCAGTATTTGGGGCAAGCACATACATGCACCCACTATGACCTTCAAGTCACAAGGTCCAGAACTCGAACCGCAGAGTCAGCCAAGTGGGATTCAGCACCTTACCTCCATGCCATCTGCTAACCCAATATAATTTATTTTTAAATTAATCTGAAGGTCATGATCTTATCTACTTCATAAAATTTTTTTAGTAAGTTTTATGAATTGATTTCTTTTGAGAAGGAGAGGAACAGATGTCTGATAAGGCCTCATCACGCTATGATCTTTCCCCTAGCCTTCCAGCCGGCCAGGAACATGAGCTTACACAGGCATACCCAGCATATTCAGGCAAACCTGAGATCCAAACCCAGGCCTCCCATCTGGTTCCAGTATGTGCAATGGCACCCTACCGCCTGCATCACTGTGGCCAGGCAGCCACTCCTTCACTTCTAAAAATCCATTGCTTCCTTGTGCCATTCCCATGAATCATGACTGATTCAGCATTTTTCTAAGGTGCCCTTTGTCCTAGAGAGGGTTGTGGTCTTGAAGGGCCCTAGAGATTTTAGTTGCAGAATGGCACTGTGAGAATAGGGGAGTATTGAATCCCATCCAAACTTAGAAAGGAAAGACCCTGAAGTCTTTTCAAGTTCCATCCAGCAAGATTCTTAAGAGGCTACAAAGTCCAGTCTCCTACCTGAACATATAAAGCAGGAAAAGCTGCCCAGCACCATGTTCTCCATGCAGGATACAAAGATCACGAGATTTGGAGGCAGGAGACCCAGGTTTTATCTCTGCCACCATAACCTGCTGACCGTATTGCTTTAAAATAATTCCTTAAGTTCCCAGACCCCAGTTTCATTTCTAAAATGAGGTTAATGGCAGCAACACCACCTCTGATTATGTGAGAAGCAAATAAACTAAAATATGAGTGTAGCTTTAAAACAGTACCTAGATTTTTGCATGAGGTGCTATTTATAATGCAGAGGTTGTCCCTCAAATGCATTGGTTCAATCTTTTCAACTTCCATGGGCAAACCCAGATAAACATATGCCTAGGGCCTTCCTAGTAGCCAACAAAGTCATCTTTGCTTCAAAGATAAACCAGATTCTCTTCTCTCCACAGCAAATATCTTGACAGTGATCATCCTCTCTCAGTTGGTGGCTAGAAGGCAGAAGTCCTCCTACAACTATCTCCTGGCACTTGCTGCTGCCGACATCTTGGTCCTCTTTTTCATCGTGTTTGTAGACTTCCTATTGGAAGATTTCATCTTGAACATGCAGATGCCTCAGGTGCCCAACAAGATCATAGAAGTGCTGGAATTCTCATCCATCCACACCTCCATCTGGATTACTGTTCCATTAACCATTGACAGGTATATTGCTGTGTGTCACCCACTCAAATATCACACAGTCTCCTACCCAGCCCGCACCCGGAAAGTCATTGTAAGTGTTTACATCACCTGCTTCCTGACCAGCATCCCCTACTACTGGTGGCCCAACATCTGGACCGAAGACTACATCAGCACATCCATGCACCACGTCCTTATCTGGATTCACTGCTTCACTGTGTACCTGGTGCCCTGCTCTATCTTCTTCATCTTGAACTCCATCATTGTGTACAAGCTCCGGAGGAAGAGCAATTTTCGCCTCCGTGGCTACTCCACAGGGAAAACCACTGCCATCTTGTTTACCATCACCTCCATCTTTGCCACACTCTGGGCCCCCCGTATCATCATGATTCTCTACCACCTCTATGGGGCACCCATCCAGAACCGCTGGTTGGTGCACATCGTATCCGACGTTGCCAACATGCTGGCCCTTCTGAACACAGCCATCAACTTCTTCCTCTACTGCTTCATCAGTAAGCGGTTCCGCACTATGGCGGGTGGCCCACACAAAAGGCGGTCCCGCAGTGGGGCGCCTGCCACACTCAAGGCTTTCTTCAAGTGCCAGAAGCAACCTGTACAGTTCTACACCAATCATAACTTTTCCATAACAAGTAGCCCCTGGATCTCACCAGCAAACTCACACTGTATCAAGATGCTGGTATACCAGTATGACAAAAATGGAAAACCTATAAAAGTATCCCCGTGACCCCATAGGTTTGGCACCTTGTGCCTCTGTCTAATCCATTTCTAGATGGGAGACTGCCCCATCCTCTAGCTGAACAGCTCTCCGTAAGAGTGCTAACCTGATTTTCTGTCTCCACAGACTGAGCCACTCTCAGACTGGTAGATGAGAAAAGATGGAAGAGAAGGAAGGAAAGCATGAATCTTGGTTTTATTTATGCATTTATTTTTCCAACGTTGATTTAACAGCAAAAGTTCCTACCAGTCTGAAGATGCCATTGGAGGTAGTGTCATCATCCTGTGACCAGTAAGAACACACAGTAGAGAAATAGCCTGGGACTGAGCTCTGGCACCATTCACGGTCACTGGGAATCACTCATTGTTGTGACATACCAAGCCACGGTAGCACTTAGCTGAGCCCACAACTCTTCTTCCAAGAGCTGACATCATCCATCACTTCCCTGTGCCATTCCCAGCAGCTGACAATGCTGACTGATTCAGGATTTTTCTAAGGTGCCCTTTGTCCTAGAGAGGGTTGTGTCTTGAAGGGCCCTAGAGATTTTAGCTGCAGAATGGCACTGTGAGAATAGGGGAGTATTGAATCCCATCCAAACTCTAGCCAGAGCTTCTAAAAGAAAGCTCCAAACTAATATAACTGTGACCCTCAGACCTGAGGTCTAAGATGCAGTTTTCTATTTGCCATTATGTATAGATTTTACCTATCTCCTCCAACAACTGCAACAACAAAAAAGATCCTGCCTGGTGCGTGGGAGGAAAGGAGGAATTCTTGAGCCCAGAAAAAACAAAAAAATAAGCCCACTCTTGCCATTGTTCTAATCCATCCGCGTGTTGGCTGTATCTGATCCCATTACTCAGCATTGCTTCCTGTAAATCACGCAAGCTTCCTACCTAGAGAACCCCATACATGTAGAGTTGCAAACCCTGCCTCTTTGCTGGCTGTACCAAATTGTTTTATTTGAAATGACTTGTGAACTGAATTTAATATTCGAGGGTCAGGAACTGTAGCTGTCTGGCTATGAAAGGAAGCATTTTCAACTCTGCCCCAAAGCCCAGCTGGCATTGCCTTTAGGCCACAAGTGCAGACACGATTGACATGGAAAGGCACCCATGCTGGCTCCTCATCTGCCCTTTGATACACAGGCCTCAAGAGGGGGTGCCAGTTCTCAGTGAAGCTATTTAATCTAGATCTTTTGCAAAATGACAAACTGTAGATTTATTTGTTTACTCTCTTCTTGCCTGTCCAAAGCAAGGATAGTCCTAGAATGTAATAGAATGTAATTAGTAAGTACTGCCTTGGAAATTACCACTCACGTGTGAACACACACATGTACCCACACACACTTAATTATATTAGACTCCAATGTGTCCAGTGATACGTTTTGAAAGGGAAATCCATGCTGGAGTTTCTTTTATTTGGCATTTAAAAAAAAAAAAAACTTCTTTCTGGATTCCCAGTATTTGAAGTCATTGGTGTTTTGGAAGATATGTTCCAAAATGATTTTGAAATTGTTTGATATTTTTGGTGACCAAACAAAATGCAGACAGTCCACCTGGAACACTTGGTTCCTCAGGCTGGATTTTGACTGCATTTTATCCCTAAATTAGAAAATATTCTTTTTAAGAGAATTTGCAATGAATGAATGGGGTAAAAAAGGCTCCAGGGCAACACAAACCCTAAATTTCAGCCAATGCCCTCAATCCTAACTCAATATAATTTTAGGACATATTAGTCCTGATGATCCTAATTCCCACTCCTTTTAAATGATTGCAGTAATCAGACCCAAGCGTTAGAGTCTAAAGTCAATGCAAAAGACAAAAATTGGACAGACCTAAAGTTACCTTTGCAAAGTTCTCAGGAAAGAGCCATACTAGAGATTATATTCTACCCCTTTGAAGACCTAAGGCAGTTATTCTTTTTCCCCAGTGTTGGAATAAGTTGCTGTTTCCTTGGCTGACTTGCACTTAGGGACCATATTGTATGATTCTAATGGATCTGAGCACATTAGAATCACCCTGGTACTGTGAGATGCTCCCACTTCGAACAGGTTCATGGAAGTTTTGGACTGAGGGACAAGTAGATTTGTATCTCTCCTCTGACAAGCTCCCTGGGACATAAGCTCATTAAGTGAAAAGGTGGGCAGATTCCCCGACGTCTGTGAAATTGCACTTCTCTTTGTTTTTTTCTTTCTTTGGCCAAGCATGTATAGTTGAATATATGCATTCATTAAATGTGTGTTTAACACAATTCCACCATATCCCTTTATGAATGAACATTGACCAAAGGCTACCTATACTGAATATATATATATATATATTTATTTATTTATGTATTTATTTATTTATTTTTAAAACACATAGCTCTCAAAAATGCTAGTTTGAGCTATATGTGAATGAGTCACAGTGCAATATCTATCAAGGTTAAGCAATTCCTTTTTGAGAATGTATGTAAGCTGGAAAATACATATATGAATCTCAACATCCTGCTACATGTTTTTAACTGTATGCAAAAATTAATCATTCATGTGTGAATACTGTGTTGGAAACAGTTTCCTCAACACTCATTTATTTCTACCAAGTAGTATTGTGGCCTCTTTTCCTTCTGATTATATTTTATATTTCTCTAAGTAATATTTAAAAGAGGCCCATTTCTCAAAGGCACTTCAGTGCCTTCTATTTAAAACGCAGATGAATGCCTATTGGGTTAGGTTGATTCATGTCTCCTAAATTTATTTCAGATTATCCAAGGACTTTTCATTTATTATTATTTATCATAATAATTATGGACAGTCATGAAAAGTTCTATTAATAATAAATGTATAAGCCTTTTCTTTCAGGCCAGTTTTGGAGATAAGCCTTGAATTTCGAAGCCTGCCACGTAAACAGCTGCTGTTGACGGCATCAAGCAATTGCCTTATACTGGGTTTTTGTGGTGCCTCTTTAAAGACTGTTAACTAGCATCTCCCTTGAGGTATGATGTGTGTCCTCGGTGGAGCGTTGCAACGATGCTAACACTTACATGCTGTGTCTTTTCATTGAACCTCTCTGAGACGGAAATGTCTCATGGGGAAGGAAATGAGGGGGATGACAGACCGACCGTAACAGACAGACCATGAGAAGGCATGAACTTCCACTTTGCAAAAGCCCTGCAATCGGAAAAGATTACTTCACACAGTTGGTGCCTGCTGGTCCAACATGGGGAGCCTATCTGAAGTGAATAACAGACTCTAATGTTGACTATTCCAGTTCAGAGAATGGAATAGGAGGTTACCATAGAAAAATAGTAAATATTCATATTTTCTTAATTAGATAATATATTGTGTTTGGACTTGTTTGTATTATAATAAATTCTAATACGGTGCATACTTGGTGTTTAGTATGTGCATATACATTCGAGCAATTGCAGAATGCTGATTTTTCTATTAATATTATTTTTAATTGACAAATCATAATTGTATACATTTTGGGGTACAATGTGATGTTTTGATATATGTATACAATGTGAAATGATTAAATCAAGCTACTTAACATATCACCTCACTTACATATCATTTTCTGTGGTGAGACCTTTGAAATGTATGATCTTAGTCATTTTGAAGTACATTATTATTGACTATAGTCACCCTGCCATGCAATTGATCAGAAAATATTTCTCCTGTCTAACCTCTCTGCCTCTTCCCTCCAGCCTCTTTTAACCATCAGTCTACTCTCTACTTCTAAGATTTTGACTTTTTTAGATTCTACATATAAATGAGAGCATGTAGTATTTGTCTTTCTGTGCCTAGATTCTATCACCTAGCACAGTGTCCTCCAAGTTACAGAATTAACACTTTTGAATGGGCTTCTCCTGATACATTGTATGACACCAGCTACCTATACTGAATATATATATATATATATTTATTTATTTATGTATTTATTTATTTATTTTTAAAACACATAGCTCTCAAAAATGCTAGTTTGAGCTATATGTGAATGAGTCACAGTGCAATATCTATCAAGGTTAAGCAATTCCTTTTTGAGAATGTATGTAAGCTGGAAAATACATATATGAATCTCAACATCCTGCTACATGTTTTTAACTGTATGCAAAAATTAATCATTCATGTGTGAATACTGTGTTGGAAACAGTTTCCTCAACACTCATTTATTTCTACCAAGTAGTATTGTGGCCTCTTTTCCTTCTGATTATATTTTATATTTCTCTAAGTAATATTTAAAAGAGGCCCATTTCTCAAAGGCACTTCAGTGCCTTCTATTTAAAACGCAGATGAATGCCTATTGGGTTAGGTTGATTCATGTCTCCTAAATTTATTTCAGATTATCCAAGGACTTTTCATTTATTATTATTTATCATAATAATTATGGACAGTCATGAAAAGTTCTATTAATAATAAATGTATAAGCCTTTTCTTTCAGGCCAGTTTTGGAGATAAGCCTTGAATTTCGAAGCCTGCCACGTAAACAGCTGCTGTTGACGGCATCAAGCAATTGCCTTATACTGGGTTTTTGTGGTGCCTCTTTAAAGACTGTTAACTAGCATCTCCCTTGAGGTATGATGTGTGTCCTCGGTGGAGCGTTGCAACGATGCTAACACTTACATGCTGTGTCTTTTCATTGAACCTCTCTGAGACGGAAATGTCTCATGGGGAAGGAAATGAGGGGGATGACAGACCGACCGTAACAGACAGACCATGAGAAGGCATGAACTTCCACTTTGCAAAAGCCCTGCAATCGGAAAAGATTACTTCACACAGTTGGTGCCTGCTGGTCCAACATGGGGAGCCTATCTGAAGTGAATAACAGACTCTAATGTTGACTATTCCAGTTCAGAGAATGGAATAGGAGGTTACCATAGAAAAATAGTAAATATTCATATTTTCTTAATTAGATAATATATTGTGTTTGGACTTGTTTGTATTATAATAAATTCTAATACGGTGCATACTTGGTGTTTAGTATGTGCATATACATTCGAGCAATTGCAGAATGCTGATTTTTCTATTAATATTATTTTTAATTGACAAATCATAATTGTATACATTTTGGGGTACAATGTGATGTTTTGATATATGTATACAATGTGAAATGATTAAATCAAGCTACTTAACATATCACCTCACTTACATATCATTTTCTGTGGTGAGACCTTTGAAATGTATGATCTTAGTCATTTTGAAGTACATTATTATTGACTATAGTCACCCTGCCATGCAATTGATCAGAAAATATTTCTCCTGTCTAACCTCTCTGCCTCTTCCCTCCAGCCTCTTTTAACCATCAGTCTACTCTCTACTTCTAAGATTTTGACTTTTTTAGATTCTACATATAAATGAGAGCATGTAGTATTTGTCTTTCTGTGCCTAGATTCTATCACCTAGCACAGTGTCCTCCAAGTTACAGAATTAACACTTTTGAATGGGCTTCTCCTGATACATTGTATGACACCAGAGTCCCACCTTCCTCCTGGTTAGCCAGATATATTTTAGAATTTACGACCACTGAACTCTGCTTTCTATGATCCCAAATTAGGCATTTCACGAAGTATAAATCCAAATTCTCTTCTGAGTCTATCCTCTATACATCTTTGGAAGAGTGATGGCTGTAATCATAAGTGGAAATCTAGCACAGTGGCTATGAGTTTAGAATTTGGTATCAGACAGTCATAGGATCATGTCCCAGCTCCACCATTCACTTGATATACAGCCTTAAACAAGCTCCCAAAGAGCTCTAAAAGATCTTTCTTCATCTAGAAAGTGGTATCAAATTTAATTTTGTCCAGTTTTCTGCAAAGTAGGTGCTCTCATGAGCAGAAAACCAAGATTTGGAGTCAGTTATTACAAGCTATAACTTTACAGGCTTTGTGCCCTTGCGCAATGTTCTCACCTGTCTGAGTCTCAATTTCCTCTCCATAAAATGGGGCCAATCATAATTCTAGTAGGGTAATCATAAATAGCAAAGCTTTAAAAAAGAAGAAGCCTGCAATAGTAAATCATTTTACAGACGACAATCTGAGCCCACCCCCCAAAAAAAGAGAATGGTTTTGCCCAAAGTAGAACTCAGGTCAGTCACCACTTCATCCTTTCCACTCTACCTCACTGCCTTCCCTGCAACATTCTGAGTCATCCCCCAAAAGATCACATTATCTTTATGCCCTTTTTAGAGTTGAGTATATAGCATAGTTTTGCAACTCTTCAAATCCAGGTCATCCAAGCGTGAGATATATTATAACAGCATCATAATTAAAACACTCAGCTTGACCTTTCCCTGTAAGTAGAGCTTTTTATTCCTAATTGACTCTATCTAGAATCTTAACCACAGCTCTCAAACTCGCTGTGCATTTCCCACACAAACCACCATCAATCCTGACAGCCACCCACAAACTATTGTCAAACCCATCTTTGCATCAACTTAGAGACTGAAAGTGACTTACAAGTTGAGGAAGAGTACAGAAAAGGAAAAAAAAAAAACAAAAAAAAACCCTCCCTAAAAGGGCCACAAACAGAAGCCGTTAGGCATGGCCTAGCATCCTCATTAATTTTTGTTTCACCAACTTAGGGAGGCAGGATAAAAGCGAGCTGATGGAATCTGAACTGTTAAATAATAATCCTTTTATTAGTACACTCAGCTAAATGTGATGGCCCAGCCTCTTTGGAGAGTGTGCAATTAATCCGAGCACTTGCCAGACACAACAAGGAGGATAAGAGGCTTGTGTCTACTGGGATAAATAGATACTGTGAACTTCCTGGGTTTATTGGGAGAATGTGTCACTGTCATGACCAAAAAAAAAAAAAAAACCAACTTTCTGATTAAAAAGGAGCAAATAGGGCCATAGGGAAGAGTAAGGGTTTCTCATCAGCTCTTGTGTGAGGAGTTACCATGTCTATCGAGCTTTGTTACCCAGAGAATGGGAGCAACATAGCTTTTCTCTCCACTGGAGATAAAGCAAGAGGAAGTGAGACTTACACTGCAGTATGAGGGATCCAGATGAAAACCAGAGCAGTCATCACAAGGATGTCGACTAATTCCATAAGGAGCTTTTCGGTGGGAGTTCTTAGAATCTATTGGGTCATCGGAAAAGCCCTGACACATTTTAGCATAGAAAAACATTTTTTAAAAAATCATGACTTTTCAGATGACCCAATACTTTCCTGGATATGTATTGTATCCCAGAGTCTTCAAGAGAATCAAGTGTCACTCAGATGGTTTCTATGAAAAGGCTCTAAAGGAGAGACTGTTAATGATAACGATGGTCTGAGCCAGATTATGGGAACCAACTAGAGCTGCTGAGACACCTAGGAACTAGAAGTGATGAAAAGCTTTCTCTCCCCTTCTGGGGCAATGGAAAGAAAGAGTATTGGTGAAGCTCAAAGGGCCTTGGAAGAGGGGCTTTCCAGAAGAAAGGGCCACATCACTGTCAGCATTATTTTGCCAGAGAGGAAGGGATGAGGATACTCTCATTTCTCTCTTCCTTCCCTATGATATGATGCCAATGCCTCCCACCAACCAAGCTCAAATAGAAGTCAGTCAAGAAGAACTGCAGGTGGTACAGTCCTTAGTGGCCAGACCCCAAGGCACAAAGCAGTAAATAAAAGATCAAGGATAATGTGAGACAGGAAGCATTTGCAGAATAGCCAGCAAAGGTTAAAATCTTATTTTATTGTTGTTGAATCTTTAAAGAGCTGGTATTATTTTACTCAAAGATTCAAAAAGACAAAGCCCAAGAAATTCCTTTGACTGAAGTTACACAACCTAAATGTTAACAGATCCTCTTTCCAATGGTCTTCCTGTGCATTTTACACGAACTCAGAATAGGTGATAGACCTTCACAGACTTGTTTTAAGTCACTGTGGTTAGAAATGTCTCATATTAATCTCTAGCATCTCCAATGACCAGAGTGTCAACTTGAACGTATTTAGAGGTGGAATTGAAGAGGGTCAAAAGAGTAGGCACTTCTTAATGACCACTGTGTCTCAGATAATCCTATAATCATGTTTTGACTAATACTTATTAAAATACATTATGTGGGGCAAGCCCCATAGCACAGCAGTTAGGCACTGTGCAGAGGAAGCTAGAACCCACATGGCCAGCTGGGGTCTGATTCCCAGCCTGCTGGCTTCACACCAGGTGCAGGTGCCCAGGATCCTGACAGGATGGAGAATTGGAGATAAAAGTATTGCAGCATGATGAAGACCCACTGGGGAGCAGGGAGGCTCACTCTCTCTCTCCCCTCTCTTCTCTTCCATGCACACCCCCTGGCATAAAATAAAATACATTAGTGTCAGGATTCTAGGCATAGTGACCCACTAGTGAGCCAGAGAGAGGGGTTCTGCTTCTGTGACACACACATTATAGTGAGAGAGGCAATGCATGAGAACCAAATAAAATAATATTAGGTGTTGATAAGTGCTGGAAATAGACAACAGCGAGTGACTGGGGTCAGGCAAAATATTAGATAAGTCAGTCAAAGTAAGTCTATTTGAGAAAGTGGCAACAGAATTGGAATCCAAAGAAAAAGGAGACAGCCATGTGAAGAGCATTTCAGGCAAAGGGACCAGAAAGCCAAAAGGCCATGGGATGAAAATAACCTTGAGTGCTCATAGAATAAATGGATTAATATTAGTGAAGCAGAGTGGGAGAATGGCATGGGACAAAACAGGGAGGGGTAGGCAGGAGCCAAATCAGGTAGAGCTTTGTGGGCGCTAGTGCAGATTGGGAAGGAAGCCACTGGGGAGTTATAAGTCAGGAATTGATGTGATCGTCTTACCTTACTTAATCCTTTAACAACTCTTAAAGGGGATCGTTTCACCTCAGCTTTCCAGATAAGAAAACTGAGTCTCATGGAGATTAAGTTAAATTGCTCAAGATTGCCGTGAATAATCTATGAGTTGGTATCTAAGCCCAGTCCTGTCTGGTATCAAGAGCTACTTTGCCAGGCCACTTTGACATGCTTTCCTGACTATCCCACAATCTCTTCTGATTTAGCAGCTTGGTCCCATTAGCCTTTTCATCACCTGAAGTTGATATTTAAGCTAAAACCATCTTCTAATTCCATTAATGATGAGTTAGAAATCATCGGGGCATCATACTATGTAATGATTTGATGATTGGTCCATTTCATGACCAGTTCATGTGTCTGATGAAGTCTGCCAGAGTATCAGCCTTACAAGGTAGTAAAGCAACACACACTCTACCTACAGCGAAGACATAAAGAAAGGAGTAAGCCTTTTAAGGCCAGCCAGGGTGGAGATGCTAAGATATTGTTCTCTGCATGCTTGGACCAAATGAGAGGACTATTCAATTACCAGGTATCATGTGCCTGCAATCTTAGCAACTCAGGAGGCTGAAGCAGGAGGGTTGGGAGGTCGAGGCTGATCTGGGCAATGCAGTGAGATTATATATGAAAGAGTCAGTTACAGTGACACACGTCTGTGACCCAGCTACTTGGGAGGCTTAGGCAGGAGAATCATGACACAGCAAGACTCTGACCAAAAAAAAATTTTTTTTGAATATATACTTTTTCAATATCTGCAAGAAATATTTTAATATTCCATCATATTTTTAAAGTCATATTTTGCCAATATTGTTATATACAGATTTTTAACTCTAGGTCTTTCTCCCACTTAGACACTGGCCCTTTAGAATAATTGCATGGGCTCTGTCCAAGGTTCTGAAACTATTCAGCCATGACTTGATTTGAACAAGAAGAGCAGTATCTATTTTAAGAAAATTTTATGTATGAAGATATAGATTTGCTCTCCACTCTTAAAATAAAAAGAATTGTTTACTTCACTAAAATATGTTAGGTATTATTTCTTACAGAAGCAAAGTTCAATAGGGCCTTGCTCCTCCAATCATGGCCCACCTCTCAGCAGCGTCTGCATCAACTGAGCAGGGGCTGCAATAAATGTAGATTACAGGCCCCACCCCA
>NW_006159657.1:9544058-9557541 GCF_000334495.1 Tupaia belangeri chinensis | reverse complement strand
CTGAACCAGAATCTGAATTTTAACAAGATCCCCAAGTGACTCATACACACACATTAGAGTTTGGGAAGCACTGCAGTGGTGCACTTTAAAGCAGTGGTTTTATGCCCTGAGGGAGCTTTTGAAAATCCCAATGCCCAAGATGAAATCCAGGCATCAATATTCTTTAAATCTCCTCAGATAATTCCAATGTGTAGCCAAATTGAAGAACCAGTAATATTTTTTAAAGAAAATTGTATATTGCCACTATGAATGGAAAACCCGTAGTATCAGGGATTGGCAGGTGGCATGGTGGTTAAGGCACCAGACTCCCACATGGGCAACTATGATTCGAGTCCCAAACCTGGACTATCAATAATAATCTATAACACTATCAATAATTCTCAACATATACTATATCTGAACCTTTTATGTTTACTCTCTTTTGTTAAAAACAAAATATAAGTGTTAAAGATCTGCTACTACCAGGCTGAGACTTCCTCCTTAATCAAAACGACTGAGGGAACCAGCAGTTAGCATAATGGCTATGTCACTGGACTCCCACGTAGTCGACCGTGGTTCGTGTCCCGGACCCAGTGACTTAAAACTCACGCCGGGCGTGTGTGCGTGCATGCCCAAGATCCCGAGAGGAGAATGGAGGAGAAGGGATTGCGGCGTGACCATCCCCCCTGGGGGGTGATTTCTCGCTTTCTGTCTCTATGTCTCTCTCTCTCTGGTGAGCGCACGCACCCTATAGCAAAAATCTCTCAAAAAAAAAATTAGAAAGTGAAGATTTCCAGTACATCTTCAGTAGTTCCAAAGTCATGTCTTGTGCTAGCTAAACCCACTCACATACCCATGGTGTTACAAATGTTATACTTTGGGGAAACACTGATCTATTGAAAAAGAAGGCTTCAGCAGTTTCTATTTTTATAACCCCAAACCTTACCTGTATTTTAAGCTTTCCTGGAGTTTAGGAAACAAACAACAAAACATACATTCAGACCCTATCCCCAGGTGAATTAAATCAGAGCCCATAGGAATGAGTCCAAGCCATCAGAATTTTCAAAAACACTCCCAAGTGATTCCAAACCAGCTGAGATTGAAAACTTGCATACTTGGTAACACTTGGCTGGCCATAATAACTGGGAAACTACAGTGCAGCTCTCCCCAATAACCTGTCATTTGGTCATTTCACTAATTCAAACTCCACCATTGGCTGAGGTTTCATAATGTGCACACTTCTCACTGTTGAAGCGGAATGTAGCTAGAAATCAAACCCATCTATTTCACTCTGGGTTTGGAACTAGTTGAGAAATAGATTTAGGAAATGAACTGATGAAGATCGATTATAAGCTCTATTACTAGAAGGGTAGATTAGACAACCACAGCTGGACCCAAGGCCAATGAACTCTCTACCCAACCAGTTTAGGCCTTGGGTGAAACACCCATGAGACAGTCTGGAACTTCATAGGTAACAGTTACCAAGTGATTGTTCCAAGCAAAATTCCTGCCTCCTAAGTTGAACCTTGTTGGTAAGGAAAATGGGAGATAGGCCTCTACACTTCCCTCAGGAAACCTGGCCTGGATCACCGCCCAGTTAGCATTCCTGTATGAAAATCAGAGCATAGGAAGAATTTCTTTCTCCTGGGGGCAGCCTAGTCTGAGAACTAGAGAGAAAAGGAGGCTTATTCTCGTGCAGTGTGTTGCTTCTCCCAAGTCTACAAATCAGTCAAGGCCTTTCTTCTTCTATTGGGAGTGGAATAAAAGAGAACAGTCCAAATACTTCTGAAAGAAAAACTAAAAGTTCCTAAGTTAAGGGTTAAGGCAGAACTACAAGAAAGAAAAGATGGCCCCCCTCACACTCGCCTCTTCATGACCTGGGGAATTTTACAAATGCATCTTGAGAAACTTCACAACCCACAAGGAGACAGACAGTCAGGTGTGCTTACTGTTAAGATACTTAGAGAAAAGGCAAGAAAAGATCCTCCTGATCTTCTCATCACCTCATTGTCCTCAAAGCAGACTTGTTGGGTGCCTCCAAAGGCACATATCTATCTTTTAAGGACAGAGATTCTCAGCATCAGTGTACCCATCTCTACTAGCTGTCACACAGCTTTAAAAAAAAAAAAAAAGAATAACTTGAATCATCTTGATTAAAATAAGAACACCAAATAGCACTCTTAGCAGTTAACAAATGCAGTGGCAAAATCAGACACTTTCAAAACATTTCAAATCCTGAAAGCAAGCTCCTGGGTGAAAGAATGCAGGTCATGCAGATCTAAGTTCAAATCCTGGCTTCACTTTCCAACTAAATTACATTAGACAAATCACTTCCAGTCTCTGTACTACTCTTGCGTCATCTGTAAAATGGAAATAACTACAGTACTGACTTCTAAAAGGAGTTGTGGAAATTATTCATAATCATGTAAAGTATCCAAAATATTAATAACTATTTTAATAAATTGTATCTTTATTTAGTTCCCTGTAATAGGACAAGAGGAATGTTGCATATTCCAGGACTTATCTGTGAAAACTGGGTCCTCTTTGGATGAGGGCACTTCCAGACAGAAAAGGTTTAGCTATGTCATGTTCCAGCTGTCCTTCTTTTCCAGAGTAGAGAAAGCATATTATTCATTGCAGTCATAAAATGACAGTCCCCCAAAAAGACAGTACATCAAGGCTTCAGAAGAAAAGAGGAAGGCCATCAATCACTCCATGTTCAATTTCAATACCATGGAATGTGGCTCTCAGATTACCCTGGTTCTTTCTTTCAGACAGTTCTCACTCAAGCAAAATTTTGGCCATGAGGTGATATAATGGCAGGTGTATAAAAGCCAGTTGCCCATCTCATTAGGGCTGCTATCACATGGCTCTAGTGATGAGGGAAATGGAAATAGTTCCGTTGGTGGGGGAAGGTTGATACGGGTGACCTGTCCCCATTATGTCAAGTATGTTTTCAGGGAAACTTCTGAGAGAGGAAACAATATTCCTCAGCTGGATACAAGGCCCTCTTATTATTGTAAATTAGTCTCGTAAATATTTTATTTCTCAGGGCTATAAGGAAATGACTCTTGCTGCTGGCCATATGTGCGTCTTAGTCTGGGGCATGGTGATGTGTGCTGACATGGCTGTCCCAGCAAGGTCTTTAAGGGAAAAGCCGCAACCATGAGGGGAAAAGACAGGGTCTTCCCAAATAGTGAGGCCATCATAGCATCTATCATCAGGTGGAAAGACAGGTTGTCATGTAGGGAAGAGAAAAATGATCCCAGAAAAGTAAGAGGGAGGGTTCAGCTTCTTTTTGTCTTGACTTGGACAGTCTGAATGTTTGCAACAGTTTTCCTGGGGAAGAGAAGCTAGAAGGGGCTTGAAGCCAGAAGACAAAGGGCGAGGACAGGCTATTCTGCATGACAGCTCATTAATGAGACAGGTCTACCTGGAGAGGAAGCTCTCTTTTAACCTTGACTATCATCTTTCTCAGTTTCCTGCCATAGTCCCAGACCTTTAGCAATATTCCACCTTGCCTTGATTGAACTGAAATGTTATGTAAAAATGTATACCTGCCCAATGCTGGCACAGCCTCAAAAATGTGAACTCCCCCAAAAGAAAGGCAATTTCAGCAGAGTTAAGACCCCATGATGCCATCACTTTCTCTCAACAAGAGATACTATTCATAACCATCCTGAGATGGATGCATTGATCTCTTTCAAGAGCAAAGGAAGTATCCAACAGATACCTCAAATATTTCTGAGATAGATAAGTCTTACCCACCTCTTTTGGTTACTGAATTTCAAAATTGACCTGCATTGTGCCACTTCCATAGTGACTGGAAAAGACCCCAAAGAGATATTGCTCCTTTTGCCACCCCCTCTTCCCTAACTAACCAGCTCTGGACAGATCGTTTTTAGTGCCAATGTCAGCTCTCTCCCAAAACTTCTGGACCAATATTTCTGCTACCAAATCTCACTAAACCTTAATGGTATTACCAATGGATGGTATTGGAAGGGAAAGTAGAAGCATGGGATTAGAAATTTAAAAACCCTCAATTTGCACAATATGGTAACTATGGTTAGTAACAACGTGTATTTCAAAATTAATACAACCCAGTGTCAAATATTCTCACCACAAAGAATAAGCATTTGAGGTGATGAATATGTTAATCATCTTGATTTAATTATTCTATATTGTATACAAATCATAACATTGCTTTGTACCTAATTAGTAGATATCATTATAAATGGACAAATTACAATAAAATAAAAATTCTGCCATGTAGCAAGATCAGCTTCAATCCATCTAACAGATACTTCTTTTTTTTCTTCCTTTTCTACAGAATAAAAAGCAGCCATTATTCTATAGTTCAAGATCATCTTCAAACATGCTTGGAGTTCTTAAAAGTGCATCATTTTCTTCTCTAGTTCAACTAATTTGCGATATTTGTACATTTCTCTAGCATTTTTTCTCGAAATACCACAGTAATTCTGTGCCTCTTTTCAAATATGCCTCAAGTACCAATGCTATCTCCATTACCCGTAGATAATTTTGTTGGTAGTAGTCTATTTCTTTTTTCTTTCCTTTTTTTTTTTTTTTTTTTAAAGAGGTTTTTGCTATAGGGCACATACACTCACCAGAAAGACAAAGAGAAAGAAAGCGAGAAATCACCACCCTTTTTTGGTAGTAGTCTATTTCTTTAATCTACTTTTATTGAGACAAGAAGACAGACAGCTTAATCAAGGGAAAAAATAATTACAGATGACTTTAGATCATTTTAAAATAGTAATAAATCTAGAGCAGAAATTCTACAGTTTTCTTTGTTTACAACCCACTTCCAAATACCAAAACTCTCAGGGACATGCTTGAAGGGCTTAACAGAATAAAACCAGGTCTTTAAAAGTCAATTATAATTGGAATGCAATTGTTGCTACAGAACGGTTATGCCTTATCCCTTCTACAAAAACATTCTCATTTATTGAACTCATCATTCAGTGGTCCGTCAGCATTAGCTGTTTTTTTATTAGAAACATTCACTGGCTTGCCCGTGCTTTCTTACATACTCTAGAAGTAAAATACTTAGGATATGTGGATTAGTAGACTTCCATCATGCATTGGTCCGTCAGCATTAGCTGTTTTTTTATTAGAAACATTCACTGGCTTGCCCGTGCTTTCTTACATACTCTAGAAGTAAAATACTTAGGATATGTGGATTAGTAGACTTCCACCAAAACTAAATTTTATTGAATCTGAGAAAAAAGAGTCAAATAAAATGATGACAAGAGAGATAATAAATCACACATAGATAGTGAGTGTTCTCCTCCATAATCCACAACATGGGAGTGAGTCTGAAATGAGACACACAAATCTATAATAGATTCAGTCTTGATTCCCCCACACCTCTGAGAATGTGAGCACCTCAATACACTGGGAGTAATCTAGTGCCTGAAAACATGAATTGTTCCATAACTTGATCCCTAAATACAAGCCAGCTACTTCAACTGGTCTTCAACTGAATAAATATTTGTTTCAATACCAGAAGATAGTTTTGCTATACCACATATTATTTTATTACAGGTTTTATTAAAGGTTTAATGGACTTTCAAAGGCAATTTTTGTTACACTCAATTTCATCTTACTTGTTAATTTTAGAATATAATCTCCATCTAGGGAGATCTTAGAAGTCCCTCCTAATTCATGAAGAATTTCTATCAGAAATACTAATTTCTCCTTTAAGGGTAATAAAATGGGTTCTAAGTGTTTACTTCTTCCCAACATCGTGATAGAGTAGGCATTGTTGATTGAGCTACTAAAGAGTTTTCTGATGAAAATAACAATTCTTCTAACACTAATAGGTCTAACATTTTACTTTTATATTATGGGTACTAAGCAACATTGCTTTGATTGTTTAAAATGCTTTTGAAAGACTGTTCAGATAATTGTCCAACTCAGAAAACAATGATTTGCATGAGAAATCAATGATGTTTCTAAGGTTTTACCAGTCGAGATAAGTGATTCAGCAGTAAGCTCATTAAGTTTTTCTTAAAGATGTATTGTATTCAGAATATATCTACTTTAAACTAAAAGTAGTTCAGGATCTCAGGGCACTGGACAGGCAAGGTTTTATAGGAAAATGCATAAGTAAAGCCAAGCAAATATTTGATTGGTTCTAGTTGCAGTTGTCTTATTTGGTCTATCCCATTGGAAAAGCTCTAGTTATTTACCCAACAGTTTCTTTGACTGCTTCTGAGCTTAATTTTTTTTGAAGAGGTTTTTGCTATAGGGCACATACACTCACCAGAAAGACAAAGAGAAAGAAAGCGAGAAATCACCACCCTCTAGGGGGCATGGCCACACTTCAATCCCTTCTCCTCCCTTCTCCTCTTGGGGATCTTGGGCACACACGCACACATGCCCAGCGTTAGTTTAAGCCACCAGGTCCGGGACTCGAGCCATGGTCTTTTCTTTTTTTTTTTTTTTTTTTTTTTGTGTTGTCTTTTTTTTTTTTTTTTTTTTTTTTTTTTTTTTTTTGTTGGTAGTAGTCTATTTCTTTAATCTACTTTTATTGAGACAAGAAGACAGACAGCTTAATCAAGGGAAAAAATAATTACAGATGACTTTAGATCATTTTAAAATAGTAATAAATCTAGAGCAGAAATTCTACAGTTTTCTTTGTTTACAACCCACTTCCAAATACCAAAACTCTCAGGGACATGCTTGAAGGGCTTAACAGAATAAAACCAGGTCTTTAAAAGTCAATTATAATTGGAATGCAATTGTTGCTACAGAACGGTTATGCCTTATCCCTTCTACAAAAACATTCTCATTTATTGAACTCATCATTCAGTGGTCCGTCAGCATTAGCTGTTTTTTTATTAGAAACATTCACTGGCTTGCCCGTGCTTTCTTACATACTCTAGAAGTAAAATACTTAGGATATGTGGATTAGTAGACTTCCACCAAAACTAAATTTTATTGAATCTGAGAAAAAAGAGTCAAATAAAATGATGACAAGAGAGATAATAAATCACACATAGATAGTGAGTGTTCTCCTCCATAATCCACAACATGGGAGTGAGTCTGAAATGAGACACACAAATCTATAATAGATTCAGTCTTGATTCCCCCACACCTCTGAGAATGTGAGCACCTCAATACACTGGGAGTAATCTAGTGCCTGAAAACATGAATTGTTCCATAACTTGATCCCTAAATACAAGCCAGCTACTTCAACTGGTCTTCAACTGAATAAATATTTGTTTCAATACCAGAAGATAGTTTTGCTATACCACATATTATTTTATTACAGGTTTTATTAAAGGTTTAATGGACTTTCAAAGGCAATTTTTGTTACACTCAATTTCATCTTACTTGTTAATTTTAGAATATAATCTCCATCTAGGGAGATCTTAGAAGTCCCTCCTAATTCATGAAGAATTTCTATCAGAAATACTAATTTCTCCTTTAAGGGTAATAAAATGGGTTCTAAGTGTTTACTTCTTCCCAACATCGTGATAGAGTAGGCATTGTTGATTGAGCTACTAAAGAGTTTTCTGATGAAAATAACAATTCTTCTAACACTAATAGGTCTAACATTTTACTTTTATATTATGGGTACTAAGCAACATTGCTTTGATTGTTTAAAATGCTTTTGAAAGACTGTTCAGATAATTGTCCAACTCAGAAAACAATGATTTGCATGAGAAATCAATGATGTTTCTAAGGTTTTACCAGTCGAGATAAGTGATTCAGCAGTAAGCTCATTAAGTTTTTCTTAAAGATGTATTGTATTCAGAATATATCTACTTTAAACTAAAAGTAGTTCAGGATCTCAGGGCACTGGACAGGCAAGGTTTTATAGGAAAATGCATAAGTAAAGCCAAGCAAATATTTGATTGGTTCTAGTTGCAGTTGTCTTATTTGGTCTATCCCATTGGAAAAGCTCTAGTTATTTACCCAACAGTTTCTTTGACTGCTTCTGAGCTTAAGTTCTGTTTTTCTTTAATATAGACATTTACAAGAAACAGTTCAAGTTAAGTTTCCTTATGTTTGCAAATCAAGCAAGGTTCATGTCACTTATGAGACTTAACTAGTTTATTTGCTCAGGGATTCTTTGGGCTTTAGTCTCCATTATAATTTACTTGAACAGTAGCTTTTCTTAGTATGACACCAAAAAACAGGGAGGAAAAGGAATGCAAAGACTAACAGAATTGATCACATAAAAATGTAAACTTCTTCTTGATAAAAGACACTATTAATATAAATATACATGCTATATATAATAAAATACACATGCTATGAAAAATAATACATATGTATGAAATAGTAAGAGTTAATATTAACTACTCTAAGGAGTAGTTACAAGTCAAAATGATAAGGAATAATGTCCTGTGAAAATGTGTGAAGGATATGAACAGGCAATACGTAAAATAAGAAATACCAATGATAATAAACATATGAAAATGTACTAGAGCTCATTAGTATTTAAAAACCTGCAAACTAATGCAATATAAAGTTATTCTATCTTCACAGATGTCATTGGTGCCTAGCATGAGTTTCATCATGGGAAAATGTGCACACTAATACATGCTATTCGTGGTTGTTTAAATTCAATAACCATTTGAAAACAAAACTTAGCAATAGCTATTAAAATTTTAGATGTGCTACTTATCATTTGGCTCAGCAATTCTAGTTCTAGGCATTTTTCATGTTTTAAATTGTTGACCACTCAATACAATGATATTTGAACAAAGGTATCACAGCCTGACTTTGTAATAGCAAAATATTAGAACTATCTTAAATGCCCATCAATAAGAGATGTATTGGCAACAGTAGGTGGTGTAGTGGTTAAGGCCCTGGACTGCCTAATGGCCAAACATGGTTTAAGTCCTGGACCTGGCGCTTTCTCACTTTCCCTCTCTTTCTTTCTCTGTCTCTCTCTGGTGAGTACATGTTCCCTATAGCAAATTTTAATATATTAATAAAATTAAAAAATAAAAGATTAAGTAAGTTATTGTACTTCCAAAAACTAAAATATTACACAGCTATTTGAAAATGATGAGTTAGATCTGAATGTACTCATGGTTAAAATGTCTACATTATTGGGACTGGCAGGTGGCATAGTAATTAAGGGCTCTGGACTCCCATAGGGCTGACCGTGGTTCAAGTCCCAAACCTGGCAGCTTGTTTCTCACTTTCTTTCCTTCTCTCTCTTTCTATCTCTCACTCTGTCCCTCTCTGGTCAAAAAAAAAAAATTAATAAATAAATAAAATTAAATTAAATAATTCTTTTTAAAATTCTATCTTACTACTTTTTACATTTGTTTATTTCTTTCTTCTATGAGCAAGAGACATAAAGAAAGAGAAAAAGAGGCACCTCTACAAGATCCTTATGTTGTAATCCACCCCTTGCCTTGGTAAGACCTGGATCATGGATATGTGCAGAGAGGTCTCTAGACACAAACCCAGAACCTTCCCATGCAAGTCCATTTTGTAAAGCAATGCATTATTATTAGGCCCCTATTCAACTTTGTCTACTTTATATTTTTAATAAATAATATCCACATTTTATAAAAGGAATTAACTGATGCCATGTTATCCCACAGTCCAGAAAACTAAAATGTGTAATAATCCAAATACATCCCTGCCTTACAATCCTATAGATACACAAAGAGCTAAATTTAGAATATTCCATTATTCATGATGTCCCACAATTTTGATGTGTTCCCTTTGTATGTTCACACAGGTTTCCTCATCAATATTTCCGGGCATCTCTGCAGGCATTCCATGTGTTGTGAGTCAGCCAGTATCATCCCCACGTGAAGTCCTCCCACTTTCTCCTCTCTTGTCCAGATCCTTCCTGTTAATGTCTCCTCATCACAAAGAACTACAGAGCATTTCATTGCTACCACTGCTGACAAGGCTATAAGGCCATTGTGTAAAAGACAACTGAGAGTCTGAGATCAGCCAATGGCTTAGTGGTTACATCACTGGACTGCCACGGTTCAAGTCCCAGACCCGCTGACTTAAAACTCATGCTGGGTGTGCATGGGTGTGTGCCCAAGATCCCAGGAGGATAATGGAGGAGAAGGGATTGCAGCCTGGCATCCCTCTTTGGGGGTGATTTCTCACTTTCTGTCGCTCTAGCGAGTGCACACACACTATAGCAAAAATCTCCCTAAGAAAAGACAATGATAGGCTAACACAGAACACCTCCTAGAGGTGGGAAGAGGTCGCTGTTCTCTTCCAGGTGAGGTCATAATTACACACATTTGGGGAGAAAATAGATGGTAGTTCATAAAAGAGGATGGCCAATAGAAAGAAATAGCACTCTACTTCACTGAAAATCAGGAATCTAAGCCAAGTGCTTGCTTCACCTCAAAACCTCCTGCAGAATCAGCAGCCCCCCTGCTGATGAGAACATGTAAGCGAGCTTTAGGGGGATGGTGCGATGAGGAGAATAAAAATTGAGCCAGGCAAGGGGCTTCTGAGGGCCAAGGGGCCAAGTTCACTCAGAACCTAAGGGCAGAGACTGCAGTGCCCATCTTCTGCCCTGCCGTTGCTGTGGGACTGCTGAGCATCAGCATTGCCTCCTTTGTTCACTACCGTATCCCTGTGTCCTAGCACACAGTCATCACTCGGTGACAACCTGACAGATGCCTAATGAAGGCACACCTTGAGGTCAGAAAGAACTAGGAAGAGAGCAGGGGAGAGAGAGAAGCACAAAGGGGAGGGGAAGGAAGAAAGGAGACATCTCCAGGCAAGTTAGGACTGTGTCTAACTGCTTCGATAACGTTTCTCCAACTAGCAAGATAGTACTTGCCATGTAAAGGGCTCTCAATGAATACTTTTTCAATAAATGAATGAACGGATAGAAGACGGATGATAAGCACTCACAAATAACCATGATGTAACTTAAAATAGGAGTGATCAAAATAAGTCTCAAAGACAAAATTTGTTAAGCACTAAATGGATGTTAATGATGTTAATTATTACCTTTACTAATTTTGCTGAGTACTAAGCAGAATGCCAGACGGTTGACATTGATTATCTCAGATGATCCTAATCATCCCTTCGGGCAGGGCCTCGGAATAACCCCATTTTACAGCTGAGATAACTGAAATTCAGAGAGGTCAGGATTTTGCTCTCTCTGATTCAGGTCATAAACACAATGGTGGACAAAGATTATCATCCAGCTCTATGTGTCTCCAAAGTCTGGGATCTGTCCCTTGTAGGACTGTGACTAGCAATGAAACACCCATAAGGGTGGGTAGACTTGGCAGATGTCTGAGAATTGATCAATCACAGAAAGTGGAAGGGGAGAAAGAGAGGGGAGAGACAATTGTGTTAAGACATTCACCAAGATTTCAGGTTCTCTTTTCTTTCTGTCAAATACTGCCTTAAGATGAGGCTTGGCCATGCGACTTTCTTAGGCCAAAGAATGGGAGCACAAGTGATAAGTTACTTTTAGGGTAAAACCACCAAAGAACCACTAAAAGATACTGCTATCTTTCCCTGCCAATTATTGAAGTAATCTTAGGGTCAGCAGCTGGCATGGTGGTTGGGGTGCTGGACTCCTTCAGGGTTGACAGCAGTTAAAGTCCCGGCCCTGGTGGTTTGCTTTCTCACTTTCTCTCCCCACCCTGTGTGTCTGTCTCTCTGATGTCTACAGCAAGTTTAATAATAATGATAATGATAATTCTTTAATAAAAAAGAGTTTCAGGTAAGCCAATATATGGAAGTCAATCCTTCATTCCTACAGTGGATTTTAAATGAGTAAGAAGTAAACTCATTTGAGCAACAATATTTTGGTAATATTTATTATTACAGCATAACTTTGCATGCTCTGGCTAATATAATGATAATGGTGAAAGAGTTACAAATCTCTAGCACCTACCAAAACAAATGTAGGACATGTATTTCCATATAAAAATCTACTCATGGAGGGACCAGCAGTTAGCATAATGGCTACGTCGCTCGACTCCCACTTTGTCGACCGCGGTTCGAGTCCTGGACGTGGTGGCTTAAACTCATGCCGGGTGTATGTGCGTGCGTGCCCAAGATCCTGAGAGGAGAAGGGATTGCAGTGTGGCCATCCCCCCTGGGGGTGATTTCTCACTTTCTGTTTGTCTTTGTCTATCTGACAAGTGCACATATCCTTTAGCAAAAATCTCTCAAAAAAAAAAAAAGAAAAAGAAAGAAAGGAAGAAAGGAAGAAAGGAAGGAAGGAAGGAAGGAAGGAAGGAAGGAAGGAAGGAAGGAAGGAAGGAAGGAAGAAAGAAAGAAAGAAAGAAAGAAAGAAAGAAAGAAAGAGAGAAAGAAAAGTTGGAGATCAACAGGTGGCGTAGAGATCAAAGCAGCTGAATCCCACATGGATGACTGTACAATTTAAGTCCCAGACACAATGGCTTGAAAAATATACCAGGTACCTGTGCATGAATGCCCAAAAGCCCAAGAGAAGAATGAAGGAGGGATTGTGGCATGGCCATCCCTCTTGGGGAGAAATTTCTCACTTTCCCTCTCTCTGTCTCTCTCCAACAAGGGTAAACAACCAATAGCAAATTAAAAAAAAAAAAAAAAAAAAAAACTGGGCCTGAAGGTAATGTAGCTGTAAAACCCAATGCTCAATGAGGCTGACGATATGGGAAGGTTCTGAGTTCTTGTCTAGAGACCTCTCTGAGTATGCCAAGCACATCCATGCTGGCTGAAGCTGGGGATGGATCACAGCATCAAGACCTTGTTGGGGATGCTTGTTTGCTCGCTCTCTCTCTCTCTCTCTCTCTCTCTCTCCCATCTTGGAAGAAAAAATAAGTAACCTTTTGGAGAAATTGAAAATCATTATCAAGGCTACTGGGAGGCAATACAAAATGATGGATAAGTGTTTTGTTTAATCCCCGTCTGGGACACTTACCAGTGAGTGAACTTGGGCTCTCTGAGCCCATTTTCTCATCTATAACATGGCATTTACAGTAAATTCATTCAATGGTTCTAAGTTTTAAATGAAATTATACACATAAAGTCCACAATGTAGTTCTTGGCACTAAGTTCTCAGGAAATATAACTATTACTACTGAAGAAAAAGACAATAATCACTACAGGAATAAAAAGTGTTAGCTTCTCTCTCCCCAATAATGCCTTGTGAATCCTAAAAGGGGACTGTTTTGGTCCCTGCAGGGGTTAACCCAAGACACACACCCTCACACGTACACACGTATGCACACACACATATGCACACGCACACAGCCCTGCAAGTTGCCCTTTGATCCCTCTCCCAAGGCAGGAATGAGATGAAGTCTGCCAACTGTGCAGCCCTAATTGCATTTGCTTCCTGAAAGAGGGTCTGGTGCAGAACACCTGCGGTCCAGTGCTACGTGACAGTGGGGCTGTCATGCAGGCCGTGGAGGCACAGGCAGCGTGCAAATTCAGGAGCTCTGGGGCTGGAGATTCTGCCAGACCTGGAAGATCCCTGGGTGCCTATTCCAAATGCTTCTCTCACTCTAGAAACGGAACTTCCTGC
>NW_006159657.1:9516093-9543870 GCF_000334495.1 Tupaia belangeri chinensis | reverse complement strand
GCTGAGGCTAGAAGCCGTTTGGAGTTTTGCAATTAATCATCTCTTCAAGAGCCCCCCAGGGACCAGGGGCAGGGTGAGAAGAGTTCAGACACTTTCCTGTTCCCTAGGGAGGCAGCATACATAGCATGGTGGTTGAGAGCAGAGGGTTCTGGAAGGCAGGAGCCAGAGTTCAAATCAAGCTCTCACATCACTAGCTGTGCAACTTGGGGCAGCTGTCATATACTCTTGAAAACAAGTTTTCTCAGCTGTAGGACCAAAGGTGGTATCATGTGGAAGACTGGATAATATGATGCATCTAAACTGCTGGACAAACATCTGACTCATCGTAGGCACCTAGTAAATTATAGCCATTATAATTAAGATATGCATTCATTTATCGGACAGCTATCTATTGCGCATCCACCATGAGTCAGATCCAGTTGCTGCTCAAAACATATAGCTGAACCACTTAGACTAAATCTCTCTGTCCTTACAGTTTATATTCTGGTGGCAGAGAAAAAGGGTAAGGATGCAAACAAATTAGGTAAATTTAGCACAGGGTAAGTTCTCTGAAGGAAATAACACAGGACAGTGAGATAGAAAATGGACTGAGAATGGGGAGCTCCAACCTAGCTGGGCTGGCTACAGAAATCCCCTCTAAGGCACTTGAACTATGGTGTGAACTTTGGAAGGTGTGAATTCCAGGTAGAGGGAAGAGCAATTGCAAACACCCTGAGGTGGGCCTCTCATTCATGTAGAGAGATGGCAAGGAAAACCTCAACTACAACTCCCACCATTTATGCAGATTCACAATAGTTAGGGTTCATAGAGAAGTTGTTCAGATATTCCAAGGTCTTAAGGTCCAGAGAGGGACCAGCAGATGGCATAATGGTTATGTCACTGGAGTCCCATGTAGATAACTGCAGTTCGAGTCCCGGACCCGGTGGCTTAAAACTCACATGAGGCACATGTGCATGCATGCCCAAGATTCTGTTCTCATTTTCTGTCTCTCTGTCTCTCTCTGTCTCTCTGGTGAGCATGCACACCCCACAGCAAAAATCTCTCTTAAAAAATAAAAAATCCAGAGCATAGGAGGAAGGTCAGCACCAGACACTCTGTGACAGGTATTAATAGGTATCTTAAGGCCCAGCTGCAGTGGTACAGGCAGAGGGGGTTGCTGCCATGCAATGTTGGAGGCCATGAGGGAGGGCTCTGGGTTTGCATCCCAGGTCCACAACAATATACTGGTCATGCCTGAGATTATGGCTGCAGAGCTGGAAGGATTGTGGCATGAAGACCATGTGGAAGGTACTTCTGTCTCTCTCTCCCAATAAATAAACATTTTTTAAAAGATTGCTTAACATTGTTTCATTCCCTCTATAAATATTTACTGAGCATCTTCCATAAACTAGGCAGTAGAGTGGATACTAAGAAATACAGGTCAATTGGGAGGCTGCTGTCTTCTTCTTTTTCCCCACATTTTATTGATTCACAAAATGTCTTAAATAATCTACTTACTTTCAATAGCAAGTTCAGCTGTTATTTACATATCTGTGAATGTCTGACTTTAGGTGTGAAACTCTGATCAGAATGCATATGCTATAAGGTAGCAGTTAGCTGATGCTATATAGTTTACTAAGGTCATTAAATAGGTATTTTTAAATATATTTTTTTAATTTCAAGAAAAGCACTTTTAGCTTTAATAAATCAAATAAATGCTAAGGAACTTTGTTTTAAACTTAGAGTCAGGAAACAGGTTAAGATTCTGTTCAAATAGTAGGCACACGAACATATTGGCAGCTCGAGACAGAAGAAAAATACTTAAAACCAGAAAACAAAGCCTAGAAGAAAATCAGAAATTCTTTAGTCAAAAGTCAAAATTCTATTCACCAGTTTAGTCTCATGTACTTAATCTATCTTCTGTTGTGGTTAGATCTTCCCGATTAAATTCTGGGATATAATATTCAACTCCAGACTTGTCCCTATGATTAAGTTGGCCATTTTCTTAGTTTTTGAACTCTTGTTTCTGTGTGTCTGTATTTAATTTTCCTGGTATAGCACTCCCTTCAGAACTTCTTGGAGATCTGGTCTGGTGTTGATAAATTCTTTCAGGTTTTGTTTATCTG
Source organism: Tupaia belangeri chinensis (assembly GCF_000334495.1). Lineage (NCBI taxonomy): Eukaryota > Metazoa > Chordata > Mammalia > Scandentia > Tupaiidae > Tupaia > Tupaia belangeri. Next base: position 9,541,765 of record NW_006159657.1, on the reverse strand, counting down.
AGAATGTTCTTGTCTTTTCTTCCCATATGAAAGATAATCTTGCTGGGTACAGTATTCTTGGTTGAAATTGCTTTTCCCTTAACACTTTGAATATATTTTCCCATTCTTTCCTTGCTCACATTGATTTTGATGAGAGGTCTGCTGTTAGCCTGATGGGATATCCTGTGTAGATAACTCAGCGTTTCTCTTTTGCCAATCTTAGTGTCTCGTCTTTGTGATTTTGGACAATCTGGCTATCATGTGTCTTGGAAAAGATCTTCTTGGGTTGATTCTATTTGGGGTTCTTTGTATTTCTTGGGACTGGATCTTTGAATGCCTCTCTAGGTTTGGAAAGTTTTCTTGCAGGATTTCATGGACTAGATTAGCAATGTCCTTATAAGTCTCTTTGCCTTCTGGAATACCAATTATCTGTATGTTTGGACATCTGATGGTATCAAGTATTTCTCATATATTTCTCTCATTTTTGGGGGGCAATTTTCTCAGTCTTTGTGGTGGATTTTTCTAGACCAGTTTTCTATCTTCTATATCTGAGAGTCAATTTTCTGTATGATCTAGTCTGTTTTTAATACGTTGAAGGGAGGTTTTGACTTCCTATATTGTAGCCTTCATCTCTAACAGGTCCATTTGAGTCTTTTTAATAGTGCGTATTTCCTCTTTTAGACCTTGCAAGAATTTGCTCACCTCCTGAACTCATCAGCTCCTTTCTCCTGCCCCTCCTGCAGTGAGGACCAACATGGTTCCTGCCCTCCTGCTACTCTCAGTCTAATAAACGGATACAAAACTACTAAGCACAATTAACTAATGAATTTTTAAATGTCAGAAACTATGAAGGAAACCAATAGGATATGAAGAGAGAGAATAAGGTTATCAGAGAAATTGTCCTTGACCTGAATAATGATCAACAACCAGGTAACAGTCAGGAGAGCATTCCAGGTAGAAGGCACTGTGCCTGTAGGGGCTCTGAGGTAGGAAACACCATGGCTCACACCAGGAACTTCAAGAAGATCCGTGTGGATGGAGCAAAGTGATCAAGCTCATGAGAGGCCTCAGATGAGGTGGAGAGGGGGCAGGAGCCAGCTCACACAGGGTTGTGTGGGTCTTGGTAAGAATGTGACTTTCAATATAGGCATAAAAGGAAATTTCATTAGAGGGCTTAATTAGGGAAATAAATGATTCACATTTTAGTAAAATTTATTGGACTGCTGGCTGCAGGCTGGATTATAGGTGAACAAAAATGGCTGCCAAGATGTGGGTAGAGAGGTGACTACAGTGGCCCAGGCAAGGGATAATGTGGGTCTGGACCAGGCTAGTGTGTGTGAATGTAGAGTTGTGGGTGCAATGAAGAATTATTGGGGGAAGGCAGAATTTGCCTTTTTTTTTTTTGTATTATCATTACAAAATCTGCTAATACCTGAATTTGTCTATTTTTAAAAGATCTCATTGACCTTTGCAAATGGCACCACCATCTTTTCAGTTTCTTAGGCCAGAAATTAAAGTCTTAAGCCAGGAATTAAAGTCATCTTTTTCTTGAAATGTGTCTCTACCCATTGAGAATTAATAACCAATTTTCTCTATGGTCTGGATTTCAGATAGAAAATCAAGCCATGTCCTACAACATCGACCTTTCATCCTTCCTGTAATGGATTGAATTGTGTCCCTCCCAAAAAGTCCTAAACCCTACTACTTCCGAATGTGACCTTATTTAGAAATAGGGTCAGTGTGGAAGCAATTCATATGTAAGTTAAGATGAACACATATTTATTTACGGTGGGCCTTAAATCAAATCACTTGATGTCCTTATAACAAGAGACACAAAGGCAGGGAGAATGTCACATGACTACAGAGACAAGGTGCATTTATGTGCCAAAAACATCAAGGATTGCTGGTGACAAGCAAAAACTAGAAGAAATAAGGAATAATTCTTCCCTGGGGCATTAAGAGAGGACTTAGCTGTGCTGACACCTTAATTTCAGACTTCTAGACTCCAGACTATGAGAGGATATACCTCTGTTGTTTCATGCCACCAAGTTTGTGGTAATTTTCTATAGTAGCCCTGGAAAACTAATACATCTCTTCAAACAGTCAAGCAACTAAGGGGAAAAGTCACTTGCCTGTTTTTGCTAATGTTAAATGGAGCTCAATTCAGTTTGAATAGTTGCATGATTCTGATTTCTAAGATCTAGATAGCAATTTACCTCCCTGTGTGTGTGTAATCTTCTGAACACTTAGGCAAGTCTTATATAGTGCAAAATTCAATTCTGAATCGCTCCAGCTTTCTGTGAGGTTAGTTTTCTATCCTTTCCCTCTCTCCTTTTCTGCAAACTTTCTCTTCACTCTCCAGAGCTTGGGAGAGACATCCCTTTTGCCAAATCTTAAATACAAAGAAACTGAGACACAGAGAAGATCTTTAAGACAATGGTAAGATAGACTAGACCATTTGAGACCAATAAGAGTCAGAATCTTTATTTGCAAGCAGCGGAAACCAATTGCTATGATCTGAGCATCCCCCAAAATTCAGGCATTGAAAACTAATCACCAGTGTATAATCTTGGACTTTCCAGTCTCCAGAACTGTCAGAAATAAATTTATTTTCTTTATAAATTACTTAGTCTTGGGCATGGTGGTGCCCGCCCTATGGTAAATTACCTAGTCTATGATAGTTTTAATAGCAGTACAAACAGACTAAGACAACAACTCTGGGTGATTCACACAAAAAATAAAGAATATTAAGTAGTTGGCAGAGAGTAGGCAGGCTGAAGAACTAAGTCTGGAGATTCTGGGCCAGGAACAATTTCAAAAATCACACCAAAGACCTATACAGGTGAGGTCACAGCTCAATAGAGAGTCCTCCAGTTCCTGACTATAGATGGTGTTCCAGGAGTTGTGTGGCCAATAAAGCTTTAATTACTTGCCTGGGTTATACAGTTCCAAGACCATAGGATGAGGAATTCCTCATATAGGAAAGAAATTTGCTTCAGGAGTAGCCAAAAACAGAAATAGTTTGTGTCCAGATTATTGCTGTTCATTGTGTTGTGTCCAAAAGTAGTTTCTGTTCCTAAGTATCTACTGAGTACCTGGTTTGAAATGAGCCTGTGCTAAGAGTCAGGAAACTGGGGCTCACATTCCATTCTGAAAAGTCCCCATTGAGCAATTTGGAGCAAGTCTCTTTATATCTCAGTTCTCTCACCTATAAAGTAAGGATAAGAGTACTTGGACTAATTACCACTAAAGAGTGATTCTGAAGCTCACAAGACAAGATACAGGTGGCCATGCACTGTAAGCATAAAATAATGACAGAATAATTGATTGCAAAGTTCCATCCTTTCTCACACTCACACAATTTACAATGTCCTTTACAGTTCCTGACATCAATAGGTAGAGTCCTTTACCACATCTCTTGATCTGGTCTGGGTCTCTGACTTGTTCTGGTCAACAGGAAGCAATAGAAGTGAGGGTGTGTGCATTTCAAGGATAGCTCTCAGAATTCTGCTACCACCTTGAAAGCATCTAAGCTCCCCCACAAAAGAGGGAGAGACCACATGATGGTAGGGAGCCCAGTTGTCCCAGCCAAGCCAATAGAGCCTCCTTCACAACTTCAGACATAAGGAAGTCCAGCAGAGCCCAGACTAACCCTTCAGATGACCCATACATAGTGGTTTTTCAAGCCACTGTAACACTTTTACTGAATTATTTTGGCAGTAGATAATGGATATAATAGTCCTGAGCTTAAGCTTTCTATGACTACAAATTTACATCTCGTTAACTTGTAAACAATAACAAGTCAATTACTACATGTCATTTTTTTTTAATTAAACAGTATGGAGGGGGTAAAACAGAGGTCATCAATCTTTTTTGGTAAAGAGCCAGGTAATAAATATTTTAGGCTGTGTGGGCATCCTGGTCTCTTTGAAACTACTCAACTGCTGTTGAAGCACAAAAGCAATCATAGACAATAGGTAAACAAATGAGCATGGCCACATGTCAGGAAAACCGTGTTTACAAAAATAGGAAGCCAGCTGAATTTGGCACAAGGGCTGTAGTTTACTGGCCCCTGGCACAAAGGAACCAGAAAAGACTATTCATAAATTCATTCTTTGCCCTGTCTCCCTTGAGAGATAAACACTGTTAACAGTTTCTTCTATATTCTTCATTTTCTACATGATAATGTCCTTCAGACAAACACTCGTGCAATGTGGCATGGACTTGGGTATTTTTCTGTCAGCACATATGGGGTGATCTCATTTTTTGTTTGTTTAGATTTTTGCCACAGGGCACTTGCACTCATCAGAGAGAGGCAAAAATAAACAGAGAGAAAATGAGAAATCACCCCCCCAGGGGACGTGGCCATGCCACAATCCCTTCTCCTACAATCTCCTCCTGGGTTTTGAGTACCCATGTACTCCTACCTGGCATGATTTTCAAACTGCTAAATTCAGGACTCTAACTGTGGCTGGCCATGTGGGAATCAAGCCCCTTAACCACCATGCCACCTGTTGGCCTGATGCCATTGTTTTTAATCACTGCAAAGTATTGTATTATAAGAATATACCATAACTTATTGCTTACTTTTCAGGGTTTTTTTTTTTCAATATTTTACTCTCCAAATGAATGCTACACTGAACATCTTCATGTAGATACATTTTGATATACAAGATAGACTAGTATTGACCACATTCAACAACATTCAGAAGAAAAGAAACTTAATGCCTGATACAATCCAGGCATTTGTTACGTACTGGTGTGTTCCAGAGATGAAGCTATCATCCCTGCCCTTAGAAAGCTCAGTGTCACCCACTGATGATGTTCATAAATTCATTTAGCATTGACTACAGGCCATGCATAGGGTGATATTTGCATGTATTATTTCACCCAATCTTCACAACGAACTCACCTTATGACATGGGTGCTATTATCAACCTCACTTTAAGGACAAGACTGAGCTCAGCGAGATTGAGTAACTTACTGTGGTCAAACAGCTAGAAATAGGTTGAACTGCAAATCAAACACAGGCTCTTAAGCACCCTGCCACAATCAAGAAATTAAAATATATTAAAAATTAATTTAAGTAGGAGCTCAGAGGAGGGCAGGAAGATCTAATTAGGGAGATTAGAGAAGGTCAACCAATCTAATAGAAGAAATGACCATTTAGTAGCATCAAGAACACTCTTTTTCTACGTGACAGAGAGGCACAGGGAATATCAGAAAGGAGAGCACAACACCATGGGGGCTTGAAGGCATGGAATTTCTGGGAACCAACGTGAGTGATTCAGCATGACAAGGGAGCAGAGTGAAGGAAAGGAGACTGGAGAAAGAGGCACGACAGGACCGACAGGACCGTGGAGAGAGCCTCATGTTCACTGAGGACTCAGATTTATTCTGAAAGTTACAAGGAGCCACTGAAGGGTTTTTAAAGCAGGGAAGTCAAGATTAAAGTTGCATGTTTAAAAGATCACATTGACTGTAGCATGGAAAATGGATTAAAGAGAGGGTCAGAGAAGGAACAGGAAGATGGATGAGGGCACTGCCACTACCGGCCCAGTCACACTTGGGGTGGTTTCTTTCTTGGGGACAGCTTTGCCATGTAATTAAAGACTGCAGGGTGGTATCGGGCTTGAAGGGCAGAATATGCCAAGAGCTCAGGAGCTCCGGGAAGGGCCAAAGGCAGAATGGTCCCAGTTCTCCCTAGGGATGTGAGAGCAGATGGCTGACTGCCCAGGGGGGGAGCCCTGACATAGCCCAAGAGCATGTCACTCCACGTCCACAAAGCCTAAGGTTGCCCATCCTGGTGAGCAGACATTTTGAGCAGTGGCCTGTCCACTTTCACCGCCTCCTCTGCTGGCATGAGAAGACTGTGGCCCTGCAGAGAGCCAAGCCCTGCGGCTGCTGCATCGTGAGTCATCCCAGCTGGTTCCGGCTATTTTCCCTGGGAGGCAAAGGAGCCGGCGGAAGTACATCCGGCCAGGCAGAAGACCAGCAGTGAGACTGCCAGGGGCTGCCAGCCATGGCCAAAGGGCAGGACGGATGCTGCATCCACCCTGCTGACCATGGTAAAAGGAGAGAGCTGCTGGGAGGCCTCACTCACTTCCGCAAGGTCAGGTGGACGATGAGTCTGGGTCTGAGACAAGATGCCAAAGTGCACTGACCGGGCAGGAGCGTAAAGTGCAAAGCAGTGATGTTAGGGTTTGAGGTTGGCAAATAACGCAGCGAACTTCTCACTGAGCCCAGACTCCAGGCCAGGAGCTGTGCTAAGCACTTTACGTCACCATCATGTCTGCTTGATACCTTACAGCTGTTTTATTCAGTCCACTACAACAGGGGTCAGTCAAATCCAGTTTGTGGCTTGCCTGTGTACAGCCCACAAGCTAAGAATAGTTTTCTTTTCTTTTCCTTTCCTTTCTTTTCTTTTCTTTTTCTTTTTTTTTTTTTAAGATTTTTGCCATAAGGCATGTGTGCTTGCTGAAGAGAGACAGAGAGAGAAAGTGAGAGGGAAAGTGAGAAATCACCCTCCACTCCAGGGAGGATGACCACATCACAATACTTTTTTTTCTTTATTCGCTTCCTGGGATTTGGGGCATCCATGCACATGCATCTGGTATAATTTTCAAGCCACCAGGTTTGAGACTCGAACCACCGTCAACCATGTGGAAGTCCAACACCTTAACAACCACGTCACTTACCAGCCCCTGGTTTTTCACTTTTAAAGGATTTTAGGGAGGGGAAAATAAAGAAAAATAGGCAATTAAAAACAATTTGTGGCCTGCAGATCTTGAAGTATTTACTATGTGGCCCTTTACCAAAATGTGCCAACCCTAGTGCTAGAATATAAACCCAATGAGGACAGGCTACCTATGTGTGTATGTGTGTGCATGTTCTGTTTCAATACTCTTCTGTTCCTAGAATTTTCTTGGTACATAATAAGCACCCAATAAATATTTGTCAAGAAAAAGAATAAATGAGTGATATGTCCATTTTTATCACTTAACGAAATTAATACTATCACTGGCCCCATTTTACTGATGAGGAAACTGAGGTTCACGGTTATAAAATGACTTGCCAAAGTCACAAAGCTAGAAAGTGCCCAAGTTGCTATTTGAACTCAAGCAACTTATAATTTAAGGTTTTTTGTTTGTTTGTTTGCATTTGTTTTTGCTTTCTTTAACTGTAGCAAGAGAGATCACATCTTACACCAAGAGGCTAGAACCGCGTCTTACAGGGTCATGGCACTCAAATGTTCCTGTGTGTGAAAATCATCTGGAGTAACTGTTAAAAATGTATATTTCCACCTTCTTGAGAGATTCTGACTCTACAAATCAGAGTAGGACCCAAGAGTCTCCGTAGGGCAAGAGAAGAGTAAATAAGATTGCTACCAGGAGAGAACTTCGGGGGAAGGGCAGGGGGGACTATGAGTTTCTGGAGTATGGTGTGTAGTGTAAACTCTCTTCTTGGTGTCTCTTCATTTCTCTGATAAACAAGACATGTTTCCTAAGTACCTCGTCGGGTAGGCTCTTGGAATGGGACTGAGAGCTGTACATAGCCCTCACAGAACTACTGCTAAGTTTGGTTTATGAAACTAACTACTATAAGGAAAAAGATTCTTCTTAATACTTGGGGGTAGGGGGGATGGATGGAGAGCTAGAGAGTCAAGAAAAGGAAGAGCAGACTCCTGATAGGAATGCAATCACATGGCATGAGGAAATCCAGACTATCCCAGTCCAGAAATGAAACACCTCTAAAACAGAGCTTGAGGAATCTGGATCCAGAAAAAGGTGTCCACTGAGATACAGCACTTTACCTTACTGAGGATCTTCACGGGGGTGGGGAGAGAATAAAAACACATTCAGGAGCTGTACCCCATTCTCAAGCAATTTAGCTTATTCTTTTTCTCTTGTCAAGTCACCTGATTTTTTAATCACCAACAGATTTTTTTTTCTCATTCAATCAACGTAATCATAACCATTATGGGTAAGCATCTCTTTTTATGGCAAAAAACAGTAAAGGTAGGGAAAGGAAAGGAAGATGGAAAAGAAAGGGAGAGATCAGGGCAGAGCATAGAGGAGCCAATAGAGAGACGAGAAATGGCCCAGAAAGAACCGACCCACTGGGGGAGCAGAGAGGGAGAGCGACCAGGACCCAAGCATATCACAGCGCTGGGGCCTGCCACTGGCCAGCTCTGTATCCTGGAGGTAGATGCTCATTTTAGTAGGGTTCATCAGAGAAGCAGAACTAGTAGGAGATCCTTAACTATCCATGGAGAACTGGATGTATTCGTGGTTGTGAATGTGGTCACTGCTTAGTCTGTTTGGTCTGCTCAGGCTGCTTTAGCAGAATTATACAGACTGCCATATAAACAATAGAGATTTATTTCTTTCTCACAGTTCTGAAGAATGAGAAATCTGAAGTCAAGACAGCCTAGATTCGGTGTCCGGTGAAAGCCTTCTTCCTACTCGTAGCCATCGTCTGTGTCCTCATGTGGCAGGTAGGGTAAGAAAGCCCTTTGGGGTCTCTTTCATAAAGACACTAATCACACCACGAAGGCACCACCCACATAACCTCATATTAGGTAATTAGGATTTCAATTTTCTCCCAAAGGCCCCACTTCCAAATACCATCACATTTTGGGGAAACACACATAATCAGTCTATAGAAAATATAGGTAGAAGGGACCAGCAGTTAGCATAATGGCTATGTCGCTGGACTCCCACGTAGTCGACCGCGGTTTGCGACCCAGACCCAGTGGCTTAAAACTCACGCCAGGCGCGTGTGCCCACGTGCCCAAAATCCCAAGAGGAGAATGGAGGAGAAGGGATTACGGCATGGTCATCCCCCCTGGAGGATGATTTTTCGCTTTCTGTCTCTCTGTCTTTCTGGCGAGCGCACGCACCCTATAGCAAAAACCTCTTCAAAAAAAAAAAAAAGGAAATATAGGTAGAGAGCTAGATTTTAGTTGTGTGTATATTGGGGAGGATTGGTTGCAAACATTGTATAGTTGTGGGAACAGGATAAGCAGACTCTGATCTGTGGCTGGAACTTTAAGTCCACAGGTCAGGCTTTCAGGAAGGGAAGATGCATGTAAAATAGTGGGAAAGAGCAGGCTGGAACCCCAAAGCATGTCACCTCTCACCTTGGCAACCTCATCATGGAGGTGAACATACACACCTGGCCAGGAGAGGGAGCCACTGAAGGACAACCGAGGGAAGGAGGGTGGGGAGGCAGTTGTAAACTCAGGCACTGTCTTACACCAAGGAGGAAAGCCAAGGGACAACGTGTATGAGCTGCAAAACGGCTGCTACTTCACTTTCACCCTCCAAATCTCTCACAAATGTCTCTTTCACAGCCCACTCTACTGGGAAACATGTAGGGAAGAGGATACTGGGAAATGTAGTTCAACCCAGCTGGCTGACATACATAGTCATCTTGACAAGTACAGAGATTTCTTTTGTTTGGGGAGTTTGGATGAGGGTAAAGGGAGTTAAGCTGTGGTTTCTCTCTTTATGGAATAGACGTAAAATACAATAGTTACAGAATCATTTTTTTAAAAAACAGTTGAAAGAATTATCTTAATAAACACATGTAAAAAAAAAACAACTGTTTTTGCTAGAGAGGGTGTGTGTGCTTGCCAGAAATAGACAGGAGAGAGGGTGAGAAATCACCCCCAGGGGGATGGCTATTCCACAATCCCTTCTCCCCCATTCTCTCCCCAAGATTCTGGGCATGCATGCACATGTGCCCAGCATATGTTCCAAGCCAACAGGTCCAGGACTCGAACAATACACTCAGCCATCTCAACCACCACATCACCTGACTGGCTCAATAAATCTTAGTTAACTCATTAATTAAAGAATGAACCAGAAATATGCTTATGACTGGTTCAAAGAAGTCAAAGGATAGACACATTTACTGAATAGGTCATCAGAATTCTTGGAATAAATGTTCTTGATAGATACGGCAGCAGTTAATATTCACAATACAATAATCAGTTGTATTCTACCAAACAAAATGCATTTGTACTTCTATGGATAAAAGTAATTTGCATTATTACCGGGTTTCTGTGATGTAGAGGGCTGTAAATTTATAGGTAGGAAATCCAAGATAAAGAGAGGTGAAGTAATTCACCCAGAGTCACACAGCTAGTGAACATCATGGCTGGGATTCAAGCCAGGCTGTTTGATCCAGGCTTAAATATTCAGACATGTCGCACTCAACTTGTAGTGGCAATGGCAGGTGGTGGTTTGGGGGAGTATTTTATCATATTGTTTAAAATTTCCAGCCAATGCTTGGTGATAGTATAAAGTACTTCCAATCTGAGTTTTATTATTGGTTTGTATTTCCTACAGTTATGGAGGTAAGCATATATACCTGCCCGGGAGAGGGAGGAACTCTCTTTTCCTCCCCAACTTCCTACTTGGCGGAGAAGGGGTGGCTAGAGGGCGGGGGTGGCAGAGTGCTTAAACCACCCTTCCCCTAAGTCATCTTCACCACTATCATCCCCTTCCTATGCCTTCCAATGAGTAGCCTTTACAGCTATTCTCCAGCTTTTATTTTCTGACTTAAAGGAGGGTGCTAACCAAGAGAGGATCAGTGTTGAATTCCTGGAGACAGTAGAAGGGCTTTTAGAGAGTCCAAGATGGGAAAGGAAGAGGTGAGAGAGAAAAACAATAAAGCAAAAGAGAAAACAGATGGGGAAAGACAAACTCCTGTTGGGAAGAAACCTTGGCGTTTAATGGAGAATCTGATTAGGTTTTTTCTGATTGGTGTATAATGTGAATGGCCCTCTCCACATCCATAAAATCTCTGGAAAAAAATAACATTGTATTAATTTGCTGAGGTTCTAGGTTTATCTGGGGAAGTGCAGAGAGCAGGGGACCCTCCAGAGAAACAAGCAAGCCTGGATCTGCTCTACAGAGAGGGGATGAAGATTCATGAGATTAAATATGTCAAGTAACTGACCTAGAGGAAGCATTAGGTAACAAAGGGGAACAAAAAGGAAAACAGAAGCAGGTAGATGGAGACAGAGACCGAGAGGAGATGGAGGAGCAAGAAGGGCACTGAGGAAGTTATGTGGGTAGGAATGTGGTACAAAGGAAAACTCATGAATAACCTCCAGTCCAGAGACTCCTCCAGAGCTGATCAGGCCTGTCTTGTGCTTCCCTATGTCTCCAGGACCCAACAAGGGCATCACACAGAGTTGATACTCAATGTTTACCCAACTGTTTTAGAAAATGCTTGCCTCCCCACTTACAAGAGCACATATGAACAAAAGGATATGAACTAAACACATTAAAAACGCTGTCTATGAAGAGCTGCAGGAGAGGCATGGAATGAAAGAAATTGGTGGTGGGGGGGAATAAAGCAAGCTTTGCTCAGATAAACAATGATAATCTGCTGGGCAAGAAGGAATGTGAATAACTCAATCTTTGACTGCTGGGATCCAGAGAAAACAAAGGGAGGAAGGAAAGAGGATGAGAGGAAGGAAAAAAATTAGAAAAGAAGGAGAGAGGGAAGATGGCTGGTTGGTAAGTAAATGACAGATTCCACCAGGAGTGATGGTAGACCACAGGGAGCAGGCAGGTTGAGAAGCTTCTCAAGGTCTTAGAGTATGGTTAAGAGTTGGCTGAGGATAAAGAAAAGTTGGCACCACTGGCTGCCTCAGAGGAAAGCAACCAAGCATCCAAGGGACAGAATGAAGGAAGGCTTGTCATGGAAATGTTGCCTATTCAAACATTAACATACACATTATTTTAAAAATTTGGTCAGGTTGATAATGGGTAAGGAAGAGATTTCTAAGCATAAAAACATTTCCTCCTTTACAAACACTTAGGGAATTCTGTTTTCTTTCCTTGAGAAGAAATAGAAGGCTCTGTTTGCCTTAGACGTGAGTGGCTGAGAATTTGGTCCTCTCCTGGGTACCTACCTAAAGGTAGCCACCTGCAACCATTTCAGCTGAACACTGCATGGCCCTATGGGATCCCGGTTCCATCAACTATCATTATCATGTGACTGGGTTGTTCAGTGCCCAACCTACTTAACCTCATGTGGTGACATGCTCCTCCTCCCACAGTCAAACCTTCTCAAAAGTACAAAAGGATTGTGAGATTCAAAATCCAGAGCAGCTTCTACCAGGAGCCTTTTTGCTTTCATCCCAAAGGGAGCTGACTGTTGGTTTTCAAGTGTGGAGGAAGAAAGTGGGACCTCCTCCCAATGAGCTCATCTTTCTTCTGGCCCAGCACTTGAGTTCCTCGCCCTTGCTAAAGATCCCTCACCACAAGTGAATTGACTCTGCCCACAACAGCTAAAATAATCTGATGGTTTGTGTGCCTGCTCCGGGAATTCAATTTGAGAAGTGTATTCAGGCTAAGGCAGTGTGCAGCCTCCTGACCACTCAGGATGTGAGGTTATTGCTAAGGGTCAGACACAGCTGCTTCTCCAGCAGCAAAGAGCAGACACAAACAGTGCTGTTGCCTGTCTTCTGTTTGCATCATAGAAGCCTCAAGGACCAGGTCCAGCCTGACCCCTAAAGTGTCCCCAAAAAGAGTTCTCTTCCTTCCAGGTGTCACAACATGTCAAATTTCATTTGTAGAGAGTCATTGTTCACCAGCAGCCACCAGCCATGGGATAAAGTCCAAGTGTCAGAGGTTACAGGTTCACAGGTCTCTGACCCTGCTTTCTCCTTGATGATTCACCACATGTGGAATCATATGCAGGTCCATATGCTTTCTTGCTTCCCGACCTCTGCATGTCCTGATCTCTCTGCCAAGAATGCTTTTCCATGAAAGGAGATTGTTAAATAAAAGATGGTATACTCTTACTACAGAGGTCATGAAGCCATTAAAAATGATGTCAGAGAAGCCAGCAGGTGGCATAGTGATTAAGGCATTGGATTCCTACATGGCTATCCAAGGATCAAGTCCCAAACCTAGTGGCTTGAAAATCATGCCAGGTACATCCTGTACATGCATGCCCAAAATCCTAAGAGGAGAATGAAGGAGAAGGAATTGCAGCATGGTCATCTCCCCCAAGAGAGTGATTTCTCACTTTCCCTCCCTCTGTCTCTCTCTGTCTCTCTTCAGCAAGTGCATGTGCTCTATGACAAAAATCTTAATTTAAAAAAAAAAAAAGAGTCCTGCTATGGTCTCACAGCAGAGACTCAGTGCTCCATGATGATGAAGCCATAAGGAAGGGTCCTGGTTTTTATCCTGGAGCTTCCCTGTACCTAGCAGACAAATGTGGGCACATGCTCATACTCCTGACTGGTGAAAGCTGGGGGTGGAATTGTGGCATGAGCATCCTGTTGAGGTTTCTCTTGCTCTCTCCTCCTCCTAAGGAATGCCCAGATAGCTGGCAAATCATTCTTTCTGGCCATGTCTGAGAGGACATTTACAGAAGAGATTCTCTTTTGGATCAGTAGACTAAGTAAAGAAGGTCCCTTTACAAATAGGAGTGGGCATCCTCCAGTTTGTTGAGAGTCTAAATAGAACAAAAGTAGAGGAAAGGTGAATTCACTTGTTTTCTTTTTTAGAGTTTTTTTTTTGGGGGGGGGTGGGATTGGGGGGGTTTGCTTTAGGGCATGAGCACACACCAGAGAGAAAGAGAGACCCAACAGTGAGAGGGAAAGTAAGAAATCACCCCCCAGAGGAGATGGCCACACTGCAATCCCATCTCCATTCTCCTCTTGGGATCTTGGCACACAAACACATGTGGCATGAGTTTCGAGCCACCAGGCCCAGGACTCGAACTGTAGTTGACCATGTGGGAGTCTAAAGACATAGATACTATGACATCTGCTGGTCCCCATCACTAGTTCCTCTTGAGCTGGGAAATCTACCTTACATGAGAAATAAGCACTCCTGGCGTTCAAGCCGTGAAACTCAGACTGGGACTTACAACATCAACTACCCTGACTTTCAGGCCTTTAGGCTTGAACTGAATTATACCACCAGATTTCCTGGTCCTCCAGCTTGCAAATGGCAGGTCATGGAACTTCTCAGTCTCCATAATCATCTGAGTCACTCCACATAATAAATCTCTTTCTATACATCTGTGTCTATTTCCTATTGGTTCCGTTTTTCTGGAGAACCCTGACTAATACCAGAAACACTCTCTGAGGGAGCTGACAGCTGGAGCCTGGCCTCAGCATACTCAGCAAATCTTTTCTTGAAGGGGCATTTGAGACATGCAGTGCAGTGATCTCTACTGGTAAATTAAACTTTCTTCCTTTGCTTGCCTGTATGTTCTGCAATTCATGCACTTCTCTAGTATATTAAGGTTAAAAAAAAAAAAAGCTACTAGGAGGAAAGAAATCATCATTCCTCAATCACATCAAAGCCAGAGGAAAGCTGGCTCTGGCTTTCAAAGTGAACAAGGCCAAAAGATGGAGCAAGAATGTGAAAGCAAGGATCATATTTTCTCAGACAATAAATAATCACCACCTCCAGGATTGCTTGGGTTTAAATATGAGGTCAAATTTCTGCATATAAATTAGCTGATGTGGCTCCAAATACAGTTAACAGACACTGATGGGTGTATGAGAAGGACTTAGGCCAAGGAGCCCATGGACGACTGTCTAGCCTTAGATAAGCACAAGGTAGCTGTCTCCCCTACCTCAAAATGAGAGCATGGTAGATGGTGACATGGTGGCCCCTAGTGAGGCATACCTTTTGGACTGTACCTCTTAAGAACTGAAAGTTGGTGCACCCACATCTGTGTTCCTTCAGTTAGGCAGAGGAAGCTCGAGAGCAGGCATTAATTCATTAGCACTTCAAGCTTCCATGATGGTGATAAAATGAGCCCCAGTTTAAATTTGGGAAAGAAAAAAAAATAAACAACTGCTTGCAGTTGGAAGTGAGGTCATAGTACCCAAAAGCGATACAGTTAAGGGGATCATGGTGAAATGGTGCCGTTCATTCCAACACCAGTGAAATGCGCTGTATATTGATATGTTGCTGTTAAGTATAGAATATTGTGGATCATGTGTTTCTTTTGTAAATTAGGACAGATTCAATGTTTATACTGAAGTAACACTCAAGGTTCCTGATTCACTCCATCTTGAGATGCCATAATCTTTAAAATGTGTATACACACACACACACACACACACACACACCTCCCTTTATCTGCCTCTATCTCCTCAACTTCAGATCTCAATGCCAACATCTCTTCCCCCCAATTAAGTCCTCCCCCACTCCCAGTCCTACATATATTCCCACATCTCTCTGGCCGTCTCATGTTATAATAGATACTGTTGTCAGCCTATCAAGAATCCAAAACCCTCCCTTTTATCCCTTCCTAATTCCTGATTATATCACAAATTCATAGGTCCCGCCTGTTTTAGGACAATGATAACCCATCCTCCAGCTCCAAGGGGTAGATCCTAATTTGTCACACTCTATCAGAATAAGGCGTGCTCCTAGCAATTGTTGTTGGTTCAGGAAAGATCATATAATCTGAAATGTTCAATTAGATTTAAGGCAAAAGATATAGTCTTGGCGTAGTAGGGAGTTATTAGCATCTCTCCAGTTAGAAATAAATGAGGACTCGTGAAGCCTCAATTGCCACTGAGGCAGTCTTTTTTTTTTTTTTAAATCATACTCTTGTTTATATTACATTGAATCACAGTATATTACATTTCTTTTTCCAGAAGGAATACCATGCATATCAGTCAATACAAAGATATTAAAATCCCCATCATAATCATCAAATAGCTTTACATTATTTTTCCAGATTATTATTATTCCAATTATTTTTTAAATTCAATCACTGTTTATCATTTTGCTTGTAAAAAGACTTTACCCAACATGAAATACTTCTCAGGCCAGTCCAGTTGAGAATACTATACATGTCATCAACAGGTAATAAACAATTTTTGGGGTTAAACCACTAATGTCATGCCTCTTTATTTGTCCTCTTACTATCCTTCTCCATACTCTTTTCTTCTCCCACCCCATTCCATACTGTCTTCATCATCGCTAACTATTTTCACAGCTTTTATGCCCTCCAATATTTCTATCTCTACCATAAACTGTGGATAATCAGTATATATTAAGTGGATACATACAATATCTTTCATATCCTGGTTTGCTTCACTCACTGAGGCATTCTTGTACCTACAAGGAGAACCAAGATGAAACCAGGTCCAGAAAGGCAAAGCAGAGAGACAGGAAGTACCTGGGTCTCTCTCTTTTTTTTTTTTTTTTTTTTTTTGGAGAGGATTTTTCGCTATAGGGCACGTGCACTTGCCAGACAGACAGTGAGAGACAGAGAGACAGAAAGCAAGAAATCACCCCCAGGGGGGATGGTCACACCGCAATCCCTTCTCCTCCATTCTCCTCTCGGGATCTTGGGCACACACGCACACACGTCCAGCATTAGTCTTAAGCCACCGGGTCCGGGACACCAACCGCGGTCAACTACGTGGGAGTCCAGCGACATAGCCATTACGCTAACTGCTGGTTCCCAGTATCTGGGTCTCTTGACATGACTGAGTTCCTGATCATTCCTTGCTAAGAGCCCTATGGCACTCTGCATGTGGACTTCTAACTTTGTGTAATTACGTAGCTTATTCCTAGGCAAGTTCTAATCAAGATTTTTTTCTGCCATTATAGCTAGAAAATATTTTAACATGCCTCTATTATCATTTTCAACACACTATGATTTTTAATCATTTAATTGTCTGCTGCCTCCAGATTTTTCCACTAGACTATCTTCTCTGTGATGGTGGAGATTGTCTCATTCACCATAGACTCCCCAGGGCCTAACAGAGTGAATAGCTCTGAACCAGCACTCAACAAATATTTCTAAAGGAATGGTTAATACCTTCTATGCTTGTATGGGTAGAGAAAAGGGAATGGGATTCTAACAAGCACTGGGAACCCTCAGCCTATTCCAACTTCAGTCTCTATTGAATTCTGTTAACTTCATAATAACAATGTATCTTCATAGCTGTAGCAAATACAGTTATTTGATGGGATCCAAGACATGTTCCTCCAAAATATGGTACCTTAGCATTTGATAAAACAATAGAAGAAAAGTCACTCTTACCTTCCTCCAACCCTTCTTCCCTGAATTAGTCCATAAAAAAATTTTATGACCTTCCTTGAGGTACATTATAAGATCCTTATTCCAGATGTGCCCTCCCTATTCTCAGAGAAAAGGAATGCCTTCATCTTTGAAGACACAGAGAACTGAGAAGAATCTGAACAAATGGGCTTGCCTAAGTTCCCCCCAATTTAATGCTATTAGATTTTACCCTCTTCAACCAATCATACTTCATGACTATCCAGTCTTCATCAAACCTAAGCATGAAAATACACAGGCTTCCCTATTTCTCTGGGTCTTTATTTCTGAAAGCTCTTGGGTTACATAAAATTTATATTTAATAAATGTTATGCTTTTCTCTTGTTAATCTGTCTTTTGTTATAGGGACTGTGGTCATGAACCTCACAATGGGTGAGGAAAGCTCTTCTCTCCTCCGCGTGCTTTATTTATTCATGAATTAAGTTATTCAAAATCCAGGACATATATGTGAGTAAGTCATGCAAGTAAAGGTATTAATCATGTGGGTGGCAATTAACAAGGTAAAATTCCCCATCCTTCTAGCTATACCTCAACCTACTTCTACACAGAATTCTCCTAGTGCCACCCTGAGCATTCAGCCTTCAGACCAAGAGGCATAACCCCCACGATCCCAGCACAGGACATCTACGATCAGAATATAGTATCACTATATAACAAAATACCCCAAAAATTCAGCAAAAAGTACCCCAAAACTTTAATCAGCAAATATTATTTTAGTTTAGGAGGGTCAGGAATATGGAGAGGCTTAACTTCGTAGTTCTGGCTCAAGGTCTCTCGGAAGACATCTAGCCATCTACTGAAGCTGCTTCTAAGGGCTGGAGGATGCACATCCAAGTTCAATTACACGGCTGTTGGCAGGAAGCTTCAATTCCTTACCATGTGGGTTCTCTCTAAGACTGCTCACAAAACGGCTTGCCCTAGGGCAAGTGAATCAGAAACAGAAAGCACTTGCCTCCAAAACAGGAGCTAAGAATTTTTATAACCCAATCTTGGAAGTGACATGTTGTCACTCCTGCTATATTCTCTTCATTAGAAGTTAAGAACTAAGTACAGCTCACACTTGAGAGGAGACATTCCATGTCTTCAACGAAAGGGTATCAGTGAATTTGTGAACATGGTCGTTTTTTTTGAGAGAAAGAGAGATTTTTGCTATAGGGCATGTATATTCACCAGAGAGACAAAGAAACATAAAGTGAGAAATCACACACACACACACACACACACACACACACACACACACACACACCCAGGGGTGATTGCAGGTGATTTTTCACTGCAATCTGTTCTCCTCCACTCTCTTGGGATCTTGGGCCCACACACACACCAGCTGGCATGAGTTTTAAGCTGCTGGGTCCAGGACTCGAACTGCAATCAACTACATGGGAATCCAGCAGCAGAACCATTACACCATCTCTGGTCTTAAAGCTACATTGAATTCTTTCTCTCCACCACTGAGTTTTTATCTTCTGAGATTAAGAGAGCCACAGCTTGGGATGCATTATGAATACAGCAGCCTCATCAACACCACAAGAGAATGGCCATATTAATTATCATTTTTTCAGCCACATGCCAGGCAGTACATTAACCATTTTACATGCATTTAATCCTCATAACTACATGATTAGGTAAGTACTATTTCTATACTCACTAATAGTTAAGGAAACAAAGCCTTGGACAGTTAAGTGACTTACTCAATGTTGAATGTTACCAAGTCCATAAAACAATACTTGGACCCAGATCTAAACTGCAGAGTCCATGCTGTTTCCTGCTACTCTGCACGTCCTCCTATCGGCCAGCAAAGGAAACTCCACCTGTTCCAGCAACCAAGTCAAGTTCTCTGAACCAACTGTCCACTACAGGAGAAAAAATAGTTAAGAATCAAAGTTCAGTAAGGTCCCAATTAGAGGATGGTAGGTGGAAAATATGGAGCATACTCAAAAAAGGACCCAAATGAGTAAGAGAAAGCTGAGCACATCCCCAATGCATGCAAATCTATGCAAATGTGTGCAAATGAATGAAAGTGACTGTGACAATCTATGTAAATGACCATGCCCTGAAAAGCAAAGAGAAGGGTGAATTTTTCAGGAGGCAATTACTTCTGGTCTTGACTTCCTTTGATACATGAGTCATAACTCAGCAAAAAGGAAAAATCCTCTAGATTAACAATTGTAAGAAAAGTTTTACTAGGGGTGGCATCCAGACCTTTGCAGGAGTTCAGATACCTGAGAGAGGGAGGCTGGGCTTACCCAGTCCCAACAAGCTGCCAAATTAAATAAATCTGTAAAAATCAGCAAAGAAAAATCTTGTGTGCAGACAAGTGCCCATTTTCATGTCCCTAAGGTAAATTAGCAAAGGCTGAATTGGAACTCTATCCTTCAGTACAATCATTCTCAAACTTTGCTGTGTGTTAGACTCAAACACGATCCTTATTTAAAATATACATCTTGGAACCAGTAGATGATGTAATGATTATGTCGCTGGACTCCCATGTAATCATCTGTGGTTCGAGTCCCAGATTCGGTGGCTTAAAATTCATGCCAGGTGTGTGTCCAGGTATGCCCAAAATCCTGAGAGGAAAATGGAGGAGAAGGGATTGTGGCATGGCCATCCTTCCTGGAGAGTGATGTCTCACTTTCTGTCTCTCTCTGTTTCCATCTGTCTGGCAAGCACAAACACACACCTATAGCAAAAATCTCTTTAAAATAAAGAAATAAATAAATAAAGTGCACATCTCTATGTCTCTCCTGAGTCTCTCTGAGTCAGTGTTGGGGGATAGAAGGAAGCCATTTTAAAAACACATCTCACATGATTCTGAATCTGGAAGCCCACAGATCACCTTTTGAAAAAAATGGCATTTAGAAATCACAGGATTTGGGGACCAGCAGTTAGCATAATGGCTATGTCGCTGGACTCCCATATAGTCGATCGCGGTTCAACTCCTGGACCTGGCGGCTTAAACTCACAACGGGCGCATGTGCGTGCGTACCCAAGATCCCGAGAGGAGAATAGAGGAGAAGCGATTGCAGCGTGGCCATACCCCCGGGTGGTGGGGGGGGGGATTTCTCACTTTCTGTCTCTCTGTCTCTCTCTTTCTGGCAAGCGCATGTGCAAAAACCTCTCCAAAAAAGAAAAAAAAAAGAAATCACAGGATTTTAAGGGCAGACAAAGCTGAATTTGAGTCTTAACATGACATTAACTAGCTGTGTGGCCTTGGCTTGTCAACAAGTGTCACAAGTCCAATATCCTCATTTGAAAAATGGGATTAATTTTATCCCACCCCTCAAAGGATTATTTTGAGGACTAAACAAGATAATTCACTTGAAGGGCTTGGCACAATATCTAACACACAGTAAAAACTCGGTAAATGCTTGGGATGATGATGACGATCAAAGCCTAATGAAAGGGGGAACAGAATCTCATCCTATATCCAGACCTGCTAATAAAATACCGACTTGCTCCGTTATTAGCCTTTTCCTTTTCCTGTGCTTCTCATCGACTCCTCCCCCAGGAGGTAGAGCGAGGAGCTGATTGGAAACTCAGCGAGAGTTTGAACTTCATTGGTGCATTCTTTCCCTTTGCAGTCAGAGTTAAGTGTACCACTCCCTCTTCCTTCCTTCCTTTCTCCTCTCTGCTTTTTTCTTTTTTTCCTTCTGTTCCCTTCCCATCCTCCTTTCTGCCTCTTCCTTTAAGAAAGGATCAAGTTCTAGATAGGGGAGGAATATTAAGGAGGCTGATTAGGTCCTCCTGTCCAAACCATGTGCTCCAAGCTAGATTAGCCAGCAACAGGGGTGACCATCTGTCTGACACCTCACAACCTCCCAAGTACCTTCTGGGTGCCTGTACTCATCTCAGTGAGTAAATTCCCTTGATAGCCATTGTCTAACTTGGCAGGTTCCCACTGAGGCCAATTATTCAGTCCAGATTAACCATAGCAACCATACTCATGCACTAATTTCACGGCTGTCAAGACTTCCTCCCGTGGAGCATCCTTTATTTGCTTGAATTATGACTTTTTTCTCATCAATTCTTAATCAAGTGGGTTTGTGTGTGCAAAATCAACAAACAGAAAATAACCATCGTAAGTGATGCCTCAGAAAGAAGAGCCCCAGGCTTGGCCCATTAACAATTAATAATTGGGTTTTGATGAAGCTTTCCAAAGCATGTAGCACGTGTTTATAAACAGTCCCCCTGCCTGTCCGGCTCCTGTGAAAACAGCAGCAGCATCTGTGGAGTGAAGACTATTGCAAGCACTCTGGGGGGCACTTTACATACAGTTCTTATGGCATTTAAACCTCATACCAACCCCATCTACAGGTGAGAAGACTGAGGTTCAGGAAGAGCATCTGAAGGCAGTGTCCAAAGGCACACAGCCAGAAATCATCTGCACAGGATTTTAACATAGACCTTGCCTTCAAAGGCCCCTTCTCTTTCCATCACACCATGATGCCTTGATTACAGCCTGAGCCACAGGACCCAGCTGAGCTCTGCCTGAATCCCTGACCCACCAAAACTGTGAAAAAATAAATCTGTGTCTAAGTCACAAAGTCTCATAGTAATATAGTACTCAGCAATAACTAATATGCCATCCAATCATTGACTCATTGACTCACTGAGCCCCTGTGGCATGCCAAGCACGACATTAGGGGAGGGAACAAAGCAATATCTGGGGCATGGTGTGTATCCTCAGGTTGTTCATTCTAGTGCAAAATCCCACATGCATAGAAATAAGATCAAGACACACAGCCCACAAGAAAGGACACACAAGAATGCAGGTTACTGTGCATGGCAGTGTCCTTCACCAAAATGCACATCTCCAGTGTTAAGAAAATATCCATGTGTTAGTTAAAATTTAAAGGTAAACTTTAGTTTAATATAAAGCACACAGGGAAACCCTATATGTGTCTATCAACAGAGAGCCACCAAAAAAAAAAAAAGAAAGAAAAAAGAAAACCAACACACAATTATATTTGCAGTCCATGAAGACCATGAAGTGCTTATTGCCATTAATTATAATGATGTAAGTCTAAATCTACTGACATGGCCAAAACTCCAAGACACATTGCTGGTCGAAATTTTTTTCAAGAAACAAAGTAATGTAAGAAACATCTATCAATATGATACCATTTATGCTCAAAAATCAATCCAGTGTATGCACACATTCACAGTGACCCCCCCCCACACACACACACGTATCTTCGATGGCATTCTGAACATGTATGTAGAAAATTGCACAGTAATGGCACCGGGTACAGGCACTGGGCTCAAACAGCTGGCTTCAACTTCCGGTTATGCCATTTACATGTAAGTCCTCGAGGACATTTCTGAAATTGTTTAAGCCTCAGTTTTCTTGTCTGTAAATGGCAATACTAATAGGATAGGGCTAGTGTGAGATACAAGGCTGGCTCACAAGAAGTGCTCAGTGAATGTCTGCTATCGTCAACACATATTACTACAATGATCATGACTCCTATTCCTATTATTGTCTGGGAAAGTATACCTCAAAATCAAAACAATAGCTATCATGATTAATGTGCTCAATTGAGAATGAGGGACAAGAGTCTTTTGTAAAAGGAGTCTTTAGGCTTATCTGTAATTTTTTTTTTTTTTTTAGCTTTTTTGCTTTAAGGTATGTGCACTCACTAGAGACAGAGTGTGAGAGAAAGAGAAAAAGTCACTCCCTGGGAGAATGTCCCCACAACAATCCCTTCTCCATTCTCCATTCTCTTCTCAGGATTTTGGGTACACACGCACACATGCCTGGTGTGATTTTCAAGTCACCAGGACTGGGACTTGAACCACAGAGTTAACCATGTGAGATCCAGCACCTTAATTTCCCACCACCTACTGGCCCTATGCAATTTCGATTTTTTTCAGGGACAGTTCAGGTTTTGTGTAGCCAATCATAAAACTTCATCAATAGCCAGATAGGTGCACACTATTCTGCTATCCTGGGTTACCAAGCAGGAAGTGGTCTGTTCCCTCACAGGTGGGAAGGAGTCTAGAAAGGCTCTGTGGTAAATTCAACTCATCCAGGTGTCATTCCTGCCACTGATTTTTTCCCGTATGTACCTTTGTCCGAAGCAGCAGGAAGACCTGATGATTGATGAAGAGTCCACCTGGGAAGTTGGGGGAGGGTGGGCCAAGGGCTGTTCTCAAAGTTCCCTGGAAACCCTGTGTGATGGCAAGGCCAGCTGCCAGCCTGGCTTGGCTGGACCCTTCAAGATACCCACAAGTTTCCCAGCCCTTTTACACATTAATATGCTCATAACAAAGAGCCCTGTCCCAATGCAAGGTTGCTGCTGCTGATTGCTGCTAAGAAGCTGTATCTTGCAGAGGTTGGCTGGTAATGGTGACAAATGACCACCCTCCTTGGCTCACTTCCCATCCTCCCACCCTCCCTGCCTTCCTCATCTGCCCACATCTGCCAGGTCACTGGGTTGGCAGTGGCTGCAGACCAGAGTGACAGAACCTACCAGGGAACTTTTGAATGGAAAAAAAAAAAAAGTCCTCCCAACACCTCGGGGATCAAACCACAGCTGGAGTATCACTGACTCTAAGTTCTAACTAACTGAGCTAAGTGCCCACTGCAAATGAGCATCTCCTTCTGAAGTAATAAACCCACCCAGAGGAAGCAATTAACTGGACCAATAAAGGGAAGAGAGAGCAGGGAAGAAACACTTATCAACAGCCTCTCATTACCTGTCCATTTTCCCTCTCGTTTAATTTCCCCTTCAATTAATTTCCCCAATAGTCCTTTTCCTAATTATTTTTTTAATTTTTATTTCCCAGTAGTCCTTTAATATCTTACCTACTAGTGTTGCCCATATTATGGATGAGAAAACTGAGGCTCAGAAAGGTTCTGTGACTTACAAATACACAGTTAAGAAGCTAATAAATTCGCATTACTATGTCCATTTTACAGATGAGAAAACCAAGGCTTGAGGAATTAGGCGATTTTCCCAGGGAGGGGCATCTGTCATGGAAGAGGTGTGGTCATTGTTGCAGAACTCAAATGCAGAGTTCATTCCATTTATCTGATGCCCAGACAGAAGCAGCATCTCACTGAGGCTGGATCAGACCTTGCCTGTATCACACTGTTGCTCAAAAGAAGATCCTGGATTTATCCACAGCCAATCGAACTGGAGCATGTGTTATAGGGCCAGTTCCCAGATTCTACCCCTGGTCTTTGAATTAGATGCTCTCCATGGAAGATCGGGATTCTGGGTTGTTTGGGTTTTGGGGGATGTTTTTGTTTCGTTTTGTTTTCCCCAGAGGGCACATGTATTCACCAGAGAGTGACTCAGACAAAGAGAATGTGGAGGGAGACAGGACGCAAGCACCCCTCCATGGGGTGTAGTCACACTGCAATCCCTTCTCCTCCATTTCTCCATCCTCTTGGGATTTGGAGCTGACATGCACGCATGCCCAATGTGTTTTTCGAATTCTGGGGCTGAGATTTGAATCCCTCAGCCATGTGGGATCCAGCTCCCTTAACCTCTAGGCCATGGGGTTAGCCTAGGAATCTGCATTTTAAATAAATACCTCCAGAAAGAGTCACATGCCCATTAAAAGTAGGGAATTTGACTCAAATGTCCCTCCCTGGTGCCTGGTACATCTTGATCCATAAAAGATAAGGCAGCTCTTAAAAGAATGTTATTTTATATTAGTGAGCCAAATTTTTTAACTCATCATCATTTTAGATTTATGAAGTTCATTCTCATCCCCTTAATCAGCTGTCTAAAACTGATAGCCTTACCTGCTTATTTGGCCAGCTGTTTAGTCTCTCAACCTTAAGACCCACCCAGAATTTAGAAAAGAATCTAGTCAGAGCCCTAAACACAGACCACCCTGGTTCAAATCCTAGTTCCTCCAGTCTTCAGCTATGCCACGTATAGACCCTAGACCTCATAGACCTCAGTTTCTTCACCTGGAAATGGTCAGTAGTAGTTCAGGCCTCACAACAGTATAAGAGAATTAAGCATGATCATTGACAGAAGTGTCTAGCATACTCAATAATGGTGGGCTATTCATAGTAGATTTCTGGATTTTCCCCAAGTAGCATTTAGCTGACTCTAGGCTGTGACTGCCTGCTTTGGATTGGTGGGGAGGAGTTGTCACCTCACCCACAGTACCTAATCATCTGGCCACCCTTCCTGGGCTTGCTTTGACCTGTCTTTCAGGCCCTGGCATTGGTGACCACACAGATATCATCAAAAGCATGTGACTTTCATGGCACCTCCCAGGAGCCATGTTCCAGCACCTTCACCTCGTAGCACCAGCTCTGGGGCTGCCCTGGGACTCATTCGTGGAGACCAATCTGGAGCGAGAGGCTTCCTAGCTCCTCAATCAAACCTTGCCCTCCTGCCCAGCCTGGCTGCTCACCACTCTCTTGCCAGCTTCAGCTCTGGTCAGATCATTGCAATTACTCAGCAATATCTCATCAGCCTGTAAAATACAAACTGAGCAATAGTTCCCGGAACAGTCCTTCGAAGATTTTTTTCCCTGGCCAACTCACCCTCCCTCCTAGTTGCAGCTGAAATGTCACTTCCTCCAGAACTTTGGCCAGCAGAGACCAAATATGCTACCTCACCATGCATTCCTG
>NW_006159657.1:9465569-9515940 GCF_000334495.1 Tupaia belangeri chinensis | reverse complement strand
ATTCCTGCAGCCTCCGAACTTCCTCCTCTCCTGCCACTTATCACGTTGGGTCTGGGTCGCCTGTTTACTGTGTCTCTATCATAAATTAGAATTTCTGTGAGACTGGAGTCTGTACCTCATTCACTACTGAATCCTCAGTACTTCACAAAATACTTAGCACATGGTTTGTTGAATGACTGAACAAAAACAGATACTGTCGAGGTTCAGAAAGAGAAATAAGAATCTGTTTGTAAAAGGAGACAAAACAAGCGTGTGTTGAACACCTACAGTAAGTGAAGTTTCACAACAACCCTCTGAAGTAGGTATTACAAGCCCTTTCCCAAGTAAGAAAACTCAGGCTCAGAAAAATTAAATGATTCATTCAAGGGCATTAAGGTGGACCAGGGGTCTTCAAAGTTTTTCTGTAAAGGGCCAGATATTTGTATTTGTATGTGAGGCTGCCATTGTAGCACAAAGCAGCCACAGATCATTTGTGATCACATGGGCTTAGCTGAATCCTTATAAAGTTTTATTCATGAAAACAGATGATAGACAAGATTTGCCCCTTAGGCCACTTTCATGGGCTGCCAGAGATGGGCAATAATCTAGGGAAGATTGCACCCATGTTTGCCTATCACATACTAAAACCTCTCAGACAGAAAGCTGGAAAAGACAGAATAGCAGAAATGGTGAAGTTCCAGAAAGGGATGTTTGCTAGTAAGAAAGACCACAGCAAATTTACCTCCTCTGGTCATGGGAGCTCCTGTCCTTCACTCCTCAAGTAGACATTCACTGGGTGACTACTGTGCGCTAGGCTCTGCCAACTACTCTAGGGACCCAGCCATGAGCAAATCCAGCCCCTGCCCTCTCTTAACCTGTACAGTAGTAAATAAAGTGATATATGAGGGGGCTCATGGAAAAATGTTTATTATAAAAAAATTATGCCTAGATTTTTTTGTACAAAAATAAATGCATACTCTAACTCCACTTTCCCACGAACTTTTTTTTTTAAGAATTGTAATTTAATTATTATTTTAATTTGCTAGTGGGCATATGCAATCACGAGAGAGAGAGAGAGAGAGAGAGAGAGAGAGAAAGAGAGAGAATGTGAGAAGGGAAGCCTCCAGGTCCAAGATTCGAACCGCTGTCGGCCATGTGGGCGTCCGGCACCTTAACCACCACACCACCTGCCGGCCCCTCCGTGAACTTTTTGATGTACCCTCACATATGCATATGTTCTTTCATTCATCATATTCATTGAGCACCTACTATGTGTTGGGAGGGAGGCTACAGCAATGACCAAATCAAGGCTTGGTCTCTGTTCTTAGATGGGCTATAACCCAGCTGCAGGAAAGGATATGAAATAATAATCACATGGATAAATATTTAATTACAAATTAGGATAAATGCCATGAAGGAAAAGAACATGATGCTATGAAGACAATATTCATTTAGGTTGTAGGGGCAGGGGCTCGTCAGGGAATAACTTTTTGGAAGAATGATAAATGCCCCAAACTGAGGCAGCTAAAGGGAGAGGCACTTCAGAGGAGGTTTGGTTAGGAGAGGCTTCTGGAAGGCTGTGACATTTGAACCTGAACGTATGAACATGAGGGGAGCTGGGAGTGCAGGAGCTGGCCAGCCGTGTGCGGCTGTACAGACTGTGCGCTGCATGACTGGCAGATACTTGTACGTAGACACAGAAGGAATAGCATCTCCTCAGGCTGTGCTGCTGTACAACTGTGTGCAGTAACCCTGTGCTGACAAGGGGAGAAAAGACGTTTCTGAAGGAGGAAACAAGGAGCCAGGTGATAGGCAGGAGCTCCTTGCTTTCACCAGGACCACTAGCAAATTGCCCTGTCTTAAATGCTTCATGTTCTGTGTTCTCCTTCTACTTCCTCCTCCTTGGGCTGCAATTTGTGCTCTGTGGGGCATTCTCAGGCCTCCTCAGCAGCTGTGATGAATGTCCTCTTGTTGCCTGTATTGATTCCCCCAGTGAAGCCTTTACCCGGTTCCTCATCAGCCCTCCTTCTGGCTGCAGTGTGTTAAGAGGGTACTCAGCCCCATACTTATTACTGCAGTTTAATGAGCTGGTGGCAAAAGCTTGCTGATACAAAATTCATATTTATTGAATTTGATTGTCCCTGAGCCTGCTCCTGCATGTCTAACCTGCTAGGTCTCATGGCTGGACCACTCTGGATGATTGTGTTACAGTTTTATTGATGGTCAGCTCATTTGCTCATTTCTTTGGGCATGAAGTCGCACCTTCAGAAACTCCTCCACTGACTGGATTCAGGCAGGTTTTCAACCTGACAAGTCCCCAAGCTGAGTAGAGGAGACTCAGAGCATGGATCTAAATTCATATGCCTGCCAGGACCATTAGACTGGAAAAAAGAGGAGATGACAAAGAGGGCAGACCCCTCCCAGCCCCTGTCCATTGTTGCCACTTGTAAACGGGGCCCCGGTGTGAGTGGATCTTTGATTTCCCAGCAATTTGGAATAGGGAGATTTTAGAGTGTGTTTTTTAAATCTCTGGATTTTAAATACCTGCCATTAATCACTACTCAGCCATGAAAAAAAGCAAGACCCTGGCACTTGATAGAAAGTGGAAGGATATGGAAGACTTACTGCTAAGCAAAGCAAGTCATATTATGAAAGAGAGGCATTGCATGTCCCCATTCAATATATATACCAAATGTCCGTACTCTATGGAAGAAACTGAAAGATTAGAAGATATAAGAGCATGGAGAACAATTGTGGATACTAGAGACAGTGTGGGAGGAGGATGAGAAATGGGGGAGAGTAAGGGGAAGGTCGTCAAGGGGAAAAAGAGAGAAGCCAAACTTTAAAGGGACAGAAAAATGGAAAATTATGTGTTGATGAACATCTGTATGGTAATATCTTTAACTGAACTAATATGCAGTGTATTCATGCTGGGAAAATTCATTTTGCATGCTGTAATGATAGACAGTGATTGAATATAAAGAAAAATTAGAAAATCTGAACATTTAAAACATCATTTTATTGATTTCTTCCATGAAAATTAAATCAATTCAGAGAGAGAAAGAGAGAAAGGCATCCCCAACAACGTCTTTACACTGTAATTTATCTGCAGTCTCGGCTGGCCTGACCACAGGCACATGTGCACACATCTGCCATGCACAGGGAGGTCCCAGGACATGATGAACCTTTCTCATGTGGGAAGTTGCATACCACTGCACTACCACATGGAACATAAAACATAATATCCTAACAGAATAATCTTCACAGATAAAAATGAGACCATACAAAAAAATTATTTTAACCCCATGTAAATCAAATTATTGCTGCAGGTCAAATCCAACCCTTGGGCTACCAGTTTGCAATCTCTGAGCTAGAGGAAGCTGAAAGACAACATTTCCTGGGGGCATCTATAAGTCCTCTGACCTGAAAGAAACCAGTTTTTGCAAGGCAGGACTTAGTGGCTAAGAGAACAGACTTTGGAATCAAATGGACCTCGGTTCAAATGCAGGCTCTACCCTTTTGTGGGATCTTGGGCAAGTCCTTTGACTTTTTGAGCCTCAAATGTCTTGTCTGTGAAATAGAGAGAAGTCTACATATTTTGTAGGGTTACCATGTAAAATTAAGATTCTCCTTTGAAGTTAGGCATGACCACATGGTGGACACCATGCTAAGTAAAATAAGCCAATCTCAAAAAAACACTAATACAGTATGATTCTACTTACATGAGGTATGCAGAATAGTCAAACTCACAAACAGAAAATAGAATGGTGTTGCCAAGGACTGGGGTGGGGGCCATGGAAGAGGGAGCTGGGAGTTGTTTAATGGCTAGAAAGTTTCAATTTTACTAGTTGAAAGGAGTTCTAGAGGTAGATAGTGGTGATACATTATACAACAATGTGAATCTACTTAATGTCCTGAACTGTTCATTTAAAAGTGGTTAAACAGGGTCCAGAAGGTGGTGTGGTAGTAAAGGAACTGGACTCCCACATGTCCAACTATGGTTCAAGTCCCAGACCTGGCAGCTTGTTCTCTCACTTTCTCTGTCTCTCTCTGATGAGCATATGTGCACTGTAGCAAATTAAAAAATAATAATAAATGGAACCAGCAGGTTGCATAGTGGTTACATTATTGAACGTCCACATGGCCAATTGCAGTTCAAGTCCCAGACCTGGTGGCTTGAAAAATCACTCCAGGTGCATGTGTGTGCATACCCAAGATCCCAGGAGGAGAATGGAGGAGAAGGGATTCTGGTGTAGCCACCTTTCCTGGGGGATGATTTCTCACTTTCTTTCTGTCTCTGTCTCTCTCTCTCCAGCAAGCACACACACTCAATGGCAAAAACCTCTAAAAAAAATTTTTAATGATAAAATTAAATAATAAATAATTCTTTATTTAAAAAAAAAGTGGTTTAACAGTGGTGCAATGATAATGCAACACTCAACAATGCTGAACCCACATCCCAGGGTCTCCTTATACATGCCAGTCAGATGCACACATGCTCCAATTCTGGCTGGCTGAGGCTGGGGTGAATCACGGCATGGAGAGTTGGTTGGAGGTGCCTGTTGCTCTCTGTCTCTCATGGAAGAAGTAGATCAAAATACTTAGAGAAGGAGAAGGAAGGGATAGAGAGAAATGAAAAAGAAGGAAATCAAGGGAACCAGCAGTTAGCATAATGACTATGTCACTGGACTCCCACATAGTTGACTGCGGTTCGCATCCCGGACCTGGTGGCTTAAAACTCACGCTGGGCGCGTTTGCGTGCATGCCCAAGATCCCAAGAGGAGAATGGAGGAGAAGGGATTGTGGTGTGACCATCCCCCCTGGGGGGTGATTTCTCGCTTTCTGTCTCTATGTCTCTCTCTGTCTGTCTGGCGAGCGCACACGCCCTATAGCGAAAATCTCTCAAAAAAAAAAAAAAAAGAAGGAAATCAAGAAAATAATTAAAATGGTAAGTTTTAGGCTCAGTTGCAGTGAGTACAGAGAATAGTCATGCCTGAGAGGCTGGAAACCACATGGGAGGCCCATATTTGGTTCCGAGGCTAACTTGAACATGCCAGGTGCAGTTATGCACACCTATAAACCCAACTAAGTGGGAGGCTGAGGCAGGAGAATCACAACACAATAGGGGACAGGACTCAGGGGAGAGGTCAGGAGTACCTCTCTCTCTCACACTCTCTCTCTTCCACTTCTCAAAGGAAAAGAAAAAGGTACCATAATAATAATATCAAAAGAAAGTGTAAAGTCTCAGGCTACACTCAGATTGCATCCTGGCTTCCTTTCTAATGAGATCTCAAGGTATCTCATGCACATCAAAGTTTGAGAAGCATTGTTACCAAAAGTATCCTGCTGCCCAGGTGCAAGGAAGCACTTGTAGGCATGGCTGCCAACAGGGAAAAGTACCAGGTCCTCATAAATGCAGAAAACGAGGGGGAGGAGCTCTGAACATAGCTTGCCCCTTCCCAGGCACGTCCCTCCCTCAGGGTACAACGGTGTCAGCCTGCTACCATTCCTGTCCAGCACCCGGGGTCTTGGCGTGCCGGCCATCAGCCGGGCCAGCAGACCTGGCTTTCCCCACCCTGTTTAGCTTGGCTGTTTGGAGCCCCTTGGCCGCCAACAGAAGTCACCGTGGAGCCTCAGAGATTTGCTCAGATGAAATTAATTCCTCCAGAGCTGCGGGAGCAGGGCAGGCAGAGGAACAAGCGCCAGGCTGGTGGAGCAAACTGCTTTGGCAGCAGCTGCTCCATTTGGGGAACTAATGAGACTCGAGGAAAACCTGCCGAGGGATGCCAAGGACTTGTTTGCTTGTGGAGCTGATAGAGGCTTGGCCAAATTGGACAGTGATACAAAAATGTCCATCATTTTTTGTTCAATTTTGTAGGGCTCCATCTTGCATTTCAGAAGGAGGAGGATTAAAACTGTATCTGTCCCCAGGCTACTTCCCCACTCCACAGAGATTCAGAGATGACAGGCATCTTACAATGCTGGGTATGCCGAAAGATTGTCTGGACCCCCTACTGACTCACCTCCGAGCCCTGACCTTACCTCCTAAATGTTTCTTCAAAATTGTTTGACTCTGTGCTTCCTTTAGTAGCCAGGCATATCAGCTGGCAGCAGGTATAACATTTTGAAAGCCACAAACCCAGGTGAGCAAAATATAAAGTCTTTTTTACTTCCCTATAACTGAATTTTATTATTTTCCAGAGCCCCCACTCTATCTGGCTACAGAACACCTAATCCTGTTCAAGTGTGGATAAACTTGGACAATTCACAAAGAACTCAGTGAATTCAAAGTTTCATTGGTTATTTCAAAGGCCATTCCTCTGCCCCCACCTCCAAGTTGCATCTAATGTCTGGGAGGCTTACACAGCATTATAGAATTGGAGAAGAGGATGATCTGGCTCTTGGTTATCCCTTGGCAACCACAGAGAATGGCCTTGTCTTGTTTTGACTTTAAGTTTATTTCTTGAGAGAGAGAAGCGAGCACAAAATGAGCACCTTTAACGAGATCTCATGCCGTGACCCCTCCCGTCCCCCTTCAGTCTTTCGGATCAGCTAAGATCGTGGGACATGGGCCCAGCATGAATTGACCAGGGAACCAAACCAGCAGTCTTCCCTATGGATCCCAGATCACTAAGGAAGGCCGAATGCTATGGCTGCACCACCAAACCAGCCCTTACCTTGACTTAAATAAATATTATTACTCCTTACTGACATCACGGGGACTTCTTTTTAAAAATATATATTTATTTATTTATTTATTTATTTATTTATTTATTATTCACTTTGACTAGAGAGACAGAGAGAAAACAAGCCACCAGGTCCAGGACTTGAACCATGTTCGGTCATGTGGGAGTCCAGTACCTTAAGCACTGTGCCACTTGCCAGCCCCCACAGGGACATCTTAATGCCTTCTGGTCTATAGCCAGTGATGGCCATTTTACTCCATCCCTCCTGCCAGGCTCTCAGTGCCCTGATTATGCTGACCTTGGATAGAAGGAGTGTGCTCCCTTCTCCCTGGTGATATAAAGAACGCCTCTGGCCGTGGTGCTCAGACAACACATACCATCACCTCTCACCCACCGTTCCAAGCCAGGCAGGACAGCAACTTCCCTAAGATGCCTGACAGCCAAAGCATGGATTCTCTCTGTCTTTGTTTCCCAGCCTACCCCGAAGCTTAAGCAAAGCCTCACCCCTTGAAACTCAAGGGAGTAGGCAGGAGAGCAGGGTGCTTCTGAAATATACTTGTGGCACATTGGATTTCCCATAGAGGGAAGCAGCAGTGTCTCTCATCCCCCATGCTCTTCTTGAGTGTAACCTTGATCCTCCATCTACTGAATGGTGGGATCTATGCCCTGCCCTTAAACCTGAGCAGAACATCATCACTGCCACCACCAATCGAGTAAAGCAGGAGAGACACTATGTGACTTCCAAGATTGGGTCATTTAAAGGCCATGAATTTCCACATTCTCTCTTGGGACACTTGTTCTCGGAACCCAGACCCCTACCATGAAAATATCGAAGCAGCCCATAGAGAGGCTCGTAGAGAGGAACCAAGATCTCTGGCCATAACCCTAGCTGAGCTTCTCTCCCATAGCTAGTGCCAGCTTGCAAGTCACATGAAAGAACCATCTTGAGAATGGATCATCCCAACCCCAATAACCCTCACCCCATCAAGCCATTCTAGCTGATGCCATTGGAGCAGAGAAGAGCTTTGTACACCAAACTCTGTCCAAATTACAGAATAGCGAGCAAAGTATTGTGTCATTGTTTTAAGCTACTAAGTTGGGGATGGCTGGTTATGCAATACTCACTATATAATCCTTATCAGCACCTAATTCTCTTGTGGCTCCTTGTTTCTCTCTTTTCCCAATGAGACGCTATCATTTCTGTAGTAATAACACTGCCTCTTCATCTACTTTTCCAATCTAACATGTCTTGATAGATCCATTGTAAGTTGAAAATATTCTAAGTCAAAATTGCATTAATACACTTAACCTACTAACCACCATAGCTTAGTCTGTCTTACCATAAACATACTCAGCATATTTACATTAGCCTACAGTTGGGCAAAATCACCTAACACAAAGCCTATTTTATAATAAAGTTATCACATGTAATTTATTGAATAGTATACCAAAAGTGAAAAACAGAGCAATTGTATGGGTCTTCAAAGTACAGTTTCTACTGAGTGCATATCGCTTTTGCCCTGCTGTCTGAATATATTGGATTATAAAGTATCCATAGGAAGAGAATCATTTTAAGGATGAAATAAAAGAGAAGTCTAATTATCTTCATGCACCCTAAAGAATGTTTCTACTTAGAAGTGCATTGCCCTAAACAATGAAGATCCCCTAAACAAAATCTGAATATAAGTAATTTATGCAAAACAATATTCCTTAAGGAGATTCTTAATTACCTAACTCCCAATAAACAACCTATGCAAACCAGTATCTTAAGTTTCTAACCCCCAATAAGTCACTTATGCCAACTAATGTTTTCTTAAATATATTCCTTTAGCAGCTGAAGTTTTCTAACTGTTCTCCCCAAGTGTGGACAGGAGCCACAGTATGAGTCTCACCTGGAAACCTGGGAGACATTAGAAATACAGAATTTCAGGTCCCACCCAGACCTGCTAAATCAGAATCTACATTTGAATAAGATTGAAACTTACCTAAGACACCATTTCCCAAGATTCTCGGATAAGACTCACCAGCGCTGGTGCCCTGGTGTGGTGGTCAAGTCCTGTGCATAGGCAGCTGGATACCAAATGGCTGAGTTCAGTGGGTTGAAAAAAACACCAGGCACTTGTGTATGTATGCCCAAGTACTGACGGGATGAAGAAATGGAGGAAGGAGAACTGAAACTGAAGCGTGACCACTCCCCATTGGAGGGTTCTCTCTCACTTTCTGATGAGTGCACATGCCCTCTGAAAATGGCTAAAAAAAAACAAAAAGAAAAACCTACATGTCATTGTTAGTGGCAAACTAAACCCCCTGCTTCTTCTCTCAGTCAATGAAATGAGAAGCAAAGGCTGGAGAAGTTTATTTCTGCAATTGGTTACAGCAAGCGCCATAAACTGTCGTAAAAAACCCAACGTGGTCTCAGTATTTATAGGTACAAGATACAAGCATATGCAAATCATTCCTCTTTACAATCGAATGCAATTGTTTTCCCCTGAGTAATTACCCTGATCCCTTCAAATACCCATTTCTGGTTTCTCATCTGACCATTCCTCAAACAGACCTCTCCGTGACTCAGCCCTTGGTTAGATTGTTCTCACTAGAGGCCTTTTTTAGTTTCAAAATGGCTGCCGTCTTGCTAAACCTTAAGCTGGCATGCTTCACCATATGTGAACAAATTTCCATTTTCCATTTCCACTTTGTCCATACAGAATGAGAACCTTCTAGGCCCAGGCCGGGGCATCTTACTTTTATAAGAGACTCAGACAATTCTCAGATCAGGCAAGGTGGGAACTGATGCCCTAAGGTAGTTCTAGCTATGGCAAAGCCCTTTCCTTCCTTTTTCATAATGATGAGTCTAAAGGGGCAAAAGGAACGTATCGAGTCAGACAGGTAACAACCACCTTTCTACCAGTGCAGTCACCTGATGCAGCTCAAGGATGGGTTTTTAATAACCTCTATATTTTTTTCCCAAAATTCACACAACTGGCAGTGACAAGTGCTATCCTCATGCTATGATAATTCTCTGAACTCTCTGAAAGCCCTCCAATCAGCAAAGACAATAATTGTTGGTTGTTTACTATATGCTGGGCACAATGCCAACTGTGAGTCCCTGTAAATTCTACCTCAAAGTGTTCACGGAATAGGGCCAGAAGGTGGCACAGCAGTAATGCAACACTCTGTGAGTCTGACCTGCATGAGAGGGTTCTGGACTTGCATCTAGATGCCTTTCCAACGTGCCAGGGGTGTGTGTACCCATGATCTGGGCCTGGCTAGGCTTGGGGTGGATTGTGCCATTAGGACCCTATTTGGGGTGCCCCACCATTCTTTTTGCTCAAGAAAAATAGAGAGAGAAAGAGAGAAAACAAAAAGAGAGAGAGAGAGAGAGAGAAAGAAAAAGAATTTACAAAAAAAAAAAAAGAAAAGAAGAAAATGTTCAGAGGGTAGATGAAATATGTAAGTACATAACTGTAAGTTAAATGTTGAGGCATGAAAGAGAAAGATAATTCTCTCCTGATCAGAAGTATTGAGACAGCTTCTCGGAGGAGACAATGTCTGAAAGATGAGTAAGTTAGTTCTGGCTAGAAGACAGACCACATCTGTGGGTCAACTATACCAAAGTGTGTGCCTCTCAAGAGTCAAGAGTCCAAGGAGTTGTTTGCGCTGCAACATCTGGACAGGAGCAGCAGGACTGAGCATGGGATGAGTCCACTGCAGAGGAATCTTGTTTTGTCTCCCTCAGAACTCACTTTGCTGCTGGGAATTGGTTCTCTCCTGGCTCCGTCCATAAGGTTACCACAAGAGCTTCCAAGTTTTTTACTTTGAGCCATGATTGATAGGCTCTGGAATGGACACTTGACCCAAGCTAGGTCAATTGGGAGCCAATATTTTTTTTTTTTTTTTTGAGACCAGAAGGAGCAACAGGTGGCTTCTGTCTATAGTGTGAACACAATTTGAAAGAGTCAACCCCAACGGCCTCCTTGTTTTCTACCCCATGCAGTAAACTCACTCATCATAAGAGAAACAAGTTAGCACCCAGGGAGCAGCAGAAACAAGAGTGTACTGCTCCTGCCTCTAGGGGTGCTTCAGGTCCAGCTTGCTCACAGCCCTTCCTGCATCACTTTGGTTCAGGCCTGGCTTGGATTCTGTGTGCCAATAAACCCTTGATGGTCTAGTAATGCCAAGTTAGGTTTCTGTTACTTTCAAACAAATAATATATCCATACTACTTAGTTTCTAAAATATAAATCAATTAGGATTCATTCTAGCTTTTTCTGCTCTTGGTAGATTTGACTCCTTACCAAATGAGCATCAAGCATGCATCAGACCAAGCATAGCTTGGGTAAGGCAACTGAGACCTGTCCCAAGACATTGGAATTTAGATGTTAATATCCATGGATTTATTGGGCCCTGCAAACATTGGCCCCCACAAAACAGAAACAACTCTTCAGGATGGTGTTGCCCATCAAACATAAAGGGAAGGACATCACGTCATGTTGTCACTTAATTTCAATAGAAAAATACTTGCCAAAAAGTGAAGTGTTCTTTATTTGTTGTAAGATTTAGTTCTGAGTTTTTAGTATGGTGGGTCTTCAAAAAGTTCGTGGAAGTGGTTTTTTGTTTGTTTGTTTGTTTTTTTGTTTTTTTATCAACAATTAAAAAAAGCTATACTTGGATTTGGAAAATGGTTTGTACCAAAATAAACTAATAGTTTAATTCCATTTTTTCATGAACTTTTTGAAGTCCCCTTATATAACCAAAATTATATGGAGTACAACAAATGTAATATAAACTTGCCCCAACCATGGTGGCCAAAGGTAGCACCATTCCCCAGGAACCTAGGAGCCACATGTAGGGCCTGGCTTCAGCTCTCAGGACAACCAACCTGAACACACTAGGCACAGTCGCGCATGCCTGTAATCCGCCCTAATAGGGAGGCTGGAGCAGGAGGGATTTTTAAATAGAGGGAAATAAATAAGAAGATTTATCTCTGTCTTTTTCTCTTTCCTTATCTACTTCCCTGTTTCTCTTTCACCTGATCTCTCATAAAGAAAAATAAGAAGAAATGTAATATAAAATGTAGCTTTAATATAAAACGTAGCTATAAAACTTAATTTTATAATTCCATCTTTCTTTTGTCTTCTTCCTTTTTTCTCTCCTATTTACAAGGAAATGGGGGCCCCCATTTAATGAAGGTTCACTTTCAGTGAGCCAACTCTAGTATAAATTATCTTTGGCCAACAAGGACCTCCTGTAGGTAACATAAGCAGTTTCCAGATGGTGTGGATAGGAACATTTTTGGGGCTGCTTCCTGGATGACAAATTAAAACTTCAGCCAGTACTCATTAATCCCAGAGTCCATGAATCCTACCTTCATGGAGCACTCAGTCTAGCTAGAAGACGCAAACCCCTTCCAACTGAATCTATGGCCAGAGCCAACAAAAGAGAGGTTATCCCAGGACTTACACTGCGTAGGTCATCCCACTCTCACATAGGGCTCCAGGAGAAAAGCGTAATGGCTTTGCAAAGATGCCCTGCCTAGGGAGACATTTCCCCATGGATACCTTCCTCTGAAGCAGAGATTGGCAAACATTTTCTGCAAAAGACTGGATAATAAACATTTTAGACTTTGCAGGCCGTATGGGGGTTTTCAAAGGTTCATGAGAAACAGGTATTGTTAAAAGAAAAAAAAAAAAAAAAAAAAAAAAAAAACTATTCAGGGATTTCAAAAAAAAAAAAAAAAATTGTACCAAAAAATTTTGCACCAAAATTTGTACACTTTAGCTCCATTTTTTTCCATGAACTTTTTGAAGTCCCCTGTATGGTCTCTATTACAACTACTAGACTCTACAATTGTGCAAATGCCACAGACAAAACAGACACAAATGGGAATGACTTTGTGCCAATAAAGCTTTATTTACAAAAGCATGTAGCAGGCTGGATTTAGCCTTGGGGCCAGTTTGCAAACTCTATGCTAGGGCATTTTAGGAAACAAGTGTGTGCTTTTCCTCAGGGGCTCTACCCTTCCCCCTGCTCAAGGGGTCCTGACCCTGCTACTGGGTTTCCCAAGCTCCCAAATCCATCAGTGTCTCCCACCACTGGCAGCATATGAGGATAAAGAGCAAAGCCCAAGCTTTCTTCCTCCTACCCTCCAGACTTGATTGGCCTGACTTCTGAGACTTCAGCTCACACAAGACAAACCAGCCATGGTTTCAGCTCCTGGAAGAAGTTCTGGGACCTGGAAACCTATTCTCTTCCTTTGCCCTTCCAGCGCTGCCAGTTGTGGTGGCTTCCCACTGTGGGTTGTTTCACAGTCTCCTGCTGGCTTCCCCAACAATTCCTTCCCCTGTTTTTGTTTCACTATTGTTGTTGTTGTTTGTTTGTTTCTTCAGAAAGAAAAAGAGAGGCAGCCCCAACACAGTCTTACTGCTGCAATCCACGCTCAGTCTTAGCTGACCGAGATTCCCAGCACATTCACCGGACACAAACCCAGGACCTTTCCCATGTGTGTCCAGTCATGCTATCACTGCACTACCTCCTGGTCCTTATCCTTCCACTCTGTTACCAAAGCTTCTGTGTATCTCTATCCCTCCAGTTTTAAAACCTTTTGGGGGTCCAGTCCTGCAGCCTAGTGGCTAGGGGAACCAGATCTCACAAGGCCCACTGTAGTTTAAATCCTACCCAAGGGGCTTGAAAAACAGGTATGTGTGCGTGCATGCCCAAAATTGCAACACAATGAAGAAACAGGAAAAGGGATCGTGGTGTAAGCAAACACCATTTGGGGATTCTCTCTCTCTCTCTCTCTATCTCTCTCTCTCTCTCTGTCTCTGGCAAGCACACAAGTCCCCTGGCAATTTTTAAAAACAAAATTTTTTCTTGGACCCAGTCTGATCCAGGAAGCAAAGATTATACCTTTGCTCTCCAAAAGCAGACAGTGCTGAGAAGCATTGCTGGCTGGGCCTGAGCAGGTTTTAAAGATGATATCCTTTCCTGGCTCTAGTGGAAGAAATAACGAGTTTAGCAGAGAAAGCACTTTGCTTTGAGAGTGATCCTTTCAGCACTACTCGACCTGAGCTGATGGATGGTGTGTGCATGGAAAACTGCTCCTCCACTCAGCCGCCATCGGGGAGACAGAAAGGGTGTGGGAACATCAGAGGAGGGCTGGTGAGGGCACCCTGTCCATGGCTGACTGGATGGATGTTGCACCAGGTTCTGTCTGCAAAATAATAGCAACAACAGTGCCATATGCCACATAATTATTAAGATGATAATAAATAAACAGAGAGCTAAGCGCTTTGCATACTTATCGGAAGGTTTCACTTACATACTTACTAAAATTACCAACTCCTGGACACCACCTCGGTTTTATTGACTCAGAGATAAAGCTGAGAAACTGCATTTTGATAAACAGCCAAGTGATCCCACTGACCCAGCAAGTTGGGGACACAGCTCACTTCACCTCACATCATACCTGTGAAGCAGACACTCCGGTTCTCGGGGATGAGAACACTCAAGTGTAGAGAGGTAAAAGGGCTTCAGGAGGGCTGCACATCTGGGAAATGGTGGAGCCAATTCAAATTCAAGTGTGCTTGACCCCCAAAGCCCAGAGTATATGCCACAGCCACCTCTGACGAGCCATATTCCTTTTAGACGTCTTGATCCTCACAATAACCCTTGTGGTATGGGGGATGATCCTGGGAGTAACTGGGGAATCAGATGTGGATTTGTCCATTTTTACATAATTTTTAATTAAGACATCATTTTGCATATTTGTGAGAGGACAACATAACTTTTTAATGTAAGAACACAATGTATAGTGATTAAATTGGGATAATTCATATATCTGTCACCTCAATTATTTTCATTACTTGAGAACATTCAAAATCCTCTTTTTAAGTTACTTTGAGATATACAGTAAGTTTTAACTATAGTCTCCCTGTTGAATTAACACTAAACATTGGTCCTCTTTATCTGTCTGCAATTTTATTTCCATTAATCAGCATCCCCCCATTTCCTCACCACCACCACCCTTGCCGGCCTCTTGTCGTCAATCTCCATCTCTCTACTTCTATGTTGCCATTCTTCCTTTGGAACAGGGATTTGAACCCAGCTCCATCCATCCCTTGTCCATGCTCCCTCCCACCTTCTTTTGGGTTCCTCTTTCTCATCCATATTCATCACGTCTCTGAACTGACAGGTCTTTGCCCAGAGTTTATTGGAACCTGGGCTAGTGGGACTTTGTCTGAGTCCCCTCCCTCTCTGGGTCTCTGTGCCAGGGCAGGAGATGAAGGGGAGACAGTGAGTCAAGTGTAAATATTTACCCCACTTCATGGATGATCACTTCTAATCTTCACAAGCCATTCTTATGGCTTAAGTGGGTCACCCACCAAATTCACATAGTAAAATTGGGTGAGCCATTGTAAAGGGCTGTAACTTAATCCAATTGTGGTATTAAGAGGTGAGACTTTGGAGAGGTGATTAAGATTGAATAAAATCATTAGCGTGGGGCCCCCACGATTGGATCCTGGTGGCTTTATAAGAAGAAAAGCGCAGACATACACACACAGCTCTGCCCTCTTACCCTTCACCACCTCTGGACTCTGCA
Organism: Tupaia belangeri chinensis; assembly: GCF_000334495.1. Lineage (NCBI taxonomy): Eukaryota > Metazoa > Chordata > Mammalia > Scandentia > Tupaiidae > Tupaia > Tupaia belangeri. The sequence goes on along the minus strand of NW_006159657.1, from coordinate 9,500,677 downwards.
GAGAGTTGCACCACGGCCTTCCTCACAGCCACAGCTGTGGTCCCTTGGCCTTAGAGCTCCAGAACTGTAAGCTAATAAACCTCTATTCTATATAAATCACCTAGACTCAGGTATTTCTGTTATTAGCAACAGCGAACAGACAAAATCGCCCAGAAAGGACATAGTATCAGGAGTCTATCTTAGTTCATTTGGACTGCTATAACAAGATACCATAAAATAAGTGGTTTCAACAACAAGACCCCATGTCTCACAGTTCTGGGAGCTGAAAATGTGAAATTAGGATACCAGCAGAGTTTGGTTCTGGTAAGGGTCCTCTTCCTTGTTTACAGATGACCACCTTCTTGCTGAATCCTTATGATGAAGAGAGAGAGATTATGCCTCACATGTCTCTTCTTAGAAGGGCACTAATTTCATGCCCTACTCACCTCTTAGTTACCCTTCCTCCTAGTACAAACATGGTGTGGATTAGGCTTCATATGAATTAGGGAAGATGGGGATATAAGAGTTCAGTTCATTGCAGATTCTCATTTCACAGATGAGGATAGAGGCACCATCTTTTAAGTCACCTGTCCAAATAAGCATAGCTAGGATTCAAACCCAGTCTAGCTCCCAAGTCCACTCTTCTCACTATGCTACAATGCCTGGGGGTAGGGATGGAGGACTCAGATACATTCTGAGGGAGTACTGGGCTCAAGTAAGGAGGCTGAAGTCAATCTCAGGCTCTGCCCAGGCTTCTCTCTGTCTGTATGGTGGTTCTCAAGCCTTTCATAAAATGTTTACTAAATATTCCAGCTTCAGCTTATCCACACTATTGTGGGTATAAGAAATAGTGTCTCCTAATACCAACTTTTAAAAAAAATGAAAGCGTACATCCACTCAAAGACTTCACATGAAGGCTTATGACAGCATATTTCATAATAGTAAAGAAGTTTTGGGCCAACCCTGTAGCACAGTGATTAAAGGAGTCAGATCCCACAGGGCTGACTACAGTTCAAATTCTATCCCTGGTGGCTCAAACACATGCCAGGTATGTGTGTGCATGTCCAAATTCCTGAGAAAATGTGTTAAGGAAAAATTATCGCACTGTGGATCACACCACCTTGAGGGTACTTTCTTTCTTTCTCTCCTGGTGAGTGCACATACCCTCTGGCAATAAAAAAGAAAGAAAGAAAGGGAGGAAGAAATGTACATAATCTAACTGTCTATCAAATGGTGAATAGGCAGGGTCCAGCAGATGCGTAATGGTTTTGTCACTGGACTCCCACATAGTTGACCACAGTTCGTGCCCTGGATCTGGCAGCTTAAAACTCAGGCTGGGCATATGTGCACACATACCCAAAGTCCTGAGAGAAGACTGGAGGAGAAGGGATTGCTGCATGACTATCTCCCCAGGGGATGATTTCTCACTTTCCATCTCTGTCTCTCTCTGTCTCTCCAGTGAGTGCATGCATCTTCTAGTTAAAAATCTATCTTAAAAAAAATGGTGAATAGATTAACAAACAGGTATATATAGTGGAAAACTACTCACCAATGAAAAGGAATGTTACTAATACATATTACAACATGGATGAACCACAAATACATTGTGGTAAATGAAAGAAGTCAGATGCAAAAATCCACATACTGTGCAATTTCACTTACAGGTAACGTCCAGAAAAGGCAGATCTGTGGAAACGGAAAGTACATTACTGGTGGCCGGAGTTATGGGTGAGAAAGGGAGTTAAATGTAAATGGGCAAGAGGGATATTTTGGAGATGCTGGAACTAGTCTAAAACTGATTAGTGAGGATGGTTATCAACCCAGTAAATTTATTAAGAGTCATTGAATTGCACACTTGTAATGGGTAAACTTTGTGGCATATAAATAGATGATGCTTCAATAAAAATTGTTGTTTAAGAAATAAGACAAAGGACAGAGTCTGTAGCTAAAGGGACCACTGTCACCCTTGAATCTAGTAATGTGGACATTGTCTCTGGAAGCCACCAAGAGGAAGGCGAGCCTCCAAGGATAAGAATTGGGTCAGCAAAAGCTGATTCTCCCCAGAGACTCCACCACTAATGGGAGAGGAGGTGTTGGGCTTTATTTTATTTAAAAAGATAACATATTCTCTTGCCTTCTCTGGTTCCTCATTTTCCTCTCCAATGGACATACCCCAGTGGCCCAACAGGGCAATGTCTAGAAGTCTCCTTCCATTGAGTCAGTTGACCTTTCAGAAAGCAAGAAAGTCAATCTCAAGTCTCTCACACGAGGGTATGAGACCAGACCAGAAAATGTTTTCAGTGTGTCCAGATGCATTAAAGTCACCTGGCCCATGAGACAGGTGACCATCCAAGGTCCCAGGGATGAATGGGGTAGGTCTCTTATCCAGAGTCAAGCAGAATAGAGACTGAAAAGTGTCCACTGCATTTCAGCCACTGAAGCAGCTTATATCCTAGGAGAGTATTATATTTGTATCTATCACCATGTCACGAATTACCAAAAAACTCAGCAGCTTAAAACATGACATACTATCTCAGTTTTTGTGACTCAGGGAGTATAGGCATGGCTTAGCTGGCTCTTCTGCTTAAGGGTCTCTCACAAGCTGCAATCAAGGTGTCAGCTGAACGTTCAACTGGGGAAGGATCCTCTTCCAACCTCACATAGTTATTGGCAGGATTCAGTTGCTTGAAGGGTATTGGATTCAGAACTTCAGTTCCTTGCTGGGTGCTGGCCAGAGGCCTCTTTCAATTCCTTGCCACGTAGATCTCTTCATATGGTTGGTTGTTTTATTAAAGTGTGCTAGCTGAGAAGGCATTACGAGTCAGCTTCCAAGACAGGGCACAATGTAGTACGTCAAAGTGACCTCCCCTCGATGTTGTTGCATTCTGTTGACTAGAAGGAAGTTACTCCATGGGAGGGGATGGTCTTTCACCTTTGTAAGTAGGAATCACTGAAGGCCATTATAGAGGCTGCCTGCCACCGGGAACAAGACAATAAGCAAAGAAAATAAGTAGACCATATTGTACAATAGACATGATATCTATCGGGAGAAATACAGCAAGGACTGGGAGTAGGGAACATCGTGATTTTAAATACACTAGTCTATGAAGTTCTTGCTGAGAATAATAGCATTTCTGCAAAGGGTGCAGTGAGATGATGGTATGAACCAGGCTAAAATCTAGGCACAGCAACTCCTAGAGAGAAGGAACGGCAAGTACAATGACCCGAGAGTAGGAGTAGGATTGGAGTGTTGAAGACTAACAGGAAGACTAGACTGGAGTGAGGAGAGGAGGATAAGAGATAATTGCAGAGAGGCAATGGGAGACTAGATCATTTAGGCTTTGTGGGGTTCTGCAAAGACTCCGTCTGTACTCTGAGTGAGACAGAAGCTGCCTCAGGATGTAAAAGATGAACAGGTACTGGATGAAGCACCTGTCACAGGGGAACCCTTGAATTACTCTGCTCTACCCCACACCCTGCTCCTGCCAGAAAGGACAAAAGGAAGAGGCTGGCCGAGGGCCAGACACCCAGCTGGAACTAGGCAAACAGAAACACATGCAGGACAACCCACTTCCAGAGGTTGCCTGGGTTGCCTTGGCAACAGGGGCTTCCAAAAAACTCCCCAAGGACTCCCCAGGCAGCACAGCAGGGCTGACTTATTTCTTATAACCCAGAAGCATGAGAACATTAAAAAAAAAATCAATTTATTGGCACAAATGGTTCTTCAGGCTCCCACTCTTTTTCTCCTTAGAATTCCATTCAGCACAGAGTTTACTAGATCTCAATGTGGGGTGGATTCGTGAGCACTACTCTTGGTGGGAATGGGCTTCTTGTGAAAGGGACTAAATGTTCTTTCTCATACTCCATGGAGAAGAGCCAAGACTACCTGGTCATGGCTTTGGGGTCTAGTCTCAGCTATGTTACCTGCTTGATGTATGACTTCAATCAAGTCCTTTAACCCACCTGAGCTCTGTGCTCCTCTCAGTCAAGTGTGAGAATTAAGCAAGAGGCTGCATGCCTTAGATCTATCACTTTCTCCCATAGAGGACCAAGCCTCCTACATGCTCCAGACCTGATTGCTCCAGCCTGCCCCTCCATTTTACCTGAATAGTTTCCCTCACCTCCTTCAAATCTGTACTCAAGTGTCCCTTCCTCAGTGAAGCTCTCCCAGTTCACTCTGTTTTAAACAGCAACATTTGAAATATCCAAATGACCAATAAAATGTGGGAAAGGGGCTCTCCTTCACTAATGGTTAGAAAACTGTACCTTAAAAGCACAAAGCACACTGCTCCCTCTTGCAAACCAGCTCCTCAAGAAAAGGAATTTGCACATAGTGTAGATTGACTACTCTTCCCTTAAATTCATGTGGTGAGCCATCACAATGGAATTAAGAGGAGAGTGAAAACTTGATCTAATTATGGTGTTGAAAGGTGGGGCTTTTTTTTTTTTTTTTTTTTTTGGAGAGATTTTCACTGTAGGGCGCGTGCACTCGCCAGACAGACAGAGAGAGACATAGAGACAGAAAGCGAGAAATCACCCCCCAGGGGGGATGGTCACGCCGCAATCCTTCTCCTCCATTCTCCTCTCGGGATCTTGGGCACGCACGCACACGCGCCCGGCGTGAGTTTTAAGCCACCGGGTCCGGGACACGAACCGCGGTCAACTACGTGGGAATCCAGCGACATAGCCATTACGCTAACTGCTGGTTCCCGAAAGGTGGGGCTTTGAGGGAGAAATTAGTGCTTTGATGGTTAAGGAAGGGCTGCCATGATTATAAGAAGAGTAAAGGAGAAAGAATACACATTTATACAGAGCACACTCCACTCTGCTCAAAGATCTGTCTTCTGCCATTTCGTAATGCTTTTGGACTTTCCAACCACCAGAATTGTGAACTGAATAAACCTCTATTTTTATAAATTACCCAGTCTCAAGTATGTGCCATAGCAATGTGAGAGAAGACCAGGACAGCTCATGTTTCTATGTTCTTACTTCTTGTTCACTCCTCAGCCCTTGAAATTGTACTGCAGTTTCTAAAACAGTTCTTTATGGGGGCCAGCAGGTGGCATGGTGGTTAAGGCTCTGGACTCCCACATGCCCGATCTTGGTTCAAGTCCTGGACATGGTGGCTTACTTTCTCTCTCTTTCTCTCTCTCTCTCTCTCTCTCTCATAAGCACACATGCCATGTAGCAAATTAAAAATAATAATAATAAATCTAAAGAATAAATGAATTATTTTTTTAAAAAAGAAAAAACAGTTCTTTATGAAAATTTCCAGTACCTCAATGTTGCTAAATGCCATAGACATTTTACAAACTGTCTCAGTTAGCCTCGGAGTCCCTTAAAATCAACCACCTTCTGGGGCCAGAAGGTGATGTGGTACTTAAGGGCACTGGACTCCCACATGGCTGACCATGGTTTAAGTCCTGGAACCGGTGGTGCTCGCTCGCTCGCTCCCTCCCTCCCTCTCTCCCTAAATGTGTTGGTGCATATATGTGCATGTACAAAATCCTGAGAGGAAAGAGAAGGAAAAGGGATTGCAATGTGGCTATCCTTCCTAGGGGGTGCGTTCTCACTTTCCCTTGGTCTCTCTTTCTCTCTCTAGCTCTCTGCGTCTCACTCCAACAAGCACTCCCTCTCTGATCAAGTTTAAATAAATAAATAAATATATATATATATATATACACACACACACACACACACACACACACACATATATATATATAAAGTTAAATAAAACAATTATTTAATAATAAAGAAAAGGAATCAACCACCTTCCTACACTCCCCTTGATCAGGAAAAGACATGAACAACCCCCGCTACGTGCCAAGTGTTCCTCAGTACCCAGGCGCTATGGAGGAAACCAAGGAGAGAAGAATTGGAAACCTTGCAAGGTAACTGTGGGGACAGAATACATGTCTGTGCCCATGAACCGGGAATAACCGAGGCCAGGGGTAGATCGCAACATCAGGACCCTGTTGGGGGTGCTATCTCTCTGTCTCTATTACTACTGGAGGAAATAAATAAGCTTCCAAGAATAAGAGTAGGCAGGAACACTGGGCAGGTAAAACAGCAAGTGCTGCCTACACTGCCATTCCCAGTCCTCAAAGAAAGGAGAAGGGCCTATTCCTGAATCCACACATAACCAATTTTCTCCCTTCTCTTTATTATCAGCAAAGGCTCAAGGTTAAGAATTTAGGTCCTGGAGCAAGACTAAGTTCAGCTCTCAGCTCTGGCACTTACTAGCTGTGTTGACCTTGGACAAGTTGCCTAACCTCTCTCTGTTACCATTTCCTTGGCTCTCAAATAAGGATATCCTCATGACCTATTTCTTGGATTGTGAGAATTGACTTTTTACAAGTAAAACTAAAAATAATCAGCAACTGGGTAGGCAGGTGGCATGGCGGTTGAGATGCTAGACTCCCACATGGCTGACCACAGTTCAAGTCCTGGACCCAACAGCTTGCTCTTGTAACAGCTCTGGGAGGTAAAGCAGATGTCATCTCCACATAACAGATAAAGAAATAGAGAGGTCAAGAGACCCAGAGAGGTCAAGAAACTTACCAAGGAGTACCCGGCAAGTTAGGGTAGAGCTATACCTGGACTCCAAGGTTTCTTATCCCTAGTTCTGCTGTTCTTTTGCAACAATGGCTGTCAACTGGTGTAATTTTGATCCTAGGGGCCATTTGGCAATGACTGGAGACGTCATAGATGTCTAGAGCTGTTACAAGAGCCAAATGAAACAAAGGATTGTAGAAGGTGCTATGCAAAGCAGAAAGCTCTGTGGATATCCTAGTCTCATTCACATAAATCTTGTCCATTTTCTCTGAGTCGGAAAACAGCTTCTAGGAAGTGAGTGTTGAAAAAGAACAAAAGAAAAGTGACATGAGTAATGATCATGGCTAAACATGTCAGGTTCGTTCCTTCTTCTGAATGGCGGTTGAGATGCTAGACTCCCACATGGCTGACCACAGTTCAAGTCCTGGACCCAACAGCTTGCTCTTGTAACAGCTCTGGGAGGTAAAGCAGATGTCATCTCCACATAACAGATAAAGAAATAGAGAGGTCAAGAGACCCAGAGAGGTCAAGAAACTTACCAAGGAGTACCCGGCAAGTTAGGGTAGAGCTATACCTGGACTCCAAGGTTTCTTATCCCTAGTTCTGCTGTTCTTTTGCAACAATGGCTGTCAACTGGTGTAATTTTGATCCTAGGGGCCATTTGGCAATGACTGGAGACGTCATAGATGTCTAGAGCTGTTACAAGAGCCAAATGAAACAAAGGATTGTAGAAGGTGCTATGCAAAGCAGAAAGCTCTGTGGATATCCTAGTCTCATTCACATAAATCTTGTCCATTTTCTCTGAGTCGGAAAACAGCTTCTAGGAAGTGAGTGTTGAAAAAGAACAAAAGAAAAGTGACATGAGTAATGATCATGGCTAAACATGTCAGGTTCGTTCCTTCTTCTGATCCTCATATTGACAGGCCAGCATTGCCATCAGTCCCAGTTACAGATCAGGCAACTGAGGTCTGAAAGGGTATAGAAATGAGCCACCTGTCTCCAAGGCCCATTTGAGTGCTCCTGATTCCCACAGAAATAGCCTGCTTTCAACATGGACGAGCCTGGAGGAGCTTCATGAATTGCCACCCTTGTTGCCTGGTTGGATTTCTGCCAGACAGCTCTCTACCAGCGCTCATAGACAGTGAGATGACACTTCACAATGTTTCCAGCCACTTCTCCTGAAAGCTCTCTGCTCTGCACCCACTTTCCTCACTATGTGTCCCCCCCTCCACAACCTTACTCAGCTCTTTCCATCAAGTTGGTTGATGAATGAAATAGACCAATACAATAGTATTCACTACTGTTTTACTTTTACCATAATCTTCCCCACTTACAGATTTAAGAATGAAGGTACAAAGACATTACTTTGGCCAGGGTATCTCCAACAGTGAATGACAGAGCTGAAACCTTATTCCTGGTAGTCTGATTCCCAAGGTCTTAGTCTTAACCACCATACTCTGCTATATAATTACATCTACATACCCTGCCTACCTCACCAAGTTGAATGCAGGTTAAATAAGACATAATAAAGTGCAAAATCTGTTAAATAATTGGAAAGTCAACATTTTAGACAAAACCAATATACTGTCCAAAATTTACTTTAAAAAATCCCTCATATCATCCATAAAGTAAGGATGGTTCAGAATGTTACTGGAGCCACCTCTTCCAGCCAGTTTTTCCTTCAGTATTGAAACAGAATCCCAACCTTCAGTCAAACAACCCAATACATGCCTGGTCAGGGCTGTTTTGTGTGACTGTTGTGGTGGGTGAAACACTGGCCAAGCTTGCATGGCATGGGAGGACATGCTGAGTAAGCCACACAGCCTGACACAGAGCCAGCTGACACTTACCTAGAGCTCCTACTGTGTGTCAAGCACTACCGTGTTTTACACAGATGATACATGGTTAAACTTAATCCTCCCAAGATCCCTATGTAGTAAGTATTGTTGTTGTCATTCTCATCTTTTAGATAAGGAAACTGAGGCACTTCTCTGACATCACCCTATTGGATCTGACCCTAGATACCCTGACTCATCACTGAGCCATTTGTCCCACCAAGGGTCCCAAGGTAAAGGGTGATTATGTGCCCCCTCCCAACCCTCCTTGCTTCCAGTTGCCTTCCTCCAGGATCCAGCTGCTTCTGAAGAGCCTGTTGGTGTTTTGGAAGAAGCGGTCTCATTGAATCCGCTCTGAAAGCTAATTCGGCCATTTACTCTCAATTTGTAGTGGATGCTGTCGTCTCTCAGATTTCAAAGAAGATGAATGCATGGGTCAAATTGGATTAAAAAATTTAATTGAATAAGACAGAACCAGACAGCTTGATGGAAGACTTTGATCCGATAAAGAGAGGGGAGAAATGCGTGCTCCTAATGCCAGGGTGTGATGGGGAGCTGTCTGGACCTTGTCTAGCCTCCTCTCATCTGCAGGAAAACCAGTTATGCCAATTACAGTTAAGATTGCCCTGAGGTGGTGTGGGGAAGACTGTTCCCAGGCATCTTCCAGATCACCATGTCCCCAAACAGGCCGATAGCACGCTCACCTCCCTGTCCTTACCTGCCTCTAGACCAGTCTAACTCTGAGCCCCCGAGAGCCAAGGATCTTGTCTTAGCCCTCACAAGACCCCTGTGTCCTGTTCATGAGAGAAACTCTACAAAGAGAGCGAGAAAGAGAGATGCACACACTATCCCAGTGACCCACCAGGAGATTCAGTCTGCAGGTTTATTTAGTGTACCCTAATTAGGAGATTTCTCATTTTTAAATCTGTATTTGCAGTTTCTCTTTTAAAATTGCTATTCAAATTGAGGTCCACAGACCTGTAGCATGGGCACCAACTGGAAACTTGTTAGAAATGCATGCTCTTGAGGCCAGTAGGTGCCATAGTGGTTAAGGTGCTAAACTCTCCATATGGTTGACCTTGGTTCAAGTCCTGGACCTGGTGACTTTAAAATCACACCAGACATATCTGCATGCATGCCCAAAATCCTAGGAGAAGAATGAAGATGACGGAATTGTATCATTGCCAACCCCTTGGGAGGTGATTTCTCACTTTTCCTCTCTGTCTCTCACCTCTCTCTCTCTCTCTCTCTCTCTCTCTCTCTTGCATGTACCCATGTACCCTATAGCAAAAACATTTAACCAAAAAAAAAAAGAGAGAGAGAGAGAGTGAGAGAGAAAAAGAAAGGAAAGACAGACATGATCTTAGTTCCCACTTTAGATGTTTTGGATCAGAATTTGCATTTTAACATTCAAGTTTGCAAAGGATTTACTCTAAAGCAGTGGTTTCACTCTTAGCTACACATCAGAAGCATCTGAAGAGCTTATAAAGTCCAGTCACTCAGGCAATATGCCATCCCTTGAATCAGAATCTCTGGGAAGTGGGACCCAAGCATCAGCATTTTTTAAAGTATATTTCTTTTTTCATGAGGGAGAGAAAGGCAGAGAAATAGACAGACAGACACCCCCAATACCATGGTCATGCCATGACCCACTCCTAGTCTCCGGCATGAATCACAGACATGTGCGTGTGTACCAGCATGCTCAGGGAGATCCTGAGATGTGAACCTAAGACCTTTCCTGTATGAGTTCAGATGAGTTATCACTATGTGACCATCTGGTCTCAAGTATAAGCATTTTTTTTTTAAGTTTTCAGGTGATTACAATGGGAGACCAAAATTGAGAACCAACAAGTTAAAATCAGAATATGTGGCAGCACTGGGTTCCTAGTTCCATAGTGCAAAAATGGCCAGAGACTAGGAGCGTTCTCTAATCCTACCTAACCCTTTTTACACATTGTCATAACCTGCCAGGTGCCATATGTCTATGGTCCCTGATGTCTATACTATTGAAGTCCCTGAAACTTTTCTCTTTCCTGGAACTTTTTCTTACTTTCCCCTAGTTTTCCTCTTTAAGAAGAGCCATTATTGGGAACCAGCAGTTAGCATAATGGCTATGTCGCTGGACTCCCACGTAGTCGATTGCGGTTCGCGTCCCGGACCCGGTGGCTTAAAACTCACGCCGGGCGCGTGTGTGTGTGTGCCCAAGATCCCAAGAGGAGAACGGAGGAGAAGGGATTGCGGCATGACCATCCCTCCTGGGGGGTGATTTCTCGTTTTCTGTCTCTCTGTCTCTCTCTGTCTGTCTTGCGAGCGCACGCGCCCTGTAGCAAAAACCTCTCCAAAAAAAAAAAAAAGAAGAGCCATTATCAAAAGATAACTGAAAAGTTTCTAATAAAGGTAATATTCATTCAACACATGATCCACCGATTTCACCCCTATGCTTACACCCAAAAAAAATGAACACACATGACCACAAAAATACTTGAACAGAGGCCAGACAGTGGTACAATGGTAATACAATACTCTACAAGACCGACGTACATGGGACCATCTCAGGTTTGCATCTAAAGACTTCCTTGAACACGCACAGCACACACATGCTCATGAGCTAGGGCTGGCTGAAACTGCGGATGTAACGAGTCATGAGGATCCTACTGGGTGGTTGTCTGTCCCTCTCTTTCTTTTTGTCTCTATTTCAGTCTGTTTATCTGTCTCCCTTACTCATGGAAGAACTAAACTTTAAAAAAAAAAAAAAAAAAAAAGAATATTCATAGCAACTTTATTTGTAACAGCCAAAACCATAGATAATCCAAATGACCATCAACAGAAGAAAGGATACCTGGAGCAGTGGCAGCCACCTTTTGACCATGAGGCCACAAGCAGTTAGAAAAAGCAAAGGGAAATCAGAGACATTGCACTGACATTGCTGCAGTGATAAACCAAAGTCAACAGATGATCACCTCTACACTTCTTACATAAGAGAAATATTGGGTCGTTGGAAAAGTCATGACACATTTTTGCATAGAAAAACGTTATGAGGACCAGCAGTTCGCGTAATGGCTATGTCGCTGGACTCCCATGTAGTCGACCATGGTTCTAGTCCCAGACCTGGTGGCTTAACCTCACACCGAGTGCATGTGTGTGCATGCCCAAGATCCCAAGAGGAGAATGGAGAAGAAGGGATTGCAGCATGGCCATCCCCCCTGGTGGATGATTTCTCATTTTCTGTCTCTCTGTCTCTGTCTTTCTGGCGAGCGCACACGCCCTGTAGCAAAAACCTCTCCAAAAAAAAAAAAAAGAAAAACATGTTATAACTTTTCCGATGACCCAATACTTTCCAGTTTGTTGAAACCACTGTGAGTCAGGCTATAAGTTTCCTGAAGCTGAAAGTATCTGTAACTATCCACCTCCAAAGACTTCCTGGAGGTAAGTGAGATCGCCTTTGTGAAATTATAAAACTATGTGCCAGGCACACAGTAGGTATGCAGCACATGTAAATTCTCTCTTCACAACCCTCCCATCTTGGAGGAATCTGAACTATTCAACAGCAAAAACAGTATAATGTATTGAAGTTGGTTTTTCTTCTTGTTTTGTCTGTAATTAGAACACAGGCAATGTAGGTTATGTGTAGTGGCCAGAATAATGGCCCCCAAAGACGTCCACCACCCAATCCTTGGAACCTATGAACATACTACGTTGCATGGCAAAGGAGCAGTAAAGGTGCCGATGGAATTAAGGTTGCTCATCAGTTGACTTTGAGATAGGAGATCATCCTGGCTTATCTTGGTGGAGGATACAGTGTAATGACAAACTACTGAAAAAGGCAGATAAGTGAGCTCAGAGGTTTTTACAATGTCAGAAAGGGTCAACTAGGCATGGCAGGCTTTGTAGATGCAAGGGGACCAAGAGCCAAAGCACATAGGTAGCCTCTCAAAGCCAGAAAAAGCAAAACAATGGATTCTCTGGTAGAAGCTCCATAAGGAACACAGCCGTGCAGACACTTCAATGTCAGGCAATGATACACATTTCAGATTTCTGATCACCAGAACTGTCATATAACACATTTGTGTTGTTTAAAGCCAGTAAGTTTAAGGTCATTGTTACAACAGCTACAAGAAACAACTGTAGCATTATTCAGAAGCTGAAGCAAACACAGGAACAAAGCTTTCTCCCAGAGTTACCAAATGAAAGACAGGCCCCAGATTTGTAACCAAACCAAAGTAGGTAAGGCCAGGAATGATGGTTTTCTGCTGGAAGAGCCAAACTCTGACCCACAAGGTTTGTCCAGGAGAAAGGTTTTATTACCAGATGTCACCAGGGAGACAACTAAGTTTTCTCAAAAGTTCTCTCTCTGGATGTATTCAGGGGTGATCTTTCCTAAGAAATACTTCCTGACTGACTTTTCAAACAGGTCCACATGCAAATAGAGGATCCAAGTTCACATTGTTCTGATTGGTCAACTCAAGCAGCAGTCCCATTGGCCCATAATTGAAACTAGCACTTTTATGATTGGCCTTTGCTGCAGTCAATATCCATACTCCCTCCTTAGGTCACTCAGTCTTCCAGGTATTTGTGCCCTCCAAGTAACAGAGTAAACAGCAGTCAGAACCAGGTATCTCCCATCCAGGGTAGTGTTGGCCAGTTAAATCAGCAGAATGAAAAAAGTTAAAATATTCCAGCCAGAAAAACATTTGAAATAGTGACCTTACTGGTGGCTGCACAAGTGTACACATATGTAACTTTTCTTTATTGTATGTGTAGTGTACATCAAATAAAAAGGCACAGTGAATGTCATGACCATCCCACTTCAGACAATTCCTCCTAAGTCAGCCAACTGAGCCAGCACCTGGAAGTAGGCAGGGTGCTACTCATAACAGAGGGGCAGTCAAGTTCTACCGTCAGGTGTGTGGACTTGGGGCAGAGCCAGTACATTTAAGAAGACCCCATCCTTGGAATTCCCTATGTGATTCTCACTTCTTGCTTCCATGTCATTTCCACCGACATACTTGAATGGCATGTTTCCAGCATTACCTAGGATGACTATACAACTCTGCCCAGCAAAATTTTAATTGCACCCATTGTCCCAGTGGAATTATTCACAGTGTGTCCCAGTTCAGATGATAAATTACTAGGTCTTTAAGAAAGTCATGATGTAGTTTTCTATACAGAAAAATGCATCATGACTTTCTTTAACCCAATTTATGGCCACCTACCTTGAACAAATTGTGGAAAAGTGACCATTGGGGAGAATGCACATGGAGGAAGAAATCGCTGCCCTTGTTACAACACCTCGCTGTGTCTGAATTACAGCAAAACAGACAGGGTCTGCCCACACTCACCCTCGCTGCCCCACTACCCACACCAGCCACATCAGCTCCAGGATGAGCCCCCAACAGCGAGGGATTTGGATCTATAAAGCCTCACTCATGGCCTGCTTCAGGCTCAGACCGAACTGCCCACTCCATCCTCTGTGGGCAAAAATGTGTGTGCTTAAAAGCGTCACATGAGACCTATTCAAGATAATTAACAATCTGTTTAATGTCATAATCCAGCCCACCCCCCAACCTTGGGACATAGATGAAAGGTAGACAAATTTGGTTTCCACTTATCTTTGGGTTGAACTTTTAACTCTCAATGTCTGAGTGACATCCAGCCTTTCTGGGATCAGAAAATGCACAACAACTTGTGCTCAACAACTCTGGAGTCCATGCGAAAGTCACCTTGCAGAAGTGGTCAGGTGAATTTGGCCCAGGGATGTCCAATGAGGGCTGGTTCCTTGGTGGAGTGAGAGTGATCAGACTCTAATCTGCAGCTCAGTCACCTCCTGAGGTTAGAGAGACACAATAGTGTCCCCATTTGGCTCAGCCAACAGCCAGCACCAACAGGCAAGCCAATGGGTGAAGGAGTCTTCATATGACTTCAGTCCCCAGCCTTCAAGCTCTCCAGCTGAGGATCCAGAGAAGGAACCACATAGAATAGGGACAGTCCATCCCATTGTGGAAACTGAGAAAGGGCCTGCCCTGTAGCCTAGGGCCAACCATGATTGAATCCCAGCTCTGGTGGCTTGAAAAACATGCTGGACACAAGTGCATGCATGCACAAAATCCCAATGATATGGAGAAATGAAGGAGAAGGAATTGCAGCATGGCCATACCCCGATGGGGGAGGCTTTGTCTCTTTTTATCTCTGTCTCTCTCTCCCTCCAGTGAGCACATGTGCCCTGTAGTAGTTAAAAACAAAAAGAATAAGAACAAGAAGAAGCTGCTAGAAAAAAAAAATTATTGCTACTTAAGCACTACTTTCTGGAGTAATTACTACACAGTTGTTGAGAAGTAATACATAAAGAAGTTGTAGAGGGCAGCTATTCTGAGTGAACATGGTGACTTTTAGACAAATGCAGAAAGGAAGGGTTCCATGGGCAGTTCCTTTGCAAAGCTATGAATTTTATTAACATGTGAATAAGCTAGCTGCCTGTGTCTGAAAGCACAGAGCAGTATCAGTTTAAAGGAAGTCACATGGGTTTAATCAGAATTTACCCAAGAAGATTAGGAAAAAAAACTTACATAGAACTACATGGCACCAGGTGTCTTTGCATCTTCAGACAATTAACATCTGAAAAAAAGTGGCTTTGCATTCCACTTCCCCTTCTTCTGTTTTCTGTCCTTTAAAAGAATAAACCTGGGACCTGTTCAGGTTCTTAGCTGGCCATTTTATTTTACTCCTGACTTTAGGAATCAAGTATTACTCACAATGAGGTGCCCGGTAACCCTGGGTTATACAGGCATTCCTTGTTTTATTGTGCCTCACGGGATAAGGCAACCCTGCGTTGAGCAAGTTGGTCGGTGCCATTTTTCCAGCAGCTCGTGCTCACTTTGTGCTTCTGTGTCACATTTTGGTAATCTCGCAACATTGCAGACTGTATTATTATCATTATTATTACTGTACCTGTTGTGGTGAACTGTGATCTGTGATCTTTGTTGTTACTACTGAAATTGTTGTGGGGCACTATGAACTTCACTCAGAGATGGAGAACTCAGATTACGTTGTGTATATTCCGATTGCTCCACAGACCAGCCTTGTCTCTCTTTAGGTTTCCCTATTCCCTGAGCTATAACAAGGTTGAAATTATACCAGCAAATAACCCTTCAATGGCTTCTAGGTATTTAAATAAAAGGAAAAGTTACATGTCTCCTCCCAGACCCTGGCAACCACCATTCCACTCACTGTCTCTGTGAATTTGACGATTCTATGCACCACACGTAAGAGGCAAAACCAACAGGGGTCCACACCAAAGAAGGAGCAATCAGGGATGTCTGGACAGCAAATAACAGGGGAAGGTGAGAGGGTAAGTCCCTAAATGCTAGTACTGAGAACAGTAGCGCTACAGGAATGGGGGGAGGAAAGTGTCAAATGGAGACCCAAGTTAGAGAACAAGACAATTTGAATCTATTGACACAAATTCAAGACTCCATAAAAGTAGTCAATATATTGTTTATAGATACAAATATACTAGGCAAAACTAAAATAAAAAGCAATAGAATTATAAACACAAATTTCATAGTGAGGGTGCAAAAGGTCAGTGCATCCACACTGTCTTTTTATTTTTAGTTTCACCGTGCTCCAACAATTCTGGTGTGTTTTTGTTTTTGTTTTGTTTTGTTTTGTGCCATGAGTCACAAGCTTGCCAGAGAGGACAGTAGAGAGAAAGTGAGGAACCACACCCCTAGGAGGATGGCCATGGCACAATTCCTTCTCCTCCGTTCTCCACCTGGGATTGTGGGCACACCCACACATGTGCCTGGCGTGAGTCTCAAGTCACCAGGTCTGAGACTCAAACCACGGTGGGCCACGAGGGAGTCCTTCGCCACAATATCACCTGCTGGCTACTGCCCCAAGCAATTCTAAACAACTTCAATGATACAATATTCCTCCCCTTAAAAAAAAAAAAAGTATTTTGTTGGTTTAAGTTCTAAAACTTGCTGTAATTACTAAAAATATATGTATACATGTAAATGTCAATTTTTCACATTTTATGATATATCACTTGTGTCACAGATCAATTTTTGAATATGTCAGTTCACACCTATTCTTCGCCCAGCTTTGTGATACTGGAGCTGGATCCTGTCAACTTTCCCTTCTGCTGGCACAATGCTAGATGACGTCAGTAGAGGGCGCTGGAGGAGCACCGAAAAGAACCAGCTGCTCTTTCTGGTTCCAACGCTTTTCTCCTGTTCCTCTGGCATGTCAGCCAACAGGTGACTTCTTAGGGAATTTCACTAGCCTCCCAGGGAGTAGCTTCCTAGAGAGTGTTGCTAGCATTCCAATCAATGGATGGCTTTCTGCTCACCAGCCCTGGCTAGCAGAGTGAACTTTGCCACTCAAAGCTGAACCACAGCCTTCCTTCGGCCCCAAGGTCTAAATCTAATATGGCCTCCAAGGATGCTCTCTGGTGCACAGACCCCGTGTAATCCCCAGGACTGAGACTATAATGAATTACAATCCTGTGATTAGACTCTTTTATGACACAGATGACTTTAAGAAAGGGAGATGATCTGGTTGACCCTAACCTGATCACATGAGTCATTTCAATTTGGATCTGGAAGTCAGAGATAGAGAAAGAGATTCAAAACCCAGAAGGATTGACTTTCATAGCTGGCTTGAAGACCAAGGGGACTGACTACATGGCAAGGAATGTGGGCGGCAGCTAGGAGTTGACAGCAGCCCTCAGCTGACAGCCAGCAAGAAAATGGAAACCTCAGTTCTTTCTGTATCTGCAAGGAATTGAACCTAATCAGCAAAAATGACCTTGGAAACAGATTTTTCTCCATGGCCTCCATATGAGAACTCAGTCCAGATGACATCTTTTTTTTTGTTTTTTTTGGAGAGATTTTCACTGTAGGGCGCGTGCGCTCGCCAGATAGACAGAGAGAGACATAGAGACAGAAAGCGAGAAATCACCCCCCAGGGGGGATGGTCACGCCGCAATCCCTTCTCCTCCATTCTCCTCTCGGGATCTCGGGCACGCACGCACACACGCCCGGCGTGAGTTTTAAGCCACCAGGTCCGGGACACGAACCGCGGTCGGCTACATGGGAATCCAACGACATAGCCATTACACTAACTGCTGGTTCCCAGTCCAGATGACATCTTCATTTCAGTCTTCTTGTGCCCTAAGCAACAAACTGCTAACCTACAAAACTGTAAGCTAAAAAATAGGTGGGAGCTTTAAAGTTTGGTTTATGGGCCAAGAGGTAGCATGGTGGTTAAGGCACATGGTCAACCATGGTTCAAGTCCTGGACCTGGTAGCTTAAAAATTATGCCAGGAGCGTGTGAATGCATGCCCAAAATTCCAAGAGGAGAATGGAGGAGAAGGGATTGCAATGTGGCCATCCCTCTGGGAGGTGTTTCTCACTTTCCCTCTCTCTCTCTGACTGTCTATGGTGAACACACATGCCCTATGGGGGGGGGGGAACTTCTTCATTGTGGTAAAATATGCATAACATAAAATGTTAAACTTCTTTTGTTTTTCATTTTTCTTTTTTATTTATTTATTTCCTGAGAGAGAGAAAGAAACACCCTCAACAGGGTCTTCATGCCATAATCCTCCACAGCCCCGCAGCCAGCCAGAACAATAGGAACACCCAGAGTGTTTACGTAGCCTCCAGATTCAAGCCCTGAGCCTTGCCATCGAGCTCCAGTGTCTTGGAGCTATACCCCTACTCTGCAGCACATGGCTGGACTCACGTTAACTGTTTTGTTTGGTTTTCTTTAAGAATTATTTATTTAATTTTATTTCTTCTTATTATTTTAATTTGCTACAGGGCACATACACTCACCAGGGAGAGACAGACAGACAGAGAAGGAGACAAAGCAGGCTGCTAGGTCCAGGACTTGAACCATGGTCATCCATGTGGGAGTCCAGTATCTTAACCATCATGCCACCTGTCGGCTCCACTTTAGCCATTTTTAAGTGTAAAATTCAATAGTATTAAATATACTCACATTGTTGTACAACTAGCATCAGCACCCATCTCCAGAACTCTCTCATCATCTCACACTGAAACTCTGTCCCCATTAAACACTAAGTTCCCACGTCCGCCTCCCCCAAACCCCTGGCAGCCAGCATTGTACTCTCTGATTCTATGGATCTGACTATGCTGGGTATCTCGTATGAGTAGAATCCTACAATGTTTGTCTTTTATGTCTAGTTTATTTCACTTAGCATAACATTTTAAGGGTTGCTCCATATTCCAGCATGTGTCAGCACTTCCTTCTTTTTTAAGGCTAAACAATATCCTACTGTGTGTATACATCGCATTTTGTTGACCCCTGCATCTGTCAATGGACACTGGTTGCTATTCTAAGTACTACTGCTATGAACTTCAGTGTCCAAATACTGTTTGAGTTCCTGCTCTCAAGTCTTTGGGACTTACACCCTGAAATGGAATTGTTGGATCATATGACAATCCCATTTTTAATTTTTTTGAGGAACCACCATACTGTTTCTAATAGCAGCTGAAGAGGTGGGGGGAGAAGTTGTTTTATTTTTGTTTTGATTTGGGTTTTGACTTTGGTCTGCTACAGGGTGCATACCCTCACCAGAGACAGAGAGAGGAAAAGTGGTTAGAAACATGAGTTGTACCCAAAACAAATCCAGACAAGTAGAAACTATGGTGCTTAGAGTACAAAATGAGTAACTGTGGGCCAGCTAGTGGCATGGTTAAGGTAGCTGGTCCCCCTATGGCTGACTATGCAGTTCGAGTCCTGGACCCTGTGGTTTGAAAAGCACCATGGAAATGTACATGAAGATGTAGGTGCTCAAAATCCCAAGAATGGAGTGGAGGAGAAGGGATTGAGGTGTAGCCGTCTCCCCTGGGGGGTAATTTCTCACTTCTCTCTCTGTCTCTCTCCAGCAAGCACATGTGCCCTATGACAAAACCATAAAAAGAAAATAGTATAATTGTTTCTTGATAAACCCAAATTTTGATCTACCTATTAGATGGTTTATTGAATTTATACTTCTTTTGAAAGTGTTTGTTTTAAATCTAAGTATGAATTAAGAAAGTAGTGATTACTACTGATTTTTAGCGATCCTTACTGAAAATAATTTTGTCATATAAAGGAGGGAGATGTTAAAAATTAATCTGTCCTGAGTTTCAAATACTAGGTATAACACTAAGGACAGACACCCGATAATGACATTAGATATGTATCCACTGTATTGTTAAAAAGAACACTTTGTTCAATGTCTTCAATTTATTGGAAATATTAAATATGTTCAATATATTAAAAACCATTTTAAATCAAACAGCACGAAGAAATAGAGTCTAGGTCTAATGCTGCCTTCTAAATCCTCTTTTCTAATAGGGTCCTCCCTAACTTAATTTCTTTCAGCTCTTCCGTGCAGACTCTGTTTCAAGCTTCGCTCTTCAGACAAAGCAGCAGTACTGGGATTTTAAGTTTCCTAAGCCCTCCTATTGTTGTCTACTTCTTCTAAAATAAAATGTTGGAAGCACTGAATTCTGAGAGAAAGATACTAAAGAGTAGGGGGGGGCTTTTCTATCATACAGAGTTTCTAGCCATGGTCACCTTGAACAATGGTCTGCCCCTCCCAAATTCCTACTCCCCCTCTTTCTTCTTATCTGCAGACCAAGCTGCATGCATGCCCTATCACACCATGAACCCTAGAGCAAGGTTCCCAAACCCAATGCCTACATATTGACCGGCTACCATGGCAACAAGATCTGAGCCGCACTAGCCCCCAAGCTGCTCCGTCTGCAAACCCCACTAGATCCCTCAGCGAGAAGCATTATTGATTCTTTCCCTGTGTAACCCTCCTCCTTCTTGCCACTGCTGCAAATTTATTCCATGGTTGAGTCTGAGCAGAAAAGGATTCCTGGGCAGTCAGCACCCCTGATTCATAATGAAAGGAGTACATCAGAATCAGTGATGGTGTTCTTTAGAAGTGCCCTGACTTATTGAACTAGAATCCCTGGGACTGGGGTCCAGGTTCATGTATTTCAGAAACGTCCCACCAGGTAACTTTTATGCACAGCTCTGATTTAGAATCACTGCTTCACAGAGCATGCTCAGAGTTTGCAGAAGGAAACACCAATGGATTTCAGACACAAGATGCTCAAGCTCACCCATAAACAGGGACACTGCAATATTTTTAATTCAATAAAAATATTTACAATATTTTAATGTATTTTTAAATGTTATACATTCAATCACCATACATCACAACAGCTTGTAAAATGAATTTTCCTAGCACTGCAAGCCGGTCCAAAGACACTATCATATACATTATTGTCAACAGACAGTTCTCCACTTCTCTGTCAGTAAAATGTCTTGCCTCTCTGTTTCTCTCCTTGATTCCCTTCCTCTCACCTTCCCCCACCTTCCAACCTCCTCCCATACTGCCTCCGGTATCCCCAACCATTCTCCATACTTCTATATCCTCTAATCTTTCAGTTTCCACTACAGAGGACAGACATTCAGTATATATTAAGTGGGGACATACAATGTTTCTCTTTGCTAGTCTGGCTTGCTTTGCTCAGTTGTAAATCTTTCATACTTGCCCACTTTCTATCAAATGCCAGGGTCTTGTTGTTTTATATGACTGAGTAACATTTCATAGTGCATATGTCAGACTGGCAAAGATAAAAGTTTGGTAATCATAGATAAAAGGCTATAAGTTATTATTAACAAGGTTATTAATAATAATTAATAAATACCAATTCATAACATGTTTATACAAATGGATAATGAAAAGACCAGCAATCTTGTCCCACAGAAAAATGGCAGAGATGATGGAGAGAGTTGACAGAAGATGAAATTTGAAGACTTCTTTTTGCTTTAGTTTCAAGTTTTGACATAGGACGCATGCGTTCATGAGAGAGAGAGAGCAAAATCACTCCCTGGGGGGATGGCCATGCTGCAATCTCTTCTCCTTCATTCCCTTCTCTGGTTTTGGAGCATGCAATCAAAACTGAGGTCGGCCGCGGTTTGAGTCCCAGACCGGGTGGCTTAAACTCACACTGGGCACATGTGCGTGTGTGCCCAGGATCCCGAGAGGAGAATGGAGGAGAAGGGATTGCGGCATGGCCATCCCTCCTGGGGGGTGATTTCTCACTTTCTGTCTCTCTGTCTCTCTCTGTCTTTCTGCGAGCGCATGTGCCCTGTAGCAAAGGCCTCTCCAAAAAATAAAAAATAAAAACTGAGGTCGGCCATGTGGGAATCCAGTGCCCAGACCACCACGCCACCTGCTGGCCCCTAAACAATGTTTTAACAGATGAGAAGATAATTGCTTCATTCATAATAAGAAACATCTAAGTAAAACAACCTGTCTAAAAGGTTTCCCCACTGACAAGGTCATAAGCAACAGGCCGGTAAGAAGTAAATCAGTGAAACTCCGTGCAGGGGAATCGGCAGTATCTATGAAGATCGCGAGCACTTTTAGTCTCTGAGTCAATTCCACTCTCAGGAAATTAACAAACCAACACAATTTCACACACGTGGCAATATTTTTTGTCTGAAATAGCATAAGTTTAGAAATAACCCATTTCCCAACAGCAAACCAGTTAAACCAATGGTAGTACAGCCAGACGGGGGACTCCTCCACTAGACAGTGAATAAGAGGAGGGTCAGATCAATGAAAAGCCCAGGACATTTTATTAAATGAAAATAATCATTATTATTATTATTACTACTACTATATGGTGTGAAACTGTGTGTGTAATTAATGACAAAATTATTTGACAAAATTAATGACAAAATGATCATCAACTCATCATTAATGATTATTATTTTCTTGACTTGAACCTGAGATTTAAAATTTATAATTAATGATTTATTTATTTATATTTTTTAATTGCACTTTCTTTTATACATTCAATCACGTTATTTGGCTTGCAAAGTGAATATTCCAACGTGTGTGCATTTCTCCCCAGTCCAGTTGATAATACTATAAAGTTATCTTCAACAGGTAATACCCCATTTCTTTGTCCTATTAATGGCTTGCCTCTCTATTTTTCTTCTAAAAGTCCTTCCTTAACGATTTTTAAAGAATAAATTTTCATCTTAAAGATATTTAAATTCAGGCCAGCTGTGGCGGTACAGTGGTAATAGAACACACTGCAAGGCCAAAGCCACGTGGGAAGGGCCTGGGTTCAAGTCCCGAGGTGTCTCTGTACATGAATGCACATGCCCATCATCCCAGATGGCTTGGACTGGGGACAAGTGGAGGTGTGAATATCACTCTCTCTTTCTCTCCCTCTGCCTTGGGAGGAATAAATAAATAAACTTTTTAAACAGTTATTCAAATTCAATAGACACACATAAAGCATATACTGTATACTTGCATTGTACAGATAACCCTGGAAAGATGCACGCACAAACATACACACACACAACTGGTCACAAGGGTAGTAGTGGTTTTGTTTGGTTTTTTGTTTCGTTGTGGGTGTGCTGGTGCTGGGTTCAGGAGGGATTCAGGGAGTTACAAGTGAAAAGAAAACTTACTTTTCTCCCTATGCCTTTTTTATACTGCTTGATTCTTTTTTCTTCTTTGCCATGCAAACACTGTCCACTCCAAACAAATAATATATCAAAAAAAATAAAGATGAAACAAAACCACTTGTCTGCAACAATGTCCTCACTTTAGAGATGGAAAACTAAGAACAGATGAGAGAAAGGTCCTTGCTGTGCACAAAGCCTCCAGCTCCAGGGACAGTGGGGACACCTCTCTGAGCTCCCAGAATCCTTTGTTCTTTCCCTGGGTGAGAACATGGACCACAGCTTGTGCCATCCTGTCTGGGCCCTGTTCATCTCTGTGCCCTCAGTACCCAGCCCACTGTCTAAACCACTGTTGTTTTTGCTCATCGATTCATCCTGAAACCAGGATTTCTTGAGGACTGGCCATG
Organism: Tupaia belangeri chinensis; assembly: GCF_000334495.1. Classification (NCBI taxonomy): domain Eukaryota; kingdom Metazoa; phylum Chordata; class Mammalia; order Scandentia; family Tupaiidae; genus Tupaia; species Tupaia belangeri. The sequence goes on along the minus strand of NW_006159657.1, from coordinate 9,477,383 downwards.
GTGCAGACACTATGCCAATTGCTGGGAGTGCACTGATCAGCCTCACAGTGAGGGTCCTCCCTGACCCTACGACCTCTGTAGGGCTGCCATGTACAGTTACACAGGGTGTGCGCTGTACAATTTCAGGAAGTGCCGGTCACATAAACTAGTATCCAACTGGTGGTCCCTGGCTCTGTGCAGCACACAAACTATACATAGTGCTCCCGCCTGTATGTCCAATCATCTGTGGGGAAGATAAATTAAATAGTCATTTTTTAAATTTAACTTTATTAATTTACTCATTTATTTTATTTTAATTTGACCAGAGAGGGACAGAGAGAGAGAGAGAGGAAAAGCAAACTGCCAGATACAGGACTCAAACCACGGTCAGCCATGTGGGAGTCCAGCACCTGTAACCACCATGCCACTTGCTGGCCACCCCTCTTTTTTTAAGTTGTCTGCTGTTGGGTATGTGTTCTTGCCATAGACAGACAAAATGATAGAGAGAGAAGGAATGTGAGAAATCACCCTCCCCTCACAGGGGGACATGGCCACACCACAATCCCTTCTCCATTCTCCTCTCAGAATTTTGGACATACGTACACACACATGCACCCAGTGTGTTTTTCTTTTTTCTTTTCTTTTTGTATATATACATATATATATATTCTAAACTTGAGATATCTTTACTGATATATAATTGATACTGAGTAAGCTGTACTTAATAAAACCAGACAGTTTCATATATTTTGACATATAGTCATGGCCATGACAAATAGCCACTTTAATTGGAATCAAGAAAATGAAGAAAAACAACCAAGTGTCAGGAGAAAGAACAAAAGGGAGCACCTATTTTGGGTTTCCCATAAGCCATTCTGAGAAAATGATATTTAAAGCAAGACCTTGTATGAATCGGTCTTCTGAAACTTCATGGAAGATACATATTATCTAAAAGCTCATGCGTGGGTTTTAATTTTTTGGTACCAAAATAAACTTGGACCTTAATTCCACTTTCCATGAATTTTTTGAAGTCCCCTTGTATGATATTAGTTAGGAATTTCATTCAGTTTCCAGTAATAGACAAAACTGATTAGTTCAGTAAAAACAGAACTTCTGTTCCTCTCAACCCATAGAAAATCAGAAGACAGGCAACCCAGAACTGACTGAGAGCTCCAGTTCGTAAGCAGGCTTGATGTTTTTGGACTTCACAGCTGGAATCATAACACAAATAAACCTCTATTCTTTATAAATTACCCAGTCTCAAATATTTCTTTTTTTCTTTTTTTAAATTTTGCCAGAGGGTGTTTGTGCTCACCTGAGAGAGAGAGAGAAAAACAGAGAATGTGAGAAAACATTCCCCATGGGAGATGGCAAGACCATCATCCCTTCTCCTCCATTTTTCCCTGCTTTTGAGATTTGAGGCACACACATACATACACACACACACATGCGTGCATACACCAGTGTGTTTCTCAAGCCACCGGCTCCAGGACTAGCTGCACAGTTGGCCATGTGTGATCCAGCTACCTTACCCAGCATGCCACAGTCTGGCTCCAATTTCAGATATTTCCATTAGCAACATAATAGTAGGCTAAGACAAAACCCATGTTCATATTCCAACTTCACCTGCTAGTAACCAAGAGCCCTTGAGTCAGTCCCTTAACTTGTGAGGGCCTCTGTTCCCTACCTGTAAAACAATAACAGAGGCTCCACCTATGGGAATACTGTGAAAACTGAATGAGAGAGTGCATGTAAGAAGGCGAGCACAGCACCTAACACTTACTTAGCAAGCATTATGATTGATGAGTGACATCTTACTGAAAAGACTTGTGTAATTGTGACATAATCCAAAGAGCCTAGGACATGGTGTTCAAACAATCATGGTTATTGCCCAGGACCACAGGGGTTCATCAGAGTTCCCCTTGATATCTCTCCTGACCCCCTTCTTCCAAGCGGGCCAAACACACATCCACAGTGTGTGGTCTTCGAATGACCCACCTCAACCACAACCTAGAAATGAGAGTCCCAGGGTGGGAAGTCCACCCCAGGGAGCTAATAGACCCTCAAACATTCCCGTTTGCTCAGGCTCAGAGAACAAGTCAGCTCAGAGAACGAGTCAGCTCAGCCCCTGTGCAAAACGCTGACTGCACTGAGCTCTAACACCACCACACTTAGACTCCAGGAACCTCCGCCATTTATATCCCCATCGATTTTCTAAGCCTATTTTTATTATTCCTCTTCCTGGTGAGGGTTGTTTGGGCTGTGTTCCTCTCATAAATAAGTAAATATGTAGGTAAATACTTGTAAGAGCTAACAGTTATGAAGTGCTTGGTGTGATGCCAGGGAGGTACTGAGGGGCTTTGCCTCATTGTCTTTTTTCACCACCACAGTAGCCCAACCAGGTTACCACCATAATGATCCCCCCTTTTTTTTTTTTTTTTTGAGAGATTTTCACTATAGGCCGCATGCGCTCGCCAGACAGACAGAGAGAGACATTAGAGACAGAAAGCGAGAAATCACCCCCCAGGGGGGATGGTCACGCCGCAATCCCTTCTCCTCCATTCTCCTCTTGGGATCTTGGGCACGCACGCACACGCGCCCGGCGTGAGTTTTAAGCCACCGGGTCCGGGACGCGAACCATGGTCGACTACGTGGGAGTCCAGCGAGATAGCCATTACGCTAACTGCTGGTTCCCAATGGTCCCCCTTTTACAGAGGAAGAAACCGAGGCTCAGAGAGGGGAGGTCACTTCCCTCCAAAAGGGGCAGAGCAGAGACGGTGGGAACAGACTCGCAGCTCCTCAAGAAGTTAAACTTGGAGTCACTTATGAGCCAGCAATTCCACGCAGGAACAATGGAAGCATGCCATCAAAAAGCAGGTGTACACGTATGTTCTATGCAGCAGCATTTGCAACAGTCGAAAGCGAGAAAAGTCCAAATGTCCTTCAATGTAAAGGTAAATATGATATGGCCACACGAGGAAGCATTGATAGCCACCAAAAGGAACGAAGCACCGAAGCTTATGTCAACCCAAACATGCCACAGGGTGGACACACCTTGAGCTCATTACCCAGCAGAAGTCAAAAACCATGTGTCAATTCAGCCAAGTGGCATATTGGTGAAGGCAGCTGTATCTTACATGGTCAATTTTGTGGTTCGAGTCCTGGACCTGGCAGCTTGAAAAACAAACAGGGACCAGCAGATGGTGTAATGGTTACATCACTGGACTCCCGTGTAGTTGACTGCGGGTTGGGGCCCAGGCCCGGCAGCTTAAAACTCGCCAGGCGCGTGTACATGCATGCCCAAAATCCCAAGAGGAGAATGGAGGGGAAGGAATTGTGGCATGGTCATCCCCCCCCCACGGGGTCATTTCTTGCTTTCTGTCTCTCTGTCTCTCTCTGTCTCTTTGGTGAGCACACTTGCCCTATAACAAAAATCTCTCTCAAAAAATAAATAAACAAATAAATAAAAACCACATGTCATCCAATTTGATTTATATGAAATGTCCGAAATAGACAACTCCATCGAGACAGAAAGGAGAGTGGTAGTTGCCAAGAGCTGGGAGAAAGAAGGGCCTGGGAGAGGAGTAGCAGCTGATACCGATTTAAGGTTTCTTCTGTGGGTGATAAAAATGTTCCAGAATTAGGTGGTAATGATAGTTGCACAATTTGATGAATACACTAAAACTCATTGAATTGTACATTTTTAAATTGTGAATTTTATGGTAAACGTATATATCTTGATTAACACACTCACACAAGAAGAGGCAGAGCAGGGATTTAACCCCAAGGCTGTCTGATCCAGAACCTCAGTTACCAGATTCTGAGCAGCTCATGTGGACACAAACTCCACTTCACTTCCTGAGTGCCTGCCTGCCTGCCTCCATTCCCACGGAGGAAGCTTCTGGAGCCAATACGAGGCCGATGAGAAAGCGGCAAACACCAAACTGAGCTGCAGTTTGAAACTGCCCACAGTCCTTCATTTCTGCTGACCACCCTGAGCCCGGGGCAAGCCCCTACCAGATCTGGAACCCCAACAACATCGTGAATGAGCTGCAGATAGCCCTGCTTGACAGCCTTCCGGAGCGACGCGGAGGGAATCTCAGCCATGTTAATTACTCCTGCCCAAGTGAGGCCCACTCGTCCGTTGATACCAGTGAGCCGTTTCCAGAAGGAAGAAGCCAAGTGTCTGGCACTCGTCAAATCTTACTCAGCACATATCCAGTATCTACCGCGGCTTGGCCACCTAGGCGTATGTCTCAGTTAACATAATAGTTCATGCTTCTGCAGGTCTCCCCAGTTTCCACCCCACTACTGCCCAAAGACCCCATGCAAAAGGCAACATGCCTGGCACAACGGAAAAGGGCTTCAAAGCCCGAGAGACTTGTCAAGTCCTGGCTCTGCCACTTACCCACGGAGTGACCTCCGGCAGGTCGTTTCACTTCTATGAGCCTCAGTTTTCCCATCTGTCAAATGGAACAAATAATCCCATTGCTCTTTAACGGCTTTCCTGAGAACTAGAAGATGTCATATCTGAATGCTCAGGCTTGCAGTGGGGTTCAACACATGGTGACTGCTCTTATTAACTGTATTATTATCCACTGGGTTTTGGAGTATGACAGTAGCCATGTGGTCAGGGTCAGAGAGAGGTTCTCAAATTCCAGTGGACTCAGAATGCTTGTCTGAAATGCAAGGATCCACTGCCCCAGCCATTCCCATTCAGGAGGGGGACTGAAGACGCTGTGTATTATTTTGTTTTTTGCTTTGTTTTGTAATGCATAGTAATCATGAATCTGGCTGATTAGCATTCTCTGCAATCATGAGGCATCACATAAGAACATACGTGCGCTAAGAGATTGCAGAAGCCTCTGCGTTTTTCAGAACCACCGGGGTCAAAGACTTTCAGATGAGAGTTCTCAGCCCTGACTGCACATGGGCATCAGCTGGGAAAGGGGCTGGGTGTTTCTTTATTTGCTTGTTTTAATGCCTGGATCCTACCCCGGAAATTCTGATGTATTAGGGCACTTGTGGGGGCAGGACATCAGGGTTTTTTAAAGCCCCCATATGATTTGAATAAGCAGCCGGGGCTGACAACCACTGCTCTAAGCCAGTGGTCCTCCGAGTGCCATCCAGGCACCCCCGGCATCAGCACTACATCAGCATCGTGCAAAGTCTCACTCTGCCCTACCCACCTACCGAGTCAGAGACGCTGGGGCAGGGCTCTGCTCATTGGTTTAATAAGCCCTCTGGGTGATTCTGGTGCATACTCAGTTTGCGAGCTCCCACTATAAGCCCAGACTGCACGATGATACGAATCACTTGGGGGCCCATCCATGGGGCATGTGCTAGATACTGCTCCAGAGCTGAGGCCACGTGGGGGCCCAGGGTGAAGTCCCAGCGCACCCTAAAAGCTGGGTGCAATGGCACACGTCTGTCGTCCCAGCTGGTCAGGAGGCTGATGCAAGAGGCTTGTGATATGGAGACCCTGTCTGTGACCTACACACCCATGCACATGCCCAGAATCTCTTACCTGGGTTATCGCACTCGGCCCCCTGTACTCCTAGACCCATTGTACAGAGGAGGGAACCGGAGCTCAGAGAGGTGGGGATGATACTGCCAGGAAGCGCTGCTGCTCGGAGACCAGGTGTCCCTGATTCCCCAGTGTCGGGGCATTCTAAACCTTCTGCCAACCACTCTGCAGAGTTGGAAGAGACAAGAACAGAGACAGCACGTGCAGATACTAGAGACTGTGTACGAGGGAACGGACTGTGCGGGTGCGAGGGAGGGGCTCAGAAAAATATAAAATTATTCAGGACAGCAGAATGAAAAGTCGCCTATTGAAGACAATGTGTACAAGACCTCTTTGACTTGACTGACATGCGACACATCTATGCTTTGAAAAACCATATTGTGTGCTGTAAAGATGTACAGAGATTAAATGTATATTGAAGATAATTAAATTTTTAAAAATGTTTCGGCCAACATAGGCATGGCGGGGTCAGAATAAAAGGTCTCCCCTCCAAAACTAGGCTACATTCGGTCTCCACACACATGTACTAATACTATTGCCCATTCATTTATTCCCATTTTACAGGGAGAAAGCTAAGTCCCAAGGTCGATCCCAACAGCAGGGGCAGACCAGCTTGCTTTCTTTTTCTTTTTCTTTTTCTTTTTTTTTTTGCTACAGGGTATGTGTACTCACCAGAGAGAGACAGAGACAGAGAGATGGAACATGAGAAATCACGGAGTGGGGGGGGAGAGAGGGGGAGTTACCATACCGCAATCCCTTCTCCTCCATTCTCTTCCTAGGATTTTGGGTACACGCACACACACCTGGCTTATTTTTCAAGCTGCCGGGTTTAGGACTTGAACCACAGAGTCAGCTGGATCCCTTGCCACCTGCTGGCCCCAGACCAGCTTTCTGATTCCACTTATTATAAGCTGGGAGTGAAGCTCAGATCTCCAGACTCTCAATCCAGGACTTACTATTTAACCTACTCCCCACCCCAGCCCCCCAAAATAACTGACCCCATCAGCATCTCAGGCCTAGGGCAGCTGGCGTGGTGGAAGAACAGACGGGAACTTACCCAGAGATCAGAAAGTGCAGTTCTTGCACCACTCAGCTGTGTGACCTTGGGTCACTCACCTCCCCTCTCTGAGTCCCAAATTCTTTATTCCACCCCAAACCCAGAACCGGTGATCATCTCAACAGCCTCCAGGTAAAGCGCCCCTCTCCTCCCGCATCCCGACCTGCAACCCCAATTCTTCATTCTCAGCTGGCAGAAAGTGGATGCTCTAAGAGTAACACACAAAGAATCCTGCTCTTTGGAGCCAAAAGTTGCTGTCCTTTCAAGGACAAGAGAAACAGACCAGCCTTAACCTCTTAGAAGCTGGATGAGAAGCCCTAGCTGGGGGGACACTGCCACCCTGTGGTCACTATGCTCCACTGCAGTCCGCCGCCGGGGACGCCAAAAAAAAAAAAAAAAAAAAAAAAAAAAAAAAAAAAAAGAAAGCTTCTCCTGCTGTTCAGCAGTTTTATTTAGTTAAAGGACTAGCCTTAGTTAGCTTGGCTTTTGAGTGTCTTCACTAGGAATAAAACTCTACCTTCTTTTTTTTTTTTTGGAGAGATTTTCACTGTAGGGCGCGTGCGCTCGCCAGACAGACAGAGAGAGACATAGAGACAGAAAGCGAGAAATCACCCCCCAGGGGGGATGGTCACGCCGCAATCCCTTCTCCTCCATTCTCCTCTTGGGATCTTGGGCACGCACGCACACGCGCCCGGCGTGAGTTTTAAGCCACCGGGTCCGGGACGCGAACCATGGTCGACTACGTGGGAGTCCAGCGAGATAGCCATTACGCTAACTGCTGGTTCCCAATGGTCCCCCTTTTACAGAGGAAGAAACCGAGGCTCAGAGAGGGGAGGTCACTTCCCTCCAAAAGGGGCAGAGCAGAGACGGTGGGAACAGACTCGCAGCTCCTCAAGAAGTTAAACTTGGAGTCACTTATGAGCCAGCAATTCCACGCAGGAACAATGGAAGCATGCCATCAAAAAGCAGGTGTACACGTATGTTCTATGCAGCAGCATTTGCAACAGTCGAAAGCGAGAAAAGTCCAAATGTCCTTCAATGTAAAGGTAAATATGATATGGCCACACGAGGAAGCATTGATAGCCACCAAAAGGAACGAAGCACCGAAGCTTATGTCAACCCAAACATGCCACAGGGTGGACACACCTTGAGCTCATTACCCAGCAGAAGTCAAAAACCATGTGTCAATTCAGCCAAGTGGCATATTGGTGAAGGCAGCTGTATCTTACATGGTCAATTTTGTGGTTCGAGTCCTGGACCTGGCAGCTTGAAAAACAAACAGGGACCAGCAGATGGTGTAATGGTTACATCACTGGACTCCCGTGTAGTTGACTGCGGTTTGAGTCCCAGGCCCGGCAGCTTAAAACACACCAGGCGCGTGTACATGCATGCCCAAAATCCCAAGAGGAGAATGGAGGGGAAGGAATTGTGGCATGGTCATCCCCCCCCCAAGGGGTGATTTCTTGCTTTCTGTCTCTCTGTCTCTCTCTGTCTCTTTGGTGAGCACACTTGCCCTATAACAAAAATCTCTCTCAAAAAATAAATAAACAAATAAATAAAAACCACATGTCATCCAATTTGATTTATATGAAATGTCCGAAATAGACAACTCCATCGAGACAGAAAGGAGAGTGGTAGTTGCCAAGAGCTGGGAGAAAGAAGGGCCTGGGAGAGGAGTAGCAGCTGATACCGATTTAAGGTTTCTTCTGTGGGTGATAAAAATGTTCCAGAATTAGGTGGTAATGATAGTTGCACAATTTGATGAATACACTAAAACTCATTGAATTGTACATTTTTAAATTGTGAATTTTATGGTAAACGTATATATCTTGATTAACACACTCACACAAGAAGAGGCAGAGCAGGGATTTAACCCCAAGGCTGTCTGATCCAGAACCTCAGTTACCAGATTCTGAGCAGCTCATGTGGACACAAACTCCACTTCACTTCCTGAGTGCCTGCCTGCCTGCCTCCATTCCCACGGAGGAAGCTTCTGGAGCCAATACGAGGCCGATGAGAAAGCGGCAAACACCAAACTGAGCTGCAGTTTGAAACTGCCCACAGTCCTTCATTTCTGCTGACCACCCTGAGCCCGGGGCAAGCCCCTACCAGATCTGGAACCCCAACAACATCGTGAATGAGCTGCAGATAGCCCTGCTTGACAGCCTTCCGGAGCGACGCGGAGGGAATCTCAGCCATGTTAATTACTCCTGCCCAAGTGAGGCCCACTCGTCCGTTGATACCAGTGAGCCGTTTCCAGAAGGAAGAAGCCAAGTGTCTGGCACTCGTCAAATCTTACTCAGCACATATCCAGTATCTACCGCGGCTTGGCCACCTAGGCGTATGTCTCAGTTAACATAATAGTTCATGCTTCTGCAGGTCTCCCCAGTTTCCACCCCACTACTGCCCAAAGACCCCATGCAAAAGGCAACATGCCTGGCACAACGGAAAAGGGCTTCAAAGCCCGAGAGACTTGTCAAGTCCTGGCTCTGCCACTTACCCACGGAGTGACCTCCGGCAGGTCGTTTCACTTCTATGAGCCTCAGTTTTCCCATCTGTCAAATGGAACAAATAATCCCATTGCTCTTTAACGGCTTTCCTGAGAACTAGAAGATGTCATATCTGAATGCTCAGGCTTGCAGTGGGGTTCAACACATGGTGACTGCTCTTATTAACTGTATTATTATCCACTGGGTTTTGGAGTATGACAGTAGCCATGTGGTCAGGGTCAGAGAGAGGTTCTCAAATTCCAGTGGACTCAGAATGCTTGTCTGAAATGCAAGGATCCACTGCCCCAGCCATTCCCATTCAGGAGGGGGACTGAAGACGCTGTGTATTATTTTGTTTTTTGCTTTGTTTTGTAATGCATAGTAATCATGAATCTGGCTGATTAGCATTCTCTGCAATCATGAGGCATCACATAAGAACATACGTGCGCTAAGAGATTGCAGAAGCCTCTGCGTTTTTCAGAACCACCGGGGTCAAAGACTTTCAGATGAGAGTTCTCAGCCCTGACTGCACATGGGCATCAGCTGGGAAAGGGGCTGGGTGTTTCTTTATTTGCTTGTTTTAATGCCTGGATCCTACCCCGGAAATTCTGATGTATTAGGGCACTTGTGGGGGCAGGACATCAGGGTTTTTTAAAGCCCCCATATGATTTGAATAAGCAGCCGGGGCTGACAACCACTGCTCTAAGCCAGTGGTCCTCCGAGTGCCATCCAGGCACCCCCGGCATCAGCACTACATCAGCATCGTGCAAAGTCTCACTCTGCCCTACCCACCTACCGAGTCAGAGACGCTGGGGCAGGGCTCTGCTCATTGGTTTAATAAGCCCTCTGGGTGATTCTGGTGCATACTCAGTTTGCGAGCTCCCACTATAAGCCCAGACTGCACGATGATACGAATCACTTGGGGGCCCATCCATGGGGCATGTGCTAGATACTGCTCCAGAGCTGAGGCCACGTGGGGGCCCAGGGTGAAGTCCCAGCGCACCCTAAAAGCTGGGTGCAATGGCACACGTCTGTCGTCCCAGCTGGTCAGGAGGCTGATGCAAGAGGCTTGTGATATGGAGACCCTGTCTGTGACCTACACACCCATGCACATGCCCAGAATCTCTTACCTGGGTTATCGCACTCGGCCCCCTGTACTCCTAGACCCATTGTACAGAGGAGGGAACCGGAGCTCAGAGAGGTGGGGATGATACTGCCAGGAAGCGCTGCTGCTCGGAGACCAGGTGTCCCTGATTCCCCAGTGTCGGGGCATTCTAAACCTTCTGCCAACCACTCTGCAGAGTTGGAAGAGACAAGAACAGAGACAGCACGTGCAGATACTAGAGACTGTGTACGAGGGAACGGACTGTGCGGGTGCGAGGGAGGGGCTCAGAAAAATATAAAATTATTCAGGACAGCAGAATGAAAAGTCGCCTATTGAAGACAATGTGTACAAGACCTCTTTGACTTGACTGACATGCGACACATCTATGCTTTGAAAAACCATATTGTGTGCTGTAAAGATGTACAGAGATTAAATGTATATTGAAGATAATTAAATTTTTAAAAATGTTTCGGCCAACATAGGCATGGCGGGGTCAGAATAAAAGGTCTCCCCTCCAAAACTAGGCTACATTCGGTCTCCACACACATGTACTAATACTATTGCCCATTCATTTATTCCCATTTTACAGGGAGAAAGCTAAGTCCCAAGGTCGATCCCAACAGCAGGGGCAGACCAGCTTGCTTTCTTTTTCTTTTTCTTTTTCTTTTTTTTTTTTGCTACAGGGTATGTGTACTCACCAGAGAGAGACAGAGACAGAGAGATGGAACATGAGAAATCACGGAGTGGGGGGGGAGAGAGGGGGAGTTACCATACCGCAATCCCTTCTCCTCCATTCTCTTCCTAGGATTTTGGGTACACGCACACACACCTGGCTTATTTTTCAAGCTGCCGGGTTTAGGACTTGAACCACAGAGTCAGCTGGATCCCTTGCCACCTGCTGGCCCCAGACCAGCTTTCTGATTCCACTTATTATAAGCTGGGAGTGAAGCTCAGATCTCCAGACTCTCAATCCAGGACTTACTATTTAACCTACTCCCCACCCCAGCCCCCCAAAATAACTGACCCCATCAGCATCTCAGGCCTAGGGCAGCTGGCGTGGTGGAAGAACAGACGGGAACTTACCCAGAGATCAGAAAGTGCAGTTCTTGCACCACTCAGCTGTGTGACCTTGGGTCACTCACCTCCCCTCTCTGAGTCCCAAATTCTTTATTCCACCCCAAACCCAGAACCGGTGATCATCTCAACAGCCTCCAGGTAAAGCGCCCCTCTCCTCCCGCATCCCGACCTGCAACCCCAATTCTTCATTCTCAGCTGGCAGAAAGTGGATGCTCTAAGAGTAACACACAAAGAATCCTGCTCTTTGGAGCCAAAAGTTGCTGTCCTTTCAAGGACAAGAGAAACAGACCAGCCTTAACCTCTTAGAAGCTGGATGAGAAGCCCTAGCTGGGGGGACACTGCCACCCTGTGGTCACTATGCTCCACTGCAGTCCGCCGCCGGGGACGTGCGGAGTTTAATGCTCAGAGGCAACTGATAAGCAGGGTGGGGAAGCAGCTTTTCAGGCACAGTAGGAGCTCCATTGGTCCTTGGGAGTTGGCAAAATCCAACCAGACCTGTGCTGCATGGCACACCTGGAAGCCCAAAGACGTGGATCTAAGTCCCATCGGCCTTAGCGTAGGCTGTTCCCCTGCCTGGAAC
>NW_006159657.1:9460539-9465538 GCF_000334495.1 Tupaia belangeri chinensis | reverse complement strand
TTCCTGGATGTCCGCTGGGCTCCGTCTTTCACACTGCCCCACCCCCAAGCCTCAGCACAGATGTGTCCTTCTCCCAGCGCCCTATTTAACCGCAGCGCCAGCACCCCCACCCACTGCTGCAGGTTTTTCTCCCATTCAGCCCCGCGAAGGCACTTCCGGCAGATATTTTAGTACTTGAGACCAGTCTTACTTGCCATGGCTCCCTCCAGCAGAACGTTAGTCTGCTAGACAGAGAATGTTAGTCCTGCTCATGGCTGTGTCCCCTGCACCCAGGACAGTACCTGGCCTGTGCCATTTCATTTATTAAATGAATGGTTCCATGGCTTGGACAAGGTGCTCAGGCGCTCTGGCCTCAGTTTCCTCGATGATAAAATAAAGATGAGAACAATTTATTCCTTAACTGTCGCATAAGATTATAGTGAAGATCAAATGAGGTGTTTTTGTTTGTTTTTGAGGTTACCTATGACCAAAAGATAGCATCCCCGACAAGGCCCCACCATAGCAATCTCCCCTCGCCCCACCCAGCCTTGGCCGGCCCTGGGTCACCGACACACACACATCCAGCAAACTCAGGGAGGTCTCCGGATGCAAACCCTGACCCTTCCCACGGGGTCGGCCTCACAGAGCATCACGTGCCACCACTGTGCCACCATCTGGCCCAACAGGCTCTGTGGCGGATTGAGTACGGGGTCTCCCAAAACTCAGGACAGCCTGGGACTTCAGAATGCGATCCTCGGAAACAGGGTCTTTGCGTATGTGATTAGTTAAAATGAGGTCTTCTTATATCACAGGGTCGGAAACCCAATAGCAGGTTTCCTTACAAGAGAAGACAGAGACGCACCCGGCATACAAGGATGAAGCTGTGTGAAGACAGGGGCAGAGGTGAGAGCGAGACTGCCACACGTCAGGGAACACCCGCAGCCACCAGAGCTGGGGAGGCCAGGAAGGGTGTTTCCTTGGCGCCTTCGGTGGGAGGCTGCCCTGCCGACACCTCCCACATGGACTTTTCTGTTGTTTTAGGCCACATATTTACCGTACTGCGTTATGTCAGCCTTAGGGACCTGACACAGGCTCCCATTTAGCACGTTGGAGAGCATAAAGCAGGTGTTCACAGTGGAATTACATGCCCCTCCTGTTGAACATGAACACAGCCCTAATCAGCACAAAATCGTTTTTTATTTTAGTTTTTTTTTTTTTCCCCCAGGGCCAGAGAGAGAGCGAGACGGTGAGAGAGAAAGTGAGAAATCACCACCCAGAAGGGATGGCCACACTACAATCCCTTCTCCTCCATTCTCCTCTTGGGATTTTGGGCACACACGCACACAGAGCCAGCATGATTTTCAAGCCACCAAGTCCAGGACTCAGACCACAGTCAGCCATGTCATAGTTTGACCCCTTAACCACCACGCCACCTGCTGGCCCCTCAGCACAGATCCATTAGAACACTGTTCTTTAAAACATCTTCTAAAAATCAATGTGTTGCCAAATTGTGACCATATTGCACAGCGGCCAATGAGGGTGTGGATGTGTTGGTATGCTGGTGTGGCGCTCCTGTTCTATGGGGTTGGTGAACAATCTTGATCCAGCCTGGAGGATGAGTGGTGTGACAGGAAGTCAGTCCTGCCAGCCAGGGGAGCAAGCACTCCCCAGAACTGGTTCCTTCAAGGAGATGCTCGGTTGGTTCCTGCCGCTGCTGTCGCAGAGGACCACAAACGCCATAGCTTAAAACAACACATACACGATGGCTTGCAGTTCTGGAGGCCACACATGGGAAGTAGGTTTTACTGGGGTGAAAGTAAATGTCACTAGGGCTCCTTCCTCCTGGAAGCTGTGAGAGGACCTGTGTTCTTAGGTTTTTCAGCTTGTAGGGGTTGTGCACATTCCTCGGCCAATAGTTCCATTGGGAAGGAGAGGTTTCTTTTCTCACCTGTCATAGGTCCATGGCTGAGGTGCTTATAATACAAGATTAAGAAGAGAATAGCATACAGACTTTTTAATACAAGGTCTACATGACATGAGGGCCTTCGGAAATGAAGACCCAGGCCAGCTGTGGTGGTACTCACTGCTGGGACTTCACTTTGCAAGGTAAGCACATGTGGGAGGCCTGAGTTCAATCCCCAGTCCAAACTAAAGGCCAGGCACACTAGCATGACCCTGTAATTCCAGCAACCCAAGAGGCCAAGGCAGGAAGACAGGAATTCAAAGACGGTCCAGGCAGCATGGTTAGACCCTTTCTGAAAAAAGAGCCAGATGCGATGGTGCCTTTAGGCTCAGGTGGGAAGATCATAACATTGATATCCTGACTAAAATATAGTCATTTCTTAAAATAATGGAGCCAGGAGGTGGCATGGTGGTTAAGGCGCTGGACTCCCACGTGGCCAACTGTGGTTCAAGTCCTAGACCTGACTGCTGGAAAACACGCTGAGTGTGTGTGTGTGTGTGTGTGTGTGTGTGTGTGTGTGTGCATGCCCAAAATCCCAGGAAGAGAAGAGATTAGGGCATGGTCACACACACAAACACACACACACACACCCAGGAGTGATTTCTCACTTTTATTCTCACAATCTCTCTCCCTGGTGAGCACACACGCCCTATAACAAAAACCTAAAAATAAATTTTAAAAAATTCTAAATGAGAATTAAGAAAAGAACACCCAAAGAGGCAGAGAAACCCACATATCTTTATGCCAGTTTTAATGAAGAGTGGACAGTCACGAAATACGATTGGATGGGGGAGGATGACCTAATAGTAATAAACTGGGGAAATTTAACAAGGCCTATTTAGTCAAATTCTTCTTGGCATCTCTGAGTCTCTGAAGATAAGCATGTTCCTTTCCTCTGGGTAGAGGAGGGCACCTGTGGAACAAAGATTTTTCTCACCTGCTTCCAGGGAGAAGGCTGAAGGAAAGGTGAAATCGATTTTCTCCAATGCCAAGGTGCCATGTCTTGAACACCAGTGAGGTCTTGAACTCCCCTTCTAGAGAACAATCTCTCCATCTTCTGCATCCACTTTGCTTCTCTGCTTTTGGCCCTCCTGCCTCCTTTCTCTTAGGAGGACCTTATGATTACAGTGGGCTCACCTGGATAAGCCAGGTCCATCTCAGGACCCTTAACTTAATCACTTCTGCAAAGTCTCCTTTTCCATATAACACATCCTTGGGGTCTGGGGATTAGGAGGTGAACATCTTTGGGGTGAGGGGCACACTGTTCTACCTGCCACTGTGGTGAAGGGACAGAGGGTGTCAAGGTCAGCCAACAGTGCAGGTTGGGGGAATCCTGACATCTTCCATGGTCTCCTACTTGGTCCCATTTCCACTGTGGCCCTCTGGGCCGTTCTCTGCCCAGCAGCCAGTAATTTCCTTATTACAAAGATCAGATGCTATTCCTGCCCTGTTGTCAACATTTCAAGCTCTTCCTCTTATGTAGAACGAAGCCCAGACTTGTGACTCCAAGGTTCTGTGGCCTCTGGCCCCCGGCCACCTCTCCTGACTTCATGGCCCAGCACTCTCCACTTCTCTCCTGTGCTCCAGCCACTCTGTCCTTTCTGATCCTCGTTCCCACCCCAGGCCCTTTGCACCTGCTGCTCCCACTCTCTGAAGCGCACCTCACTCTCATCGTCCACATGTGAGTCCTTCTCACCCTTCAGGTCCTTGCTCACAGAGGCCTGCCCTGACCACAGTTTGAGGACTCCAACATGTAAATAGGGCAGGAAGGATATAACTCAGCTGTAGTAAACTAGTGTATGGCAGAAGCGGGTTTCAAACCAAGGTCTAGCAGGACATTAGCACAAAGAGGCTAAAGTGTCTACAGTGGATGATGGCATTGGTGGCTCCCAATGGATGGCCCGTATGGTCCCCTCCTCCTGCGTTGGCTTGCTTTGGCAAATAGGACATGAGCAGGCATGATGCCAGAAGTTTGCTTCGAGGCTTGGCCTTGTTGGAAGGCTCTCTCTTGAAACCCAGCTGTCATGGGGTAAAGCCCAACCACCCTACTGAAGAGAACATCTACAGGAAGACAGGGCCCTGGAATGTGAGAGCCCCAGCTGGTTACAGAAGTAACAGATTCACAAACAGTGACCAGATCACACCATGATGAGCAAAATGTAAGTAACCAATAGCTGTTGTTGTTGTTGTTGTTGTTGTTTAAAGAGTTTTGTTAGAGGGTCCTTGCACTCAGCAGAGAGACAGTGAGACAGAAAACAAGAAATCACCCACCCCACCCCACCCCCGGGAGATGGCCATACTGCAATCCCTTCTTCTCCATTCTCCTCTTGGGGTTTTGGGTATGCACGTACACACACACCCAGCATGAGTTTTAAGCTGTTGTATCTGGGACTTGAACAGCAGTTGACTTGATGAGAATCGAGGGATGTAACCATTACACCATCCACGGGTCCCCCGATGGTTGTTTTAAGCTTCTGTGTTTTTGAGTACAGCAGCTCAGTGAACTACGCTACCGTGAGCTCATAACCAGCCAATGTTTACAACTTCAACCCCAAGCAAACTCCACCACAGCATGCTCTGATTTGTTTGTTTGACTGTTGTTGACACGCTCTTCAGTAAGTAATAGACTTGCCTTGGTTCTTTTGGATTAGAATTAAGAATGAATGAATAATTGAATGAGTGAATAAACAAATACAGATTCATACGTCTTATAAATAAGACGTATTAATCTTCAGAAGATTGATGTTCTCATGTCTTTTTACAGTGAATCCCATTTCATGCCTTACGACCCAGGAATCTAGATGCCTCTGGGGACCCCCAGGCACTACAAAGGCTGTTGGTTGAATGATTTGTCGGGAGGGCCAGGGACAGAGGTGCAGCAGTAGCAAGACACTCAACTTGTGTCCCGAGGACTCCCTGAACATGCTGGGTGCACGTGCCTGCTATGGTCCTGGCTAGCTAAGTGGGAGTGGATCATGGCATGAGCACCCTGCTGGGGGGACCGTTCATACTCTCTCTCTCTCTTTCTCTCTCTCTCTCTCTCTCTCTCTCTCTGAA
>NW_006159657.1:9449812-9459799 GCF_000334495.1 Tupaia belangeri chinensis | reverse complement strand
AGGAGGCTAAAGTGTCTACAGTGGATGATGGCATTGGTGGCTCCCAATGGATGGCCCGTATGGTCCCCTCCTCCTGCGTTGGCTTGCTTTGGCAAATAGGACATGAGCAGGCATGATGCCAGAAGTTTGCTTCGAGGCTTGGCCTTGTTGGAAGGCTCTCTCTTGAAACCCAGCTGTCATGGGGTAAAGCCCAACCACCCTACTGAAGAGAACATCTACAGGAAGACAGGGCCCTGGAATGTGAGAGCCCCAGCTGGTTACAGAAGTAACAGATTCACAAACAGTGACCAGATCACACCATGATGAGCAAAATGTAAGTAACCAATAGCTGTTGTTGTTGTTGTTGTTGTTGTTTAAAGAGTTTTGTTAGAGGGTCCTTGCACTCAGCAGAGAGACAGTGAGACAGAAAACAAGAAATCACCCACCCCACCCCACCCCCGGGAGATGGCCATACTGCAATCCCTTCTTCTCCATTCTCCTCTTGGGGTTTTGGGTATGCACGTACACACACACCCAGCATGAGTTTTAAGCTGTTGTATCTGGGACTTGAACAGCAGTTGACTTGATGAGAATCGAGGGATGTAACCATTACACCATCCACGGGTCCCCCGATGGTTGTTTTAAGCTTCTGTGTTTTTGAGTACAGGTGGCCAGCTCATAACCAGCCAATGTTTACAACTTCAACCCCAAGCAAACTCCACCACAGCATGCTCTGATTTGTTTGTTTGACTGTTGTTGACACGCTCTTCAGTAAGTAATAGACTTGCCTTGGTTCTTTTGGATTAGAATTAAGAATGAATGAATAATTGAATGAGTGAATAAACAAATACAGATTCATACGTCTTATAAATAAGACGTATTAATCTTCAGAAGATTGATGTTCTCATGTCTTTTTACAGTGAATCCCATTTCATGCCTTACGACCCAGGAATCTAGATGCCTCTGGGGACCCCCAGGCACTACAAAGGCTGTTGGTTGAATGATTTGTCGGGAGGGCCAGGGACAGAGGTGCAGCAGTAGCAAGACACTCAACTTGTGTCCCGAGGACTCCCTGAACATGCTGGGTGCACGTGCCTGCTATGGTCCTGGCTAGCTAAGTGGGAGTGGATCATGGCATGAGCACCCTGCTGGGGGGACCGTTCATACTCTCTCTCTCTCTTTCTCTCTCTCTCTCTCTCTCTCTCTGAAGAAACAAATAAACCCTTTAAACATGTGTCTGGAGTGGGACCAGCAGATGGCGTAGCAGTTACCTCACTGGACTACTAGATGGCTAACCACAGTTGGAATCCCAGTAGCTTGAAACATATGCCGGGCATGTGTGTGTGTGTGTGTGTGTGTGTGTGTGTGTGTGTGGCCAAGACCCCGGGAGGAGAATGGAGGAGAAGGGATAGTGGTGTGGCCATCCCCGCTGAGGGATGATCTCTCACTTTCCCTCTCACTGTGTCTGTCTGTCTCTCTCTCCTGCGAGTGCACACACCCTAAGGCACAAACCTCTTAACAAACGAAGATGAAGATGAAGACTGTATCTGCAGTGCCTGACCGCGCCCACCCAGTCCCAGCTACTCGTTTATAACAAAGCCCAAAGCGTGAGACGTGCCAAACACATGTCAGCATGACTGACCAGAAACGAACCTCACAGTCAAGACAAAGAGAGACGTCTCCCCCAAGTGGGAGTCCTGGGAAACGCTGTCCGAGAGGAAGGAGAGAAGGGAGACTGTTCAGGTTTTCCTCTGGATAAAAACTCAAGGCAGAGGACATAGTCACAGTCGAGGCCAAGACTGCACTCAGCCTCTGGAGACAGACGGGGGGGTGGTCCTTTGGGACCCAAGCTGGGGGTGGCCGGGGGAGTACAGGGACAGTCCTATGTAAAGGCAGCCACCATCACCACTCAGCTCAGCTCGGGGCTCCCCAGGGTGTCAGGGTCTTGGCTCCCAGAGGAAACAATTTCCACCAGGGGGTGCAGACATAAGCTGCAGCCTTCATCTGGGCCCTTTGGGCTCCTCATGGTGGGATGAATGAGTAGGCAAAGAAAGGAGCCCAGAATGGACTGGGCCATCAGGAGGAGGCGTACAGAGGGGTCAGGAAATGTTTAGCCCTCAGATGGTTTCACCCGGCACCACGGTCCTCTTTGATGGGAGGTGGTCAAAGGTCATGGCCACAGCCTGAGGAAAGGAAGGCAACAAGGGCTCAGGACCCTCAGGAATGAGGGTCTTGGTCAGACCCCAGGTAAGACTGAGGCTAGCAGGGGCATGGCCAACGACAAGGGTAGCCAGGGTGCACAACGGAGAACAGAAACCATAAGTGGCTTGTACATGAGCCTCTTTTACCCGCTTCACTTCAGAAAGAGGGTGGGCAGACACACCCAGAATCTGCAGTCAGCCAGCATAAGTGTAGGGTCTAAAAACCTCAGTGTGGGGCAGCTCGCGGGAGCAGCCTCGCTCTAGAGCAGATGCGAAGCACCACAGCCCAACTCTTCCCTCTGCCCAGTGATGTCACTCCTGAGACATTTCCCAAAGACTTCCAACCTGGCTATCTCCAATGCAGAGCCTGCTTCCCAGGGTGCCCACCAGGGACACCAGCCTCATCCCTCCAGGCCTGGTAAAGCGGCCCCAGCAGGTGGCTTTCTCACACCTGACCATGAGGCCTCTCACCGGGCAAGTGCCCATCACCTCTTGCACAGCTGAATCTACAGATACCGTTTCTGTTATGGACCGAGGTTGTGTGCGTCCCCCAAATCCATATGTTGAAGTCTCAGCCCCTAGTGTAACGGTATTAAGAGGTAGAGGCCTTTTGGGGGTGAATAGGTTGAGATGACGCTGTGGGTAGAGTCCCATGATGGGACTAGAACCTGGCAGCAAGAAGAGACCAGAGCCCTCACTCCCTCTCTCTCCAGTGTGACTGTACGGTAAGAAGGCAGTAGCCTGCAAGCCAGGAAGAGCGCCCTCCCTGCAGCCCAGCATGCCGTCATCTTGATCTTGGACTTCCCAGCCTCCAGAACTGTGAGAAACAGATCGTGTTGGGTTTAAGCCACCCATTCTACGGAATTTTGTGAAAGCTGCCTGAGCCAAGACACCCTTTCATGCAAATGCTCTATTTCAGAAGGGCTTCTAAAGTCTAGTGGTTAACACACCACACACTTCCCACATCTATCCCTGCGGCCACACTTCCCCTCATGCTTGAGAGTGACACTGCCCACAGAGGGGCAGAAGAGAATGAACTACCCTCCTAGGGGACACAGACTGCCCTCAGTGGAGCCTGTGGGAAAGGAAGACTTTCCCTCATCCCACACTTTCTCCACCAAAGGGAATGTAAGACTCTTCAGCCTGCAGCCAATGGTAGTGGGATGCGGTAGGCAAGGACAAAGTTTATGGGCAATGGGAGAGCTGAGAGTGACAGTCAGTAGGGATTTTTTTTTTTCTAGGAGAGCAAGTTTATCAAATATACCAGAGGATCTGAAAAGGTGTTCTTACACCCCACTATCTCCTCCAACACCATGCACAGGGAGTGCCCTTCTGTATTCTGTTCCCCCCAACTATAGAAGTGCCCCCAACTTGCACTCTCCTGGTTGGCCATTGCTTCTCCACGCACTCACCTGCCAGAGGGGGTGGATCCAGAGGGGCTCCAGCCTTAGTCACCAGCTGTGTCAGGAAAGCCTCTCCCTCAAAGAAGTATCTCGGCCCTTGTAGAGAGTGGCCAAGCCCTGACACCAAGCCCAGGACACAAACTCAGATTCCGGATTTGCTATTCCAATACACTGAAAAAGTTCTAATCTCTTTGTCTTAGTCTGTTCAGGCAGCCGTAACAATATATCTTAGACCGGGTAGTTTATAAACAACAGAAATTTACCCATCCCAGTCTAAGACCTGGATGGTGGCATTTTCCATATCTCCTGAGGGCCTGTTTCCTGTTTCATAGACAGCGGTCTTCTTGCTGCGATTGCACATGGTGGAGAGGGCTAGAGAGCTCTCTGGGCTGTCTTTTACAGGCACTAATCCCGTTCATGAAGGCTCTACCTCATGACCTAAGCACTTCTCAAAGGCCCCACCTTCTATTATTATTACATTAGGGCTCAGGACTTCTACAACTAAATTTGGGGGGAACACAAATGTTCATTCCCTAACACTTTAAACCACAGACAAAAGAGATGAGTGTTTAGTGAACAAAAAGCAAGAAGATGTATTCATACCTGCTGTACTTAAATAAATAAGTACTTAAGCCTACAGTAGCATACAAAAGAGAGGAAGCAGCACCGTTCTCTGTCCGGGGAGGTTACCTGGGTGGATGGCTGCTACGGATTGAGAACGCTTGAGCCCAACACTGGCTCAGGCACGAGAGGGGCCAGGCTCGAGCCTGCTGGGCACTCACTAAACTGTGCTCCTGCTGCGGAGCCTCCTGAGAGAAAAAGGTGCCTTTTTCCTCTTGTCAAGCCCCCACTGCATCTACCAAGGGGCACCTGTCTACATCCATGGAAAAGTTCTCTACAGTATCCCTTAAGGAGGGGGCTTCGCACTGGGCATCGCTTTACATTGCCATTGTTTAAACAGGAGAAAATATTATCCACCAGAAAAGAAGTTTCACGAATGACAGTAACTATTTTAAAGAGAGTAAGTTTTTGGCCCAGCCACAGTGGCACATCAGTAATATAAGGTCTGCAGTGCTGGAAGTCATATGGAAGACCAGAGTTTGCTTCCCAGGGCAATCTTTACATGCTGAGCGTCGGCACATGTGCCTGTGGTCCTGGCTGGCAGAAAGGCTGGGGCCGGAGGGTGCAGGCTGTGTGGCAGGAGACCCTGTTAAGGGCTCTTGCCTCGCCTCGCCTCTGCTCTCCTCATCTCTCTCTCTCTTTCTCTCTCTCTGTCCTCTCTCAAAATAAAGTTTAACCAAAACAGAATACATTGTTACACACTTTCCAGATCAGAAAGTTTACTAGCCTTTATATACCTTAATACAGAAAACCCACTTTTAGAACTCTAGCTAAGGAAATAACTTGGGGAAAGTGCATATAAACAAGGACTTTTGCTACAGGACAGCTCACAAGCAGGAAGTTTCGATAATAATCTAACTGTACCACAGTAAGAAAATAATTACAGGATCATGGAACCAGGAAGACAAAATCCACCCTTATAAACTCGTCTTTATACAGTTTAACGTGTAAAACTAGTTTTTATGAAGTTTCGTGTTTTAAGAGAACGTTTTCAAGTTAGTTGTCTACCTAGGCTGACAATTGACTGTGACACTGTCACCCAATATCATTCAACCAACTGCCTTAATGGTCATGACACGGTGTTAAAATGTTTCAATCAGAACTTACAACCATTCATAAGTTATTTCAAGTGTAGAAATATAATATGATACAGCAGAATTAAATAAAGTGTGCATGTGGATGTGTGTGTGTGTGTAAGCACACGCTAGAGAAAAAATGCACACCATTTTTCCCGAGTGGTGGTATTACAGTGAATTTACTTCATTTTAAATTAGTGACATTTTCTAGAATTTCTACAGTAAACATATGCTAGTTTTGTAACAGGAAGTAGAGCCTGTTTTACAATAAGCTGTGTTAGAAAGAAAGAAAATTAGGAAAAAGAAATGAAGGGGCCAGAGGTCTTGGTCCCCCCACGACTTCTTCTGTCCCTGTGTGTCCACATTGGTTCTCTCTGATGGTGGAGATTGATGAGGTAGATTTACAAAGAGCCAGACATCAGCTCCTAGTGCTCTAACTGCAGAGACGCATTTAACTGCAGGACACACTTCAGATTGTGTAGTCCCACTGAGAAACTTTGGATGGCCCCCACTGCCTTCGGGGCAAGACCTAAACTCCTGACCTTGGCACACTAGCCCAGACATCCGCCCCCACCAGCTACTCTCCACTCACCCGGCCTCCAGGACTTCTTCAAGCTCCTCACATGCCACCTAGGCCTTTGCTCATTCTGTTTCACACACCTGGAGCACCAGGTCCCTCATCTCTCACCCAGGCAGCTGCCAGCATCTCTCACCCAGTTAGATATCCTTCCGGGGTCAGCTGAGGTGCTATCACCTCTCTACCTCCTCCTCTGACTTCTCAGGTTGGAGGTAAGAACCCCTCCTCTGGCCTCCAACAGCTCTGGACGACCTCTTTCTGAGCTCATGTGTTATCTTCTTCAATGACCTATTTATGGTTGTGCAAGTCAGAGCCCACTAGAAGAGATGACACTCTCAAAACAGGGCAATGTGGACATTGTCGTCTGGGTTAATATTGTGGTGTAACAAAGAACCCCAAAATCTAGTGACTTAAGCCAACGATTAGCCTCTTTCCTCCCGATCTGGTGGGTTGACTGGGGTCAGTTGGTGATTCTCATGCTCTCCATGTTCGTTGACTTGCTGCAGACATCTGAAGGCACACCTGGACTGGACATCCAGGGAGCTACTCACACAGGCGGTGGATGGTACTGGCTTGTGGGCTACAAGCTCAGCTGGGGCCATTGACCAGAACATCCTGGTTCTCCTCACGTGGCTCTCCATTGACATGGGTTCATGCAGCATGGTGACTGAGTTCCAAGAGAGTGTCCCAAGCATGTAAAAGCAGAAGCTGCAGGTCTAAATGTCCAGCTTGGAAGTTACACAGTGACACTTCCACTACACTTTGCTGGTCAAAGAGACTCATAGGCCAGCCCTGACTCAAGGGGAAAAGAAGCAAAGTTCACCTCTTGACAGGAGGGGTGACCACAACGTACAGCAACTTTTCATCCACTACAAGGGTTTGTTTACAAAGAGGCTAGTTGTCCCGGCCTGCGGGACGGATCGGGCAGGGAACTCGAGCGAGGAGGCGGAGGTCTGGAACCGGCGCAGTGTCTCAGCACGGGAGCGAAAGAAGTATCACAGCTCACACAGTGTCACAGCTCTTGATGGTATGAAGGTTTCGCTCGTTTATTGAGGGCCAGAGCACTTTCTTATATACACAAGGCAGAGGGAGGTAGGCGGGGTTTACAGCGGACCTAATTGAGGTCCTGTCAGTTCTGTCTGAACCAGGAGGTCTGCGTTCCTGGTGTCTGTGTCAAGGTCGCACCGGCCATTTTAAGCAGTGAAGGTCATGGCAGCCATTTTGATGTGGGCGGCTCCCCACAGCTAGTTACAAAAGTGTTGGCATAAGGGAGCCATATAGGATAGCGTGGTCATCTGTGGGTACTGGCAGCTGAGCTGTTATCACCACAGGCCTGGAGAGCTGAGGAAACTGGTGGTTACCAGAACCCATGCTCATATAACTGGCTGCCACACAAAGGGAAGAGAGCTCCAGTTGAGGGTCACAGCCAGACTAAGGGAGAAAGACGAAGCCAAAGGAATAGGTGCCCTGACCTCAGTCTCCTCCTTCTCTCCAATCTCCTGCCAGGGCTTCCCACTAGCCAAACCCAACTAGAAACCAGAAGGCCAAGGAGCACACTGAGGCAGTCACACAGGCCAGCATTTGGGGTGAAGAGTAGGGTGGAGGGAACCAGCAGTTAGCGTAATGGCTATGTCGCTGGACTCCCACGTAGTCGACCGCGGTCCGCGTCCCAGACCCGGTGGCTTACATCTCACGCCGGGCGCGTGTGCGTGCGTGCCCAAGATCCCGAGAGGAGAATGGAGGAGAAGGGATTGCGGCGTGACCATCCCCCCTGGGGGGTGATTTCTCGCTTTCTGTCTCTATGTCTCTCTCTGCCTGTCTGGCGAGCGCACGCGCCCTATAGCGAAAACCTCTCCAAAAAAAAAAAAAAGTAGGGTGGAGAGAGGTGAGTGTGGATATGGGCCAAGTGCATCTCATCTACCAGATTGTAAACTCCTAAAAGACTGGCATCAGTTAGTCAGGAAAGGCCAGGCTATGCTGCAAAAACAAACACCCTCAACACACAGTGGAATAAAAAAGCAAAGTATATTTATTGTTCATGCAACAAGTCCTTCATGGATTTCTGCTCACTGTGGTCACCTAGACCCCAGGACCCCACTATGGTCTTCATACTGATGGGACAGCCAGCATTTTGGCAATCTCCTGGCCAGAGAGAATAAAGCACTAGAGGATCTTGCATCAGCCAAGAAATCTTCTTCGTGGAAGTGACACCAGTCACCTCTGCCTTAATTCTCTGACCAGAAGTGGATCACAGGGCCCACCAAACTCACAAGGAGCCTAACGGTACAATCTTACCACATGTCCAGAAGGCAGCGAGCTGGAAGTATTGGGTGGAATGTCCTATTTTCAGTTGCATTTCTGGCATCTAGAACAGGGCCAAGTGTTTGTTGATTGACTAAATAAATATTTTAGCAGGACCATTCTCCTGTTGGTGGCAGAAAACACTTGCCCACCAAAGTGGTCTTCAGATAGGAAAAGGATGACAGTGAAAACTACGAAAAGAACATGCATAAATACCCACTATGATTTATTCACTAGCGCCTACTACACTCATACACTGAGCACCTACTAGATGCTTAAAGCCTCCGATCCCTTATCTGGGCAGGAAGGGGCTCTGCGTTACTCGGGCTTCTTTTTTGCAAGCAACAGAAACTGACTCCGGTTCACTAAGCAGCAAAAATGTTTGATGAAAAAATATTAGGGCACTTCCAGAATTATCTGTGCTCAGAGGACCAGGGAGAGCAGAGGATGGAATCTCCCAGGGCAGAGTTCCTGGGGAGGTGACAGAGTGGAAGAAGCCCCTGGCCCTCCAGTTTCCATTTGCATGACAGCTGCTCTGGCTGGTGGTGGCGGACTCGTTTGCTCTGCTCTGTCCTGCTTTTCTCTCCTCCAGCTCTCAGTTCCTCCCCTGGCCCTGGCTCATTTCTCCATCCCTGCCCTCCTCTCCCCCTTTACATAACTGTCCCCTGTCCCAGGGGTCCTTATGTAACCGAGTCACCTCAGGCTCTCATCCCCACCTCGCAGCTCCCACCTCTGCCTCGCCTGTCTGGTACGATCTTTCACAGTCGGCTGGGCCGAGCCATCAGAGAGAAATGTGGAAAGAGAGAGGAGGAGGAGGAAGAGGAGGCTGTTCCTCGTCCTGGCAGTGGGGCTGGACAGGAACAAGGCCCAGCCTGCAGGACTGCCGTCTGGAGGAGCCTCTTCTGCACATGAAACCCTGGGCCGTGACCTCTTGTCGGACTTTCTGATAATTGCCCTCTTTGTGCCTCTGCCTCTACTTCTGTAAAAAGGGGATATAGCCTACCCCACAGGGCAGTCATGAGGATCAAAGTTTATATACACACAGACACACGTTCCTGTCTACAGGAGGGGTCTTCAAAAAGCTCATGGACATGCATCTTGTAAAAAATAATGCATAGACTTAAAATTTGTAATAAAATATACGGCTACTTGATCCCATTTCTATTTTCTTCATAACTTCCATTTACACACACACACACACACACACACACATGTACACACATGGAGCCTTCAAAAAGTTCACAGAAAATGGAATTTAAGTGTGAGTTTCTGGCCATCCCTAGAACTTAGTGATTAAGTTCTGTGAAGAGGAAACTGATCCTACATGGCTGCCAAGGTATGAGTCATGGGCCCAGAAGCTTGAGAAACACGGATCGTGTGCCCATGATCCTGATGGGATGAAGAGATGGAGGAGAAAACATTATAACACCCACATCTCACTGGGGAGCTGCTCTCTCTCTCTGCTGTGCACACACATATGACTTCTAGCATTAAAAACTAAGTTAAAAGAAAAACTTTTTAAAAAAATAAACTATGAATATATTTGGGTGGGTGCAAAAAATTTTTCAAAATCCATACACAGCTTTAGGGAACCAGCAGTTAGTGTAATGGCTACGTCGCTGGACTCCCACGTAGTCGACCGCAGTTTGCGTCCTGGACCCGGTGGCTTAAAACTCACACTGGGCACATGTGTGTGCATGCCCAAGATCCCGAGAGGAGAATGGAGGAGAAGGGATTGTGGCGTGACCATCCCCCCTGGAGGGTGATTTCTCGCTTTCTGTCTCTCTGTCTCTGTCTGTCTGGCGAGCGCACGCACCCTATAGCAAAAT
>NW_006159657.1:9442370-9448592 GCF_000334495.1 Tupaia belangeri chinensis | reverse complement strand
TTTATTTATTATTTCACATGAGTTTTGCCAGAGAAAGACAGAGAGAGAGGGAAAGTGAGAAAGCAATTCACCAGGTCCGGGACTCAAACCGTGGTTGGCCATGTGGGAATTCCAGTGTCTTAACCACCACAATACCTGCTGGCTTCTTATGCAGGGCAGTTAAGTGCCGCTCTATGGGTCAGCCCACTACTACTGTTTTAATTTAAAAGCACTTGGAGGTAGGTAAACACCTACCAATACTTACCATATTTTAAATCAAAGCCAAGGAACTTCCAAAATATTTAGCCATTTGTTTAAAAAACAACAATAATAAATCCATCACTTATTAACAATAAGTAATCTTTTTATGAAAAATAACCATATTTTCCAAAACAAAAAGCAATTTAGTGAGACACAGAGCTATACTGTATATTTTCGAGATTCTCTAGAATGTCTGACTTAATAGAAGACATCTGGACCCTCACATCTGCTGTTCTGAACAGTCTTTTGAGATATTATATGTCTTGAAGCTGTTGGAAATTTCCACCGTCCGCTCGTAGAGGAATGACAGTGAAAACGTCTATTATTAACACAGTTTTGATTTTGCAGAACCCCCAAAAGGGATTTCCTCAGAACACACTTTGAAAAACACCTGGTATAATACAGGAAGGAAAGAATGGAAACAGGGATATTTTCGTGTTTTTACCCAATTCATACTCACCAAAGGCTTCATAAGAGGAGAAAGCGGAGGATAGATTTGCTCTCTTGACCCAAATCTTCTTCAAGTCCTTTCGATCAAAATGCAGGGCCTCATGCCCTGGGCGCTGACTCTGCTCAGATGCCTCTGACAAGCGTCTGCTCAGGTTTGGCTCTCTCAGCTCCACCAGACAAGAGAGCCTCGCACCCTGTCCCCTCAGAGGAGGGACACCTGGGACAGGCAGTGACGACTCCTGCCTCAACTACCTTTCCCTCACCCTCCTTCTTTACTGCGCCCTCTTGTGCTACATGTTCATTTCCCAGTCTCCTTTGCGCTAGGGGAAGCTAGGTAACCCAGCTCTGACCCGTCGGTCTGAAACAGAACAGGAATCATGTACTAGGGTGGGAGGAAGGCAATTCTCAGAATGATTTTCTTTCAGATTAATAGGGAGGCTCACAAAGAAGAGCTTTTATTCCTTGACACCTTCGTTCCCATGAGAGATGGTCAGGTGAAGACTTGATGTGGTGGCAGCCATCTTATGACCATGAGGTAAGCTAAGGATGGCCAGACAGAAGACTGGAAAGAGTCCAGCCCTTGTTGACATTGTTGAACAACAAGCCAATTGTGGAATCACCCAATCCCCACCTCTTAGGTGATAACAAAAATCCTTATTGTTTAGGCCATAACAACTGTCCTGTTACTGAAATGCTTCCCGACAGCTTTGGGAGCATTGTCCTCTTGGTGGCCTCACAGGGGCCCACAGGGGCCATGAGGAGGTGGCTCTACGCAATTTTGTGGACCTCAGTACATAACGACCTGTGAGAGCCCGTGCAGGAGAGGAAGAACAGGTGGCTGTCACATGGGGACTGCAGCTGACACCTGGCTTGTCGACACCTTTGAGACACTGTTGGGAACTCCCAGAAATAACCTAGCAGTGGCAGTGACTGAACCCTCGACCACATAAGGCAGCTGAAGTCACAGACCAAGGGCACAAAAGCAGGAGAGCACAGAAATGTACTGGGGATGTCCATCATGGTCCGAAATCGTGGGGTGGGAGCAGTGATGTGTCCCACTTTGCTTGCTCAGTGCTCCTGGCTGCTTACTTCAAAGATGCTTCCAGAAATGTAAACAGCCTGAAGGGCCCCCCATCTCCACTCCTGGGGGAAGTCAAATGCAAAAATCTCTAGGGTGCCGGAGCCCCTTCTCAGCCCTACCAAACGAGGGCTCCCTGGACCCCAGTAGGAGGTCTTGCTACAACACTTTGGGCTTCCCCTCGGAGAGAGTCTGCCTCCTCCAGTGACATGGAGCTCCCTAAGAGCAAAACCACATCATAGGAAGAGTTCAGCATTTAGTAGACGCCGTCAGGGTCTCATGTTCAGGCAGCCACCTGGCTGAGGCAACTGGAGTGGAATTGAAATGATCCTATCTGAATCCCCACCATTCAAGTTGACTTCTCCATGGAGTTAGGCTGATGTTTCTGGAAATTTCCCCTGCAAGGCAGTGGGGTGACGTGAGAAGACCATAGATAGCCAGGTTGAAGTCCTGCCTCTGCCGCATACCAGCCACAAGACCTAGAGGAAGTCCCACAGCCTTTCCAAGCCTCATTTTTGTTACGTGCAAGATACAGACACCTACAGAAGGTTCCATTGTTAAAGCAGGATAATCCAGGGAAAAGGACTTGGGCAGCTCCAAAGCTCCGAGTGGCACATTCATCAGGGAGATGATCTATTTATTAGCAGAAAGAAAGGAGCTCCTGAAGGGTCTGGACACAGAATGGATCTACTCCGAAGGGAAAAGCAAGGCTGGACTTTAATTACTCATTTAGTGGACTCATAGTGGATGAGCCCCGCCTGTACTGGGCACAGGCTACTAGGGTAAAAGACAGACATGGTTCTCATCCTCCCTGAGCTCACATCGTACCCACTAGCCACACCTGGATTTTTAAATTTAAATTTCTTAAAAGGCAATAAAACTGAGAGTTCAAGTCCACAGCCATCCTAATCACATAAAGTGCTCAGGAGACGCATGTGACCAGCGCTGCCGTCTCGGACAGTGTAGACTGAACCTGCTGACTTAATCTAGCGAGAGAGAGATACCAGAGAGACACACGAACAGCTAATTACTGAGGAAGAATTAACGGAAGGATTTGTGTCGATTCGTGTTCATTCGAGCCAGCGAAGGGGCCGTGGAGGAGACGCTTTCTCACACAAGTGTGCCTGAGCACAAGAGCTATTTTCTAGAGAGCTCATCTGCCCGAGACTGCCCGTCCAACCTCTGGCTGAGGCAGCCCTTGTTGTTGACCCTGGCAGTCAAGGGGAATTGTCTCACAACTGCTATCACACCGTGTCCTTTTTACCTTTAAGCCTGCCTGAGGATTGTAGGACCTCGTGCCTATGTTCGGGGCATGTTGAGTTTGTCCACCTGGGCTGTAGTCTCAAACTTCATCAAAATAAATTCCTTTCACACTACGTAAGTTGACCTACCCTCTTAGGTTGACCTACTCACCATGCCATTTGTCAGGGAAGCTACGGGCATGGCCTTCACCATTTTTAAGGTGAGGCATAGAGACAAGGGAGCCGCCATTTCCCATTAGCCAAAGCAGACGGAGAACCTGACACCCCTCCTTCCATCTCCTAAAGCCATTCTCTCCAAGGCTGGAGACTTGGCAGACCCTCCCAGGATTTAAGAGTCTCCTGGAACAGTGTCTGACCTACCAGCACCTGACAGTCATTTAACCACTGATCGAAAGAACGGTTCTGAGTCAGATGGCCTCGTGGGATACTGACTCTGCCAATTGCACGACCCTAAGCCAGTAGCTCACTCCTCTGGGCTTCGGTGGCTCCAACTGTAAAATGGGGAGAATAGTCCGATCCAGCGTAAAGGATCACTGGGAGGATTAAATAAAGCATTTAAAGTACTCAGAATGGCTTCTGGCACAGAGGAGCACTGTGTAAGTATTAACTCTTGCCATTACTATTCTTATCTGTGGGTGTTGGGACTCCTTGGGGGAGAGGAGGGATATAGGGATATACCTGCCACTCAGGATCTGCCTTCATTTTCACTCTTTGCTCCCAGAAGGATCATCGCCCAAAGCTAAACTATCACAGCCAGGATTCCTCTGTGAAACAAGCTTGGAAAGGTCATATAACCGTAACAGGATGTGAACCAGCACGTACTGAAGACTTCCCCAGGGTCACCTGAGCACACCATTTTACACGTGTCAGGCACTTCATCTCCACAACAACCCGGATGGGCTCATACTGTTAACATGATCTCCAGGGACCAGCCTCAGGGACCTGGACCCACAAGCAAAAGGTCCTGGCTTCTCCTGGTGGCACCTTCCTGAATACACTGGGTTTGTAGCCCTCGTAGGGGAGAAGGTGTCGCCCTCTTTCTTCTGTTTCTGTCTCTCATGTGTTCAAGGAAAAAATTACTAAGCTTTTAGAAAATGATTTCCAGGGGCCAGCAGATGCATAATGGTTACGTTGCTGGACTTCATACCAGGGTTGTTCGAGGACTAGGACATATAAAGTAGGAATTGACCATTATGCTAAAAATAGAAAATAAGAGTTTTACCCTTTCTATTAGATGTTCTGAGATATTATTTAGCAGGTTAAATTTAACAAATAATATCCTTAGAGACCCCAAACCCAAAATAGCAATACATAAGGATATATATGAAAAGATTACTTATTGTAGAAATTTCTGTAGCAGCAAAACCTGAAAATAACTTGAATATTTATTAGAAATAGAATTAGTAGTGGGACCAGCAGATAGAGTAATGGTTACGTCACTAGACTCCCACGTAGTTGACGGTGGTTTGAGTCCTGGACCTGGCCACTTAAAACTCACACTGGGCTCATGTGCGTGTGTGCCCAAGATCCCAAGAGGAGAATGGAGAAGGGATTGCAGCGTGGTCATCTCCCTGGGGGTGATTTCTCGCTTCCTGTATCTCTGTGTCTCTCTGTCTTTCTGGTGAGTGCACTCAATAGCAAAAATCTCTCCTAAAAAAAAACGATTTCCATTTTACAGATGAGGAAATTAAAGCTCATAGGGGCCAGCATGAGCACGGTTATGAAAGCACCTCGACGTCAGTTCCTCTGGACACCACCAGGTGGCACTGCCCATCCACTCTCCAATTCCGCCGC
The DNA here is from genome assembly GCF_000334495.1 of Tupaia belangeri chinensis. Taxonomy (NCBI): domain Eukaryota; kingdom Metazoa; phylum Chordata; class Mammalia; order Scandentia; family Tupaiidae; genus Tupaia; species Tupaia belangeri. Next base: position 9,443,768 of record NW_006159657.1, on the reverse strand, counting down.
CTGGCGGGAACACACTAGGGAAAGCGTTCGGCAAACATTTAACGAGTGCGGTCTGTGTATCAGCCACTGTTCCAGGCTCTGAGGATCCATCAGCCGATAAAACAGCGGGGGGGGAAATGTGCCCTTGGGACTCTTCCCCTTCCACTTTTCCTTAAAAACAATCAAAGTTATCTGGAGATGCGTGCCCAAGGGTACGTGGCCTGATCGGCTGGGCGGGGAGGGAACTGAGTGGCCGGAGGGTCGCAGAAGGTATGGGAGTTATCAGAAAGGTCCGCGGTCCCCAAAAACCAGCGGCGGCAATTGGCCCCAGAAGGGAGCGTTCTTCTGCATCCTGCCTTCCCGTCTCCCACCCCGCCCAGGCGAGGGGAGCAGGGGTTATCCTCCTGTCGTGCCTTATGTGACTGGGATTAGAGGAGGGGGAAGGGGGCGAAGAATCTCACCCGGAGAGATCTCACCCAGAGGGGGAGAAAGGGAGATCCTTAAAGGTCTATGGTGGTCCCAGGAGGGGCGACTGACTCTGAAGGTCACCCGGGCAACCAGCCTGGCAGAGGAACTAGAGTGCGGCCCCCAGACCCGGTCCGGTCACTGCCAATCCGGCACAGCCGCGTGGTGGTCCAGGAAGGGGACTCAGTGCGGAGGTGGGAGTCTGCCTTCAGGCAGATCCCACGGCCTCCCGGTGGGCGCGCGTCCGGGCTATGTCCTGAGCCTCTGCGGAGCGCACGGATAGGGAGCCAGGCAGCCGAGTGTTCCTCCGAGAGCGGCGGACGTGCGCGCGCGTGGGAGGTGTAGGTAGTGGTGGCGGCGATCCTGCGTACGGTCCCACGTGAGGGATGCACCGTGTGGACGTGTGAGAGTGTTTGGGGTGGCTAAGGACGCAGGTGTGGGCTTCGTGTGCACGAAGGGACAAGGACACGCGGGGCGGGGGTGCAGGAGGAGCTGTGTCAGGAGAGACTTGCCTAGAGACAACTTGCCGAGTGTAGTCAGGGGCTTTAGAACGCACGTGGCGGGATCCTCTCCGCGTCCTGGACCCAGCGCTGTGTGTCCAGGGGAGTCAGTGCCTAGGACCCCACGCTGGAGTGCGTCTTGGCAGAGGAAAGCCCCTGCACTCGGACCCTCCTGTGTGCGAGGGCTGGGGAGCGGTCCTGTAACAGGATTGACGTGGGGAGTTGTCCTGCGCGTCCGGACTGTTCATGGGAGCCCTGTGGCTGTGGAGGAAAAGTCCTCGAATTTGGGACACCGAGACAGGGGCATCATCTCAGTGCTCCGGGCCAGGAGCGAAGAGGCTGGCCTGCGTGTGCGCGCTGGCAGCTCTGCAGGACCGGGAACAGCCCGTGGGCCCGGGGGCGGGGCCTGGAGCCGGGGGCGGGGCCGGCCGGAGGGGCGGGGCCGTGGCCGCTG
>NW_006159657.1:9436083-9442145 GCF_000334495.1 Tupaia belangeri chinensis | reverse complement strand
CACACTAAGGAGTTAATCGGCGGGGGGAAGATGTGGGATCGGAGTGAGGGGAACCACAGTGCGACGGGAGAGGAGCCGCAGAGGGCGGAGCGGGGGGAGGGGGGGCTGGGGACCTTTTCCGCCGGGAGGGGGGACTGTGCCCGGACCAGGTGGGGATCCTCGGCTCTGTGGGTCTGGGGCGATCACAGGTAGAGGGCAGCTAAAAGCGTAAAGGAGTCCAGCCGTGGCTGAGTGGTCGTACGAGAGGAGTCCCGGCAGGTCCTGGGGCCTCGTAGCAATGGGTGGGGGGTGACCGTGGACCCGACAGACAGGGCCAGGGGTGCCAGGGCCGCACTTTAGGGGTGAGCAGCAAGTGAGGGGCCGGGGGCGGGGGGCGGTTGGCGTTTTGATTCCAAACGCCGGGCACTTGGGCCTCTGGGAGAGACGGGAGTAAGGACTAGTCCTAGCTGTGTCCTCTCTTTGGGGGACACGGACTCCCGGCCCCACGAGAACCCCACACATCCTGGGGTACTTAACCACGGGGGCAGAAAGGGGAGCGCAGGAGGGGGTCCGCATCCTCATTGGCCTGGGGGAGCCCGGGAGCGCAGGGGAGGGGGCGGGCACTGACCTTGGCTCAGAGCACCTCACGGGTTCATTCTCCGGGCCTTGCTCGGTCACACCCAAGCCTTAGCCAATTCCCCCACCCCACGCTTGTCCCCCGTTCGTTAAGGGGGCGGCCTCTTGGAGCGCGGACAAAGGCCCCTGGAGTGTGGCCGGCAGCAGCGTCCAGGCCTGGGGCCCCAGCCCACGCGCCACATTGGCTGCCCAGCAGCGCCAGGCTGGGGGGCACCTGAGCAAAGCCCAGGAAGCACTGGGGGTCCCCGCCAAGACACGAGAAGTGGAGGGAGGGACCTGGCACAAAAACCAGCCCTTAAGCCAAGGAATATTAATTGAGAAAGAAGTTTCTTTGGTGGAGACTAGAGGCTTTTGGAGTATTCAGACTTTGAGTTAAACTGCATGCAAATGACATGTAAATAAGATGCAAATCGGCATCTGTTGGTCGGAGGCCCTCCTCGAGGCCAGTTTTGTAACTAGGCTGTGTGTGGAGCGAGCTCTGCTCTCTGCTCCCTTCTCTAAGTCTACAAAGGGGTCCGCTGAGTTGGGAGGAAAGAAGATGGGAGAAGGAAGGAGTCACCATTCAGGACAATAACAGCGAAACAGGAGGTTTTGTTAGAAAGATAAGCTCAAAATCTTCATTGGTTAATTTGTTATGTCAACAAATGTGCTAGGTGAGAACCGGGTGCTGGGAGGACAACTTCGCATGAAATGGACAGGCCCCTTGGTGGGGGTTGGGAGAAGTGGGGTGAGGGAGATTGAGTGAACAAACACTAACAAGCAAATAAATAGCAAAGAGACGTCGCATCGATTGGGACAAGGGCTGCCAGGAAAATAAAGCCGGATGATGTCCAAGAACGTGCGGAGCGGGTATGGACACGAGAAGACTGTTCTGGGTGGCGACATTTGAGCGAGCCCAGCACATGAACAGCCTTCCTCAGGAGCTCTTGGGGAGACTGAACCAGGCAGAGGGCCCCGTGTGCAAAGGCGCAGAGGTGGGAAAGATTAGAAGGCCTGAACAAAGGCCATTGTGGCTGGAGCAAAGGCAGATTTGGGGGGGAGGGGATGGCCAGGACATCACCGTCTGGGGGGCCATAGCGAGGAATTTAGGATTTGCTCTGCATGGACCAGTGAACCTGTGGAGGGTTTGGAGTGGGAAGCCACAGGATCTGGTTTTGAAAAGTTCCTGACCTCAACCAGGAAACAGCAGCTCCCCTTCCATCCTGTCCAAGGGGGTGACAAGGCACCGGAGCCTCCACAGGGCTCTGTCCCGCCTGTGGGGACCATGGTGAGCCAACTGGAGGAGCAGCTCGGGTTTTAGAATCCACTACCCCACTTCCGCGTAGTTTTTATCTACTCAAACTGGCCCCCACCCGAAGCCAAGGGCCCCAGAAACACTTAGGCATGGAGCTTCCTGGGGGTTCTGAGTTAGTCACATTTTCTTCTCAGAATTACAACCCTAGAGGAACCATCCACCGTGCAAGGGCCAACCAAAGATGCAATTTGCATTTAAATGATTGCTTTTATTTACAGGATTGGCGCTGTCATGCATATTCATGGATCACGGAGCTTGTGCTCTGGCAACCCTGTTTACTAACCTATGAAGATATTTTCATTCGAGAGTCCCCAAATTGGCCAGTCAGCCATAGGAAATAAAGATTATAAGATCATGTAACTTGGAAAAGGTATCAGAGGGTGAGATTTGCTGGTCTGGGAAAAAGCTTAATGTCAGGAAACCTTGTAACAGTTTAATCCCTCTGTGCAGGAAAAGCACCAGCAGCTCAGGCTTGGAAGGGAGTGGGCTGGGACAGAGCTTTAACGCTGGGTGTGGGGAGACTGGCTCTGCAGCCCTGTTCTGGGCCTCTGCCAGACAAGGGGGGTGGTCAGAACATGGAAAGGCCTTGGGGTCAGGAGCTGAGAAAAATGAGTTCTAGTCCCAGCTTGGCCTGTAAATTCCAGTAAACCTCTGGCCAAATTGCCTGGCTTCACTGTCCTCCTCGGCCCAAGAGAACAAAGGGAATCGTGATTGTCTTTTTAACGAGCAGGTGCCCATTGCTTCCACTGTCCCAGGTACCCACCTGGGCCCTTTTCATACCAGCTTTGTGATGGTGGCATTATCATCACCCCCATTGTACAGATGAAGAGACTGAGGTTTAGAGCGGTTAACTAATGTCCAATGTCACGTGGTTCTGTCTGACTCATGTCTTCTGGCTCCTGTCTCTGGGGTCTCCCATCTCCAGGAGTCCGATGAGAGTGGAAACTCCATGCTGACTTCGGAACTATAAAATAGGCCCAGGCTAGGATAGCCCACTGCCTCACTCACACACCTCCTTTTTTTTTTTCTTTCCACGTTGCGCTGTCCTCTGCCCTACCTCCGCCCCCATCTTCAGAAAAGGTGAAGTCAGATGACTCTGACCTGCCAGACAGTGGGCGGGGACCAAGCTAAGTGGGAGGAGACCCTGACCTGAAACGAGTGGCCTCCATAGAGCCCTGCTGGTGGTAGCAGCTGAGGTGAGGCTGGTCAGAACGTTCCAGAGCAGTTGGGTACATTTCGATCTTCCTTTCCCCTGGTGTCTGGGAGTCAGCGCCCTGGCTCCGAGTCCACAGAGACACTCCCGGTACCCAGGCCAGCCTCAGGTCCTCCTTCACAGCGAGGCTGCCCGTTAGAGCACCTGCTGCAGGTAGCAGGAGAGTTTAGGGGTCTCCAGGACAGGTCACCCCCAAAGGCATCCCCCTTCACATCATCTTGGGACCTCTGCTTGGTTGTGATGGGAGAATACCAAGGCCTATAAGCCCCGCCCCTTACAACACCGTTCCCATAGCAACTGCCCTCCTAGAAAAGGTGTCCAGGAGTTTACCACCTCAGACAAGGGAGCAGGTCTGATTTTTGTGTACTTAACAGACACTTTATAGAAGTGTTTACCCCATGTTAACTGCTGTCCCTAACCCTAGTTATTGATTATTTTAGTCCTTGCCACAGGGCCACAGGGGTGACACCAGTATACCACCCCCCCCCCATTTTACAGATGAGGAAGCTGCGGCAAGAACAATTCATCAACTGCCCAGAGTCATAGGGCGCTAGCAAGTGGCTCAGGAGCTGGTTTGGAAACCGAGAGGTCTGACTCTAAGTTGGCGCCACCTTGGCAAGGACTGGGGCAGAGAGAGAGCCATCTTTGCGGGTGGCCTCCAGGCAGGCCTGCTGTCCTCCTCACACACGAGTCCTGCCTGTGTCCTTCCAGCCTTCGCAGGCCCCAGCATGGGGGAATGGAGTGTGTTGTTCCTCCACCTGCCAACAGCTTCTGGCCCCTCTGCAGAGTGAGTGTGCGCGCGCGTGTGTGTGTGTATGTGTGCGTGCATCTGTGTGTGTGAGAGAGATTCAGTGTATTTAAGGGCACCCGAGTGAGTCACATTTCTGGGAGCCCAGCTGGCAGCGAAGGTAATTAGTATGTGAGCGGAGTCTTGCGCATTCTCCCATTTATTTGTTATTCCTTGTGAGGAGCCGCACACATCCCCCCGGGTTAGTTCCATGTATGCGTCCTGTCCCAATCAGCCCTGCCTCTGGCTGACTCCAAACCTCTAGTCTGTCATTAGTTCTGTTTGGGGTTCCTGGAGAGTGGCCCAGCTTCAGGGCTGGGAGGCACAGGTGGCCATTGTAGCAGGAGGGGGCTTACCTGACAGCGAGCCCTGTAGAACTGAGCTGGCATCACCTGCTTAGTCTGGGGCAAAGCGAGGAGGCAGAAGGAGCAGAGGCTGTGGTCCTGGTTGCCACCCCCACACACCCAGGACACACACGTATCCTGCTTCATCCAGCCTCTGTGCCCAAGCATTGCCTGAGGCCTGGTGGAGACAGGTGGCTGGACCCCAACCCCCAGCTTACCCCACCCTCAAGGTCTGTATTTCCAACAAGCTCCTGGGAGGTGCTGCTGTTCCCTGTCAAATGTCACACTTGAACTTCAGCCTCTCAGACCCTCCGTCTCCTCCCCTGTAAATGGGAATGGGAGCACCTGTCTTTCCATGATGACATGAGGTTTAGAGACCATATTTATCAGTCGATTCACTCATGAGCCAAAACACTGGGGAATTAGTGCAGAACACGACAGACAAGATGGGGGACATAGGGGAAGGGGTGGAGAGAGGTACAAGAACAGGCCCAAAGACTAATGAAATAGGCTCGTACATGGAAACTGGCCTGTGCTCCAAGACTGTTCAGACGTGCTGGCTTAGAGCACAGCACAGGCAGAGAAGCTGATCTAGGCAGACCGGCCCGCAGAATGCTCAAGAGTGTCACGGAAGGATACTTCTAGAGCGCCAGCCTGCCGTCCGAGGCAGGAACAATCGAGTGATTGTATCGTTGTTTGTCTCGGCTCCACCTCCGTGTAGCCCTGTGACCTTGGGCAGGCCCGCTGACCTCCCCGCACGGTTTTATCTCCACAGTGGAGATAGTAAGAGTACTTACCTCATAGGGTTGTCATGCGGACTGTTAGCCGAGTGGGCATATACGTGAAGTGTGCCCAGAAAGCACCGTAGGAGCCAACAGTACCGGCCCAGCCACTGCGGTGCAGCTGTACAAGTGCTTTGTATGACTGGGAGCCAAGTGGCCCAAGGGTTCAGATCCCTAGATCAGAGGTCGGCCTACCACCTAGGATGTCTGTGGGTGCCCAGGGTCCTAAGGAGCTGGAAGGTTGGAGAAAGGATTGTGGCATGACAAGACCCTGCCAAAGGTGACCACTTCTTGCCCATATATTCTCTCTCGTAAAAGAGTTCCCAGTTATTGTCATTGTCACTATGGCAGTAATAGGAAACACCACAGGGCAATTCCAAATGCCCCCGAATTCCTAGACATGCCAGCCTTGGCTTCAGTTTGTGAGACAGTGCCTGACATCTCTCCACCACCGTCCTCGGCAGTGTTCCATGGAGTGGGGTGGCTGTCACCTCATGGACACCCTTGGCAACCCTAATGATGCACTAGGACAACTAGACCACCATGACAGCCTGGCTGTCATCAGTTTCATCCACATGCTTAAGTGATGGTTAGGAGGACTTCCTGGAAGAAGGGGGCTGCAAGATGTGGTGGGAATGGAACTTTGTTTGGAAGTAGCAAATCATCTCAAACGGGCTTATTCCAGAAAAGAGAAGTTAGCTGGCAACTTGAAACTGCAAAGGCCAGATCTGGGGGTGCATCATTCCAAGCATTAAAACTCAAGTCCGTCACTTAGCCGTTTCCTCTAGGTCAGCTTTACTCCTGCTCGGGTTCTCTCCCTGTGATGGCAAAGATGTCTTCTGGAGAAGGACTCATCCTTCTAGCTTATCCGTCCCAGTAGAAAGAGAAGACCTCTTTCTGGTTCATTCTTTTTTTTAATTATTATTTTATTTAACTTTATTTATTTATTTATTTATTTTAACTTGACCATAGAAGGACATAGTGAGAGAGAGAGAGAGAGAGAGAGAGAGAGAGAGAGAAAGAAAGA
>NW_006159657.1:9393142-9435966 GCF_000334495.1 Tupaia belangeri chinensis | reverse complement strand
AAAGAAAGAAAGAAAGAAAGAAAGAAAGAAAGAAAGAAAGAAAGAAAGAAAGAAAGAAAGCCAGCAAGCCGCCAGGTCCGGGATTCAAACTGTGGTCGACCATGTGGGAGTCTAGTGCCCCTAACCACCACGCCACCCACGCAACCCGCTTTTACTCCTGCCCATGGTTCATTCTAAAGAAAATCCTCTGGCTGATTCTCATGGGCCTGGCTCAGCCCAGATTCCTGTTCATGAACCAATCACTGGGCCAGGCCTGTGTCAGACACCCGTGCCGGGAGCTAAGTCGCAAGGTAGCTCGCTATGAGAGGAATATCAGGAGCTCTGTCCAGAAATGGGAGAGCCAGCTGCTGAGAAGCAAAAACAGCAGCTGTCTCCTAGAAAGAGCAGAGGGCACCACCCTTGGGAATGAAGACGGAAAGCAAGAGCGTATCCATTTCTTGTGTGTCAGAAAGGCGTTGGAACTAGAGTCCTGGGCCAGGGCCACGGAGCTCTGCACAGTTTCAGAAGTGTGGTCGCCATGTTGGTGGTTTCAGCATTGCCATAGGCTTCCTGTAGAGGTTTGAAGGCTGCATAGGAAGGGAGCGGAGCGGAGAAACCGAGTCACACTTGCAACCGGACCTGGAAAGAGGAGAGTCCCCTAAGGAAGTGACCAGGGATGGCTAAAGAAGGCCGAGTTCCTGTAAGGAAGGAACACAGAGAGTGGCCTGAAGCCAGGAGGCCTGCCTGGTTTCCTGGCATCTTCCCCATTGACTCTGTCCTTACGTGTCTAAAGCAGGCTTTGTTAACCTTGGCATTATTGACTTTTGGGTTTGGGTAATTCCTCATGGCAAGGATTGTCCATGCATTGTAGGATGTATAGAAGTGTCCCTGGCCTCTGGCTAACAGATGCCAACCCCACCCCCTTCGTCAGTCGTGATAACCCAAAATGTCTCTAAACATTGCCAAATACCCCCTGGAGGGGGAGAAATTGGTTAAGAACCACTGGCATAGGGTCCCACGGGGAGGGTAGTGGTCCAGACTCCAGAAGTACATTCCTACCTGTTATCTCTTAGCTCCCCTGGGGATGGCTGAGGCTGGCTGCAGTGTGGCCCAGACAGGCTGTGTGGGTGTTTCTTGCTGAGAAATCTGCATCGAGTTTGCCATTGATGAGCTGCCTGAGGGAGACCCACTCCAGGGCCCCTCCACCATGGGGGACTGATGGCATTTTGTTCTGTCCCATCTGCTTCTTTTTTTTGGGGGGGGGGGGAGGTTTTCACTATAGGGCACGTGTGCTCGCCAGACAGACAGACAGAGACAGAGAGACAGAAAGCGAGAAATCACCCCCAGGGGGGATGGCCACGCTGCAATCCCTTCTCCTCCATTCTCCTCTTGGAATTGTGGACACGTACGCACACGCACCTGGCGTGAGTTTTAAGCCACCTGGTCCGGGACGCGAACCGTGGTCGACTACGTGGGAGTCCAGCGATATAGCCATTATGCTAACTGCTAGTTCCTCATCTGCTTCTTAAGTTTTGATTCCCAGCATGCTTCCAGGACCTCAAGATAACCAATTCTTTCTAGGATATTTCTCCAAAAGGCAGTTTGTTGGAGTATGCCCAATGAATCTGCAATGTGAGTTATATCAGTGAGCATTCCTTTTTAAAAATTATTTCTTAATTTAATTTTATTTGTCATTATTATTTTAATTTGACCAAAGAGACAGAGAGAGTGAAAGGAGGAGAAGGTGAGAAAGTAAGCCGCACAAGTCCGGGACTCGGACTGCGGTTGGCCATGTGGGAGTCTAGCACCTTATCCATCACGCCACCTGCCGGCTCATCACTGAGCAATTCTAAAATTTCAAGATGAAGGACCAGCAGATGGTGTAATGGTTACACTGCTGGACTCCCACGAAGTCAACCGTGGTTCGAATCCCAGACCCAGTGGCTTAAAACTCACACTTGCTTTCTGTCTCTCCAGCAATCGCACATACTCTGTAGCAAAAATTTCTTTCAAGAAAAAAAAAAAAAAAAAAAATTGAGAAGGTCTGGCCCCGTAGTACAATGGTTAAGCCCTATACTCAGGGAGCCAGATCTCACAAGGCCAACTGAGGCTTGAATCTTGGCCCTGAAAGCTTGAAAATCACACAGGGCATGTGTGCCTGCATGCCCCAAATCCCGATGGGGTGAAGTGGAGGAGGGTTGCAGCATGACCACGCCCCACTGGGGGGTGCTTTCTCTCTGTCTCTCAACAGCACACACCCTCTGGCAATAGAAGTTTTTCTTCAAGAGCTCAGTATTTTAATGTGTTTGGTTTTAAGTGGGTCGATGGGCAGGACTGGGTGAGGCAGCTAAGTAAACATTGCACAGGTGGTTTAGGGGCGGCACGTAAATGGCCACTGTGGACCTCGGGTGCCTGCTAGGGCAGGACCAAACACGGTGCTGAAGTGCAGGCTGACTTCCACATCTGGGGTGCATCCTCACCCCACATCATGAGTGGGATGCCGGGATGCTGGCTTAAGGACCGTCTCTCACCAGACACCTATTCCCTTATCTGCCGTCAAAGGGGACGATCCCTACAACTCCCGGCACCTTCTCCTCCAGCGGCATCAATAATTGATGCCAGTCGATGGCCTCACGGCCAAGGCAGGATCTGAGATGCTCACAGGATCTCCGTGAAGGAGCAGAGAGGTGGTCGATACTGCATTTACTTAAGGGAGCCCCCAGGGAGGCCCATAGCTGCTGGGAGTGGCTGAGCTAAGGCTGGGCTGGACAGGCTGTGGCCTCCTCAAAGGCCAAGCTCCCTCCCGAAGCAACGAGCCCATGGCAGTGGGGTAGAGGACAGTCCTGAAGGGCATGTCTGGCACTCATTAGGTATTGGCCAAGCATCGCCTTTGTGCCAGATGCTGTGTGCTGGTGCTCGGAGAGTTCCCATCTGGGTGATTTCACTTCCCCCAGGTGACATTCGGTGCTATCTAGAGACATTTGGGGTTGTCACAATTGTAGGATGGGTCTGTGTTACGGGCTCTAGTGGGCAGAGGCCAGAGATGGCAGCTAAACATCCTGCAATGCCCAGGACATGGCCACAGCAGAGAATAATCCAGCCCAAACGTCAGTGGGCTGAGGCTGAGGATCCTGGGTTACTGATGAACACAAGCGACCGTGGCTCGGCCCTGCCACAGTTTGCAGTGGGAAAAGGCAGGCAGAGGCAGAGGGGGAGAGTAGTGAGCAGGCAAAAGAATGACAGATGTGATTAGCGCTCAGAAAGGAGACCAGAGGCTGCGGTGGAGGAGTGGGGTGTGCCCCTGGCCAAGGTCTGAGCTGACAGGCTTTGAGCTGAGCCCAGTGGGGGAGGAGCTACTATTTATGCAAAGACAGGGGTGGGAAGTAGGGGGGTGGGTGGGTATTCACACAGAGGGAGCCCCCTCCACAGTGGCGAGGAGCCTTGGGTGAAACACCACTTAGGCTTCTGGGTAAAGTCCAGCTTGCACGGAGGCAAGAGAGAGCTGCAGACTGACTCCTGCAGGCCTTCCAGGGAGAGGCCGACGGAAGGAGGGGCGGAAGGAGGAGGTGGGTTCTGGAGAGTTCTCTAGGTGGGATTGGGGCCACGGGTGAGGGAGAGCTGAAGAGGGTAACTCCTTGTGGATATATGAGGGGTCTTCAAGGTTCATAGAAAATGTGTATTATGAAAAAACTATGGATTCAAAACTGCTTGCACCAAAACAAACTCGTACTTTAATTCCATTTTCCCATGGACCTCTTTTTTGGTTTGTTTGTTTGAGAGGTTTTTTTTTTTTTTGTTTGTTTGTTTGCTATAGGGCATGTGCACTTGCCAGAAAGACAGAGAGAGACAGAGAGACAGAAAGTGAGAAATCGCCCCCCAGGGGGGATGGTCACGCCACAATCCCTTCTCCTCCATTCTCCTCTCGGGATCTTGGGCACGCATGCACACGTGCCCAGCATGAGTTTAAACCACCAGGTCTGGGACTCGAACCGTGGTCGACTACATGGGAGTCCAGCGACATAGCCATTACACTAACTGCTGGTCCTCCCATGGACCTCTTGAAGTCTCCTTGTGCTATGTTTGGCATGCTGGGGGGGGGGCTGCTAAGAAGAGGTGCTTCTAGGAGTTGGGTTGTGCAACCTTTGGCAAGAGTCATCACCTCCTGGCGAGCCTGTCTGTCCCCTGTAAAATGGAGGTCACAATGGGACCTGGAGTTGCCGTGAGGAGTGGGCGGCAAAACGCCAGCTGTTGCATTGAGAGGTCAGCACCTGGAGTGGGATGCGGCTGTCCTTTAAAGTTTCATTTTATCCCCTTATTTCTGAAGAGGCCAGACATGGCTTGGCGTATCAGATTCAAAGAATACAGGAGGGTGTACAGAGAATGTGGGTGTCCTCCCTCCCTGTCCTTCAGCCTCTGGCAGTGACGATTCACAGCTGATTCCTGCACCCAGCCAGGGTGCTGGTGGCAGCTGGAATCCTCTGGGCAGGAGGCTGTGCTGGTGAGAAACAGGCACCTTTCCCAATGTGGCCAAAGGCACTCCGTGGACTGGCGGGTTTGAAATGAGGTGGGTCTTCAAGAAGTTGGGCAAGCGAGGGTCTTACCATGAAGCGATCCTGTCCCCCAACCATGCCCCTTACTTTTCCAGAACACTCGTGGTGTCAGAGAGAAAGATGAGAACCCACCAGGTGTTCGCCTTCCTCCTGCTCTTCGTGGTCGCCTCCGGGGCCTCTGAAAACGCCAGCACGTCCCGGGGCTGCGGGCTGGACCTCCTCCCTCAGTACGTGTCCTTGTGCGACCTGGACGCCATCTGGGGCATCGTGGTGGAGGCGGTGGCCGGGGCGGGCGCCCTGATCACGCTGCTCCTCATGCTCATCCTCCTGGTGCGGCTGCCGTTCATCAAGGACAAGGAGAAGAAGAACCCCGTGGGCCTCCACTTCCTCTTCCTTCTGGGGACCCTGGGCATCTTTGGGCTGACCTTTGCCTTCATCATCCGGGAGGACGAGACTATCTGCTCTGTACGCCGCTTCCTCTGGGGCGTCCTCTTCGCGCTCTGCTTCTCCTGCCTGCTGAGCCAGGCATGGCGCGTGCGGAGGCTGGTGCGCCATGGCACGAGCCCGGCCGGCTGGCAGCTGGTGTGCCTGGCGCTGTGCCTGATGCTGGTGCAGGTCATCATCGCCATCGAGTGGCTGGTACTGACCGTGCTACGCGACGCCAAGCAGGCCTGTGCCTACGAGCCCATGGACTTTGTCATGGCCCTCATCTACGACATGGTACTGCTCGTGGCCACGCTGGGGCTGGCCCTCTTCACGCTGTGCGGCAAGTTCAAGAGGTGGAAGCTCAATGGGGCCTTCGTCCTGATCACGGCCTTCCTCTCTGTGCTCATCTGGGTGGCCTGGATGACCATGTACCTCTTTGGAAATGCCAAGCTGCAGCGGGCAGACACCTGGGGCGACCCCACCTTGGCCATCACGCTGGTGGCCAGCGGCTGGGTCTTTGTCATCTTCCACGCCATCCCTGAGATCCACTGCACCCTCCTTCCGGCCCTGCAGGAAAACACGCCCAACTACTTCGACACATCGCAGCCGAGGATGCGGGAGACGGCCTTCGAGGAGGACGTGCAGCTGCCGCGGGCCTACATGGAGAACAAGGCCTTCTCCATGGATGAACACAATGCAGGTAAAGGGGCCGTTTGTTCTGCAGGGACTCTTCTTCCTCTCCAGTGGGAATGGGTGGTCCCGGGGGCAGTCCTAGCAGATCAGAGTCTACATTTACTGAGCTGAAACTGGCCCAGAAATAGATGCTTCTTAGTTAGGTTTTTGTTTTTGTTTTTGTTGTTTTGTTTTGTTTGTCAGTTGCCAACTAATTTATTATAAAAATCCAAGTTTCTGAGGTTTTTTGAAAATTAGAATCTGGTACCACTGGGCTGGCATTCCCACCGGCCTGCAGTTACCTGGGACCAACTCAGCCCTGACAGTGTGTGCTGGAAGGCCCTGCCTCTCGCCTCTCCTGTTAGGGCTCCACTTTTTTTTTTACCACACTCACTTCCACTCCCTATCGCTGACCTGAACTCTAACATATTAGCATGAATTCCCTGACTCCCTGGGTTTGCACCCTCTGTGCCAGATGGATGCAGAAGGCCCTGAGGGACAGTGCTCCTGTCCTCTCACTCTGTCACCAGCCATTATGAATCGTGGCCCTAGATATCAGGTTCAAATGCTGCCTCTGCCACTCCTCCATGTGTGGCTTTGAGCAGGTTACATGACCTCTCTGAGCCTGTTTTTCTCACCTGTAAAAGAGAAATACAGGTGACACTTGAACAATGTGTGGTGGTGGCGCCGACCCTCTGTAGGGTCAAAAGTCCACATAGAACTTTTGATTCCCCCAAAACTTAACTGCTAGTAGCCTACCGTTGACCAGAAGCCTTATCAATAATATGAACTCTCGATTAACCCATATTTTGCATGTTATAGGCATTCTTTTACTATATTCTTACAATAAAGTAAGCTAGAAAAAATATGATATTAAAAAAACTGCAGGAGGCCAGCTGGCCCTGTAGCCTAGTGGTTAAGGGAGCCTGTGGTTAAGGCTCACTGTGGTTCAAAAGCCATGGCTTCAAAATAGGCCAGGCACGAATCCCTGCATGCCAAAATCCTGACAGGATGGAAAACGGAGAAGGGTTTGCATAACTACATCCCATCGCAGGGCGCTCCTCCCTCTCTCTGCCTAGCACGTGAGCACAAAGCCCCCAGGCAGCTGGCCCGTGGTGTGTGCACCTTAATGACAGTCCTAAAAGCAGAGTCTGAGACGGGTCGGGTTCAGGTTTACTTGGGAAATGGTCCCGGCAAGGGAAAGGGCAGGGAGAATGAAACTGGGAAGGCAGGAAGGTCAAAACAGGTGCATTAATGAGCTGGTTGCCACCACGGACGGCGGGGCTCCCTCCTGCTGGCAGCACAGGACACGTGTAAATGAGCCTCGGCACTGGCCCTTACAGGACAGGAGGCCGCGGCACCTGTCCACCAGCTCCTCTCTCCCGTGGTTATGAATGTCCCCAAACTCTGGTGAATGGCCTGAGCACGTGCCAATGGGTGCCGAGGCAGGAAGAGATCTGCAGAGCACTTGCAGTGGGAGTTGTCAGGGTCCCCAGGACTGTAGTGGGATTCAGGCGTGAGCTTAGGAGTGGGTACAGGGACCCAAAGTCCCTGCTCTGGTTGCTTGAGAAGTGTCTCCTAGGGTCTTTACTTGAAGAACGTTGACTTCCAGCACCTGAGATAAAATAAAACTGCCTTTCTCAGTTACCTGAAGAAGCCTCGGGCGGCAACAATCGTATGAACAGCCAGTCGTAGAAGCAGCAATAGTTGTAATGACTCCCTAGTCATTGTTTCCTGAGCACTCACTGCGTGCCAGGCGCTATTCTAAATCTTTTTTCTTTCTTTTAAGTTTTATTTATTTATTCATTGAGAGAAAGAGAGAGAGGTACCCTTGACTAGGTCTCACCATGCCACGATCCTGCCCCCAGCCTTCCAGCCAGACAGGATCATAGGCACCACGCTACACCCAACATGTTCAGGCTGACCCAGCATCCAAACCTGGACCATGCGTGTGACTCTGGACTCAGTGCAGTGGCGCCCACCACCTGCACCTCCACAGCTGGGCCCATTCTAAATCCTTGACCTGCATCCTCTCATTAGTCTCCATCGCCTCCTAACGAAGTGGGTTCTATCCTGTCCCATCTTCTATCTGGACAAATGGAGGTTCTGAGAAGTTTCAAGGACCTGCAGCTGGGAGAGTTCCATTCCAGACTGTCATGATTCATATTGGTGGCATTCCCCCAGGTGCCTGGAGCACGGGCCGCCTGCAGGAGTTCGTCATCCCAGGCCCCCCGTGCCCGGGCTCAGAGTGCATCCCACCCAGGCCCTGTGCTGGAGGAAGTGCATGGAGCCATAGAATCCTCCACAGCCACCCCTGCCCCTTCTTGCCGCCAAAATACCCAGCTTCCTCTGGACCTCCTGCCCTTGCCAGCCCCAGCAGGGAACGCTGGTGGCCCCACCTCTGACAGGGCTGGAAGTTCAGCATGGCTTTTGGCAGAAAGCTCTAGGCGAGAAGCCTGTGTTAGTTGAGAGGTTTGGCAGGGACAGCGGTGTCAGCCCTTCGAGGGTGGGTGCTGCTCCCCAAGCTTACCATGGGGCCAGGAGAAAAGGGTCAGGATGGAGCTCTTCACTGGGTGGCCAGTGCCCGGGTCCTGATAGAGCCACCTCTTCACTGGCTCCCCCTGGGAAGATCTGCTTTATCTGAGGCCCATGGTTCCCCTTGGGCCTCAAGGGTAGCAGAGGCTCTTCAAGTGGATGCAGACTTCGGTGTTTCGTGTTTTCTTGGGGAATTGGTCTGATGTTTTGTCAGGTTCTCAGAGCCACCTGTGATTCCTGAAAGGTTAAGCAGTGTTGTTTAACACAGTGGTTTTATTGCCTTAAGAGTGAAAAGCAAGGTGTCAGGATGAAAGTATTAGGGTCTTCAAAGTTCAGTGGCTTGCTGCCCCCCAGCCACAGTTCTGGATGTTCATTGGCTCACCACATTTAATCCCTCTAAGCCCAGGAGGTCTGTTTTGCAGGCTGGAAACCAAGACACAGAGAGGCAAAGTAACTCACCCAAGAGGACAGAGCCAGGGCTCCAGAACCCCCATACATGACCACTCTGTCACGAAGTTTCTCTTTTTTTTATTATTATTATTATTTTAAAGAGATTGGTGCTATAGGGCGTGTGTATGCTCAATAGAGAGAGAGAAAGTGAGAAATCACCCTACCAGGGAGGATGGCCATACCACATCCCTTCCCCTCCATTCTCTCATGATTTGGGGCATGCACCACACGCACCCAGCATGAGTTTCAAGCCGCCAGGTCTGGGACTCGAACCCTCTAGGCCATGTGGGCATCCAGCGATGCAACCATTACACCACCTGCTGGTCCCAACTCTCTTCTTAAAGCACTTCAGTGTCCCTTATCTCACTGACAAGTGTGGCAGCACCACACCTGTGGAAAGATAAGCATTATGGACTCACTTTACAAACTGGGGCCCAGGGGCTTCTTGTTTGAGCTCTTGCCCTAAGAATTCGGCAGAGCAAGGAGGGAAAAGTTGGGTTTCTGAATCCTGTTAGAAACATACTTTCTTGTAAAATTGCAGCCAGGACTTTATATCCACATAAGATCCAAGGGACCTGGGACCAGGCTGGTCCCAGTGGTGTCAGGGCTGGCACAGGGGGTGAGGGACGGTCTGAGAGGTGCTGCACCCCACTCTGTTTCACTCTCTTGACACATCCCAAAGCTAAGTAAATCGCCCCCGCTTCCAAACAGTTTATTATTCCTGACAATCAAGGAGCAGCAGTCGTCAGACAGCATACGCAAGGAGCTTTATAGGTTCAGAAGTGAAAATAGCAGGAAGTGCCCCAAGTCCCGCTGCCTAGGGGCAGGTGCGGCCACAGCTTATTCCTGTCTTGCCAGAAATCTGTCCGTGCACACACGGACACACACACATACTCCCAGCCGTACCGCAGAGTGAGAGTTTTTGCTTGTTGGCCTTTTTAAATTTGCCAGAGGGTTCACGTGCTTGCCAGAGGGAGGGAGAGAAGGAGAGAAAGTAAGAAAGGATCCCCTCTGAGGGATGACCCCACAGCAGTCCCTTCTCTTTTTCTCCTTTCATTTTGGGCATGCGCACGCGCACACACGCACACACGCACACACACACACACACACACACACACACACACACCTGGTGTGTTTTTTTACCGTCCAGGACTCAAACCACTCCATCGGCCATGTGGGATCCAGCTGCCTTACCACCACACCACTGGCTGGTGCCAGCGTGGTTTTTTAACTGGCTGCACATTAGAATCACTTTAAAAAAAATTTACAGTGCTTGTCCCCCTCATTCTCATTCTCATCGAACAAGCCTGAGCTTGGGCCTTTTTTTTTTTTTTTTTTTTTTAAGTTGTACTTCTTTCTTCTGAGACAGTGAGAGACAGAGAGACAGCACCCCACCAGGGTCTTGACACCATAATTTACCGCCAGCCTCAGCCAGCCTCCGATCATGGGCACACATACGCCCCGCATACTCAGAGAAGTCTCTAGATGCAAATCCAGCACCTTCTCGTGTGGGTGGGTCATCCTCACCAAGCACCACACTCGACCTCTGTCGCCATCTGGCCTCAGGCTCAGAGTTTTTAAGCTGTCCAAGTGATCGTAAGGGTCATCAGCGGGGAAGCCCTGCTCTGAGTGGTGCAGTGAGCTTGCTTAGAGCCTCCCCAGGTCAGGACCTGCAGCTCCCATGCCCTCTCAGCAGCGCAGTTTTCCAGCAGGCAGCATCATTTATTTTTCTAATCTTCCGGCGGTGAATATCCGGCTTGCTTCAGGCTTTCCGTGATAAACTGTGCTGTAGTGAACATTCTTACCCATTCATCTTTATGCCTTTGATCAATTAACTTCTTGAAAACAAACAAACAAACAAAAAACTCCTAGATATGAGTTGAAGAGTCTGCCCCTTAAATCTTTTTTTTGTTTTGAGAGGTTTTTGTTATAGGATGCGTGTGCTCATCAGACAGACAGAGAGAGACACAGAGACAGACACAGAGACAGAAAGCGAGAAATCACCACCCCCCCCCGGAGCGGGGGGTGGCCACGCCACAATTCCCTCTCCTCCCTTCTCTTCTTGGGATCTTGGGCACACATGCACACGTGGCCAGTGTGAGTTTTAAGCCACTGGGTCCGGGACGCAAACCGCTGTTGGCTAACTGGGAGTCCCGCAACATAGCCATTACACTAACTGCTGGTCCCCCCCTTAAATCTTGATACATACTGCTGGATAGCACCTCAAAAAGGGACACACACCCCCACCCCATAATTACATGAGAGCCCATGTCCCCTCTCCTTCAGCAACCTTGCGTGTGTTCAAACTTTTTTCTTTATAAATTTGCTATAGGGTGCATGTGCTTCTTGGAGAGAGAGAGAGACAGAGAGAAAGGGGAAGTGATATCACTCACTCCAAGGTGGGGGTGAGGGGGAGAGGCTCTGCTGCAATCCCTTCTCCTCCATTTTCCTCTCAGGATTTTGGGCATGCACACACACGCACCTGGCTTATTTTACAGGCCACCAGATCCCGGACTCAAACTGCACAGTTAGCCAGGTAAAATTCAGCCACCTTAGCCACCGTGCCACTGTCCGGTCCCAGACTTTTCTTTTAATAGCCCTCCTTTGGATCATTCATCAAAATTCACATAGAAGCAGGCAGAGCAGACCTCTGACAAAGCCAATTTACTCAGAAAGCTCCCCCAGGAAGGATAAGGTGGAGTCCTGGCTAGGGTGGCCTTTGTTCTAGAAACCTTGGCTTTGCTGGCTGGGGAGTCTGGGCATGCTCCATACCACAGTGGACAGCTGTTGGCATCTCTAGGGCTGACCTTAGCCAGCTTGTATTTTAGAAACCAGGGCTCTTAGGCCTCACAGAATAGCCAGTGCCCAGGAGTGAGGGTTGGCCCTACTTTTCTAGCATTTAAATAGCCTTAGAGGGGCTCCTCCCTTGGGAGTCCATCTCGGAAGAGGCCCTGAGATGGGTTTGAAGAGCCCCTGAGATGGGACAGTCATTCTCCAGACTGACTACGGCTCTGCCAAGCCCCAGCAGCAACGCCCTATATCTCCATCCCCTGACTAAGTCTCAGCAAGTCACGAGGTACGTGGTGAAGATGCAAATACATCCAGGGATGTAGCACCTTGGGTCACATCTTGGAAAGCGTTAACAAGACACTTTCAATGTTCACCTTTCCAAGGGGCAAGGACGGAAGGTGTCCTTTCTTCTCTTAGGGCTTAAGAGTCCTGGGATTCTCAGGGCCAAGGGCTGTTTAAACCATAACACTTTGTTACCCACTAGAAGGCATTGGGTTGGCTTTGGGGACAGGGCCAACCTGGTCTTGCTTGCAGGGTTTAAATGAATACCACAGAAATGCTGGCGTTCAACCTATGAGCTTTGATCCCTGTGAGGACCCCCTTACACATGAGCCCTGCTTGCCTTTCAGAGCTGGCCTAGGTCAGGAGTGTTTGCTGTCAGTCAGGCTTCTTATACTTAATTGCAAGGAATAAATATGATTTGAATAAGCTAAAATATGATTTATTTTTTAAAGAAAAGCTGAACAAGGTCCAGCAGGTTGTGTGGTGGTTAAGGCACTGAACTCCCACATGGCTGACCATGGGTTGAGTCCCAGACCTGGTGGGACTTGCTTGCTCTCTCTCTCTCTCTCTCTCTCTCTCTCGTGAGCACATGTGCCCTATAGCAAATTAAAAAACAATAATAAAAATAAATAAGTAATTCTAAAAATAGATATCTGAACATACTAGAAAGTAGTCTTCAGAAGTGGTTGGATTCAGAAGACTCATGTGACAACTTTAGATTTGGTCTCCCATTTCTTGGCTCTGTTAGCACTGTGGCAGCCACAGCTCCAGGTTTGCACAGAGTCCAGTGGAAAAGAAGAACATTTTCCAGGATACCTGAGCAAAACTTCCAGGGTTAGCTCTGATTGGGCCTGACTACTCTTTCCTGAACCAATCGTTGTGTCCAGGGAAGTGTGATGTCCTGATTGGCCAGGTCTAAATCACATGCCCTTTGAGGCCCAGGGTCAAGGCAGTCATAGCCAACACTCAGGGGTATAGAATGTGGGTAGGATCTTCATCAGAGAACCACAAATAGCCACTACAGAGAGGGACTGTGGGGCCAAGGCCCCCCACAGGAGTCCAGTCTGTTTCCTTGAAGAGGAAGAGTTTGCAGGCAAATTTCTCCACCAGAGCTGCAGCAAGTCTACACAAAAGTGGTGCATTTGGTCTTCCTTTTCCTCAAGCAGGTCCAGGCTAGGAACTGTGAATGGTGAGAGTCTATGAGCTGGTTCCCACGTCCCCTGGGCTGCTCCCCTGCAATGCCATCGCCACTTCCTAGGAAGGGCAGCTGCTTGCCCAACTGTGCACAGTGAGCTGCTCAAAGGCTTGGGATGCTGCACAGCAAGAAGGGCTTTCCTAAGTATGTCTCAGAACATGTGCTGCTTTGGCCCTGCCTCAGTTTCTTAGGTCCGGTCTGGGCTGCACTGTCTCCTCATGCCACTTAAGTTCAATTCTTTCTTTTTTTTTTCTTTTTCTTTTTTTTTTTTTTTGAGAGATTTTTGCTATATGGTATGTGCTCTCACCAGAAAGACAGAGAGAGACAGAGAGACAGAGAGTGAGAAATCACCCCCCCCGGGGGGTGGGGGATTCCGCAACCCCTTCTACTCCTTTCTCCTCTTGGGATCTTGGGCACGCACACACACGCGCCTGGTGTGAGATTAAGCCACCGGGTCCGGGACTCGAACCACAGTCGACTACATGGGACTCCAGCGACATAGCCATTATGCTAACTGCTGGTCCCAAGTTCAGTTATTTCTAAGGAAATGTAATGGCGCCACTGTATCTGACCCAGTCACGGTGGCACACGCTGCTAGGACTCTGTGCTCCACAGGTCGGGATTACCTGGGAGGTTCAGGTTAGATCCTGATCCAATCAAAAGGCCTGGCACAGTGGCATGTACTTTAATTACAGATGGGGAGGCTGAGGCAGGACAATTACCAGCTTAAGGCAGGCCTGGCAGTACAGCAAGGAGAAGCCTGGATGGGTGGCATGCACCTTGTAGTCCCAATTGAGAGGCTGAGGCAGGAGGGTGGAGATAAGACCCTGTCTTTAAGGGGGAGGGAGAAGTGGTATAAAAGCACTGGACGCACACGTGGCCCCACCACAGTGCGAGTCCTGGACCTGGCAGCTTAAAATTCATCCTGGGGGATAGCAGGTGGTGTGGTGGGTGAGGTGCTAGACTCCCACATGGGTGACCATAGTTCACGTCCTGGACCTAGTGGCTTATTTTCTCACTTTCCCTCTCTTTCTCTCTCTCTGTGTCTCTCCCTGGCGAGCGCATATGACCTATAAAACAAATTTTAAATAATAATAATGATGAAAATAAATAAAATTAAACAAATACTTCTTTAAAAATCATGCCAGGTACATGTGCATGTACATGCCCAAAATCCCAAGAAGGGAATAGAGGAGAAGGGATTGCAGCTTGACCAACCTCCTAGGAGGGTGAGTTCTCACTTTCCATCTCATTGTCTCTCTCTGGTGAGTGTACATACCCTGTGGCAAAAACCTTAAAACAAAAAAAGAGGAGGATCAGCCCCATGGCCTGGCAGTTAAGGAAACCAGATCATGGCCAACTGAGAGGTTCAAATCCCAGACGTGGAGGTTTGAAAAACATGCTGTGCACATGCCCAAAATCCCCAAAGGAGGGAGAAGTTGAGAGGAAGGGACCATGGTGTGGCCGTACCCCACTGAGGGTGTCTTCTTCCTCTCCCTTTTTCTGTCTTAGGTGAGCACACGTCCCCTCTGGCAATTTTTTTTTTTTTTTTTAAAGAGAGGAGAGAGAAGGAAATACAAATCTCCAGAAATACAGCAGGGCCAGTCTATGGTGTGGTGGTGAAGGCAGCTAAATCCCCATGTGACTGACTGTGTAGTTCAAGTCCTGGACTCTGTGTGGCTTGAAAAAAGTGCTGGGAGCGTGCACATGCATGCCCAAACTCCTGAAAGGAGAGGGAGGGAATTGCAGCAGGACCATTCTCGTGTGTGTCTGCCTCTCTCTGTCTCTCCGGCAAGCACACGCACCCTCTGGCCAATTAGAAAAGCAATTCAAAGTATGGCAGATAAGAAATACTGATAACCTGCCTTTCATAAGGTATCACTGCTTTGCTTCAGATCACCCTTTTATTCGTGTTTTGAAATAACCCTACACATGTGGGTAGAGTCTCCTCTTCCTTTTCCTGGTAACTTTCCCCAAAAGACCACTGTGGAGTATTGGATTTCCGTACTCTGGGGGGGTTCCAGCTCTGTATATCCGGGACAGCGAGCAGTTCTGAACTCGAAGTGGAACTTTGCATGAATGGCATTCTAGTGAGGAGATCTTTTGTCAAAGAAAACCTGAGACTGCAGAGGCACTTTGCACCCCCAGCCTACAGGGGCTGTGTGGGAGAGGGAGGGGTTGGGCGGGGTGGGGGGGGAGCAGGGTTGCTGGCCCTGAGACTGGCCTGCACCCTGGACTCTACAAACTTCCCAGCTCCACTGAGAGAGGGGTCAGGCTCCCAGAGAGCCAGAGAACAAAGCCCCTTTGTGACTTTTGTTTTGAATCAGGCTTGTGACAAAGGGGAGGAGCCACTGGGGTGGGTGGGCTGGTGTGCCCCCAGTGCAGTTGTTGATGCAAGGGAAGAAAACAAAATTGTGTTTCTTTTTCGGTGGTGCTGTGTTGCCAATCCCCCTCCTTCAGCTCTCCGAACAGCAGGATTTCGCAACGGCAGCTTGGGAAACAGACCCAGCGCTCCGTTTAGAAGCAATGTGTATCAGCCAACTGAGATGGCCGTTGTGCTCAATGGCGGGACTGTAAGTATCAAGATGTGAGGTTTTTGCAGAAGCCTAAGGGCGTATGGAGTTGGGGAGCAGCTTCAACGGGCACACACTGCTCTGTGGAGGCTGCTTCCGTGGCCTGCAAAGACAGCAGCTCTAGTGGACATCCCTTGCAGCTAGAATGCATGCAATGCTTCCATTTTTCTTCTTCCCTCTTACCCCCTTTCTCCACCCCTGAAAACCCACCTTTACTTAACCACCTACAGATTCGTTTGGAAGAGTCTATTTTTCTTGGGGTTCTTGTACCCAATGAATCCTTGGGCTTTCATTATACATTGTCCCAACACTCTCCCTGGGAGGGGACTTAGGAAAAGCGCCAAATGATGAAGCTTTACCCACCCCTCCCTCCAACCCCCAGTGCATTTTGCTTACCTCCAACCTAGTTTAAGTACCCTGGTCCCCTCTCAGTCTTTGTGCCCCAGCTGGGTACCGGGTTCTCCCCTCACTCACTAAGAGATGTCTTACTAAACTGAAGCGATTACCATCTCTGTCCGCCAAACACGAAAGCAAGTTTACTATCTGATGCCAAACAGACCTTCAGCAGAATTGTCATGGCTTATGTTTTGCCTCCGTGGAATGACATCATTTTGTTTCTCTGGCAATCCAAAGGCACGCTCTCATTCCTGCATTTAACCTCCAGACACTGCTCCGTGCTTCTTTCTGAAACACCTGAGCCAGTTTACATGTGTAAATTGGATTTCCATTCTTTATATCATATGCTGATCCCATAACTCAACCTGAGCACTTTCCTTTTTTCTTTTCTTTTTTTTTTCTTTTTTAAAAATTTAGTCAGGATGGTCTTTGATCTCTTAGGTTTTCTGGCCTTTTGAATGGTATGCAAGGCATTGGTTTGCATTGGTTTGGAACAGGTTCAAAGACAAACAGAATCACAGATTTGCATTCTTAAAACCCCCTGCCATCCTTTGAGCTGTTTGATTGTCCAGTGCCAAGAAAAGCCTGATTCACACACATTCGGCCTGTATAATAATAAATATGGTTAGAAAAGGCCCCATCAGTCACTCTTAAGCCCTCCTGGTTCCCTTCAGGGCCAGTGTGTGTAAAATCACCCAGGACTTTAAAAAGTGAATGAGTTTCTGGGTAAGGAGATTTATATTCCTCAGGGGTAGATGATTACAAAAAAGGGGCATGGTCTTATAAGAACCAGCGTAGCAGAACAGACTGGTTGCTGGTTTTCTTGGGAATGATTCAGCCTGTCTAGGGACAAGCAAGGTGACTCAAGTTTGGCACGCCGTTAAAGATTCTGTTTCAAATGTCGATGTTGCAAAGCAGAGTTCTTAGTGTGTTATCCTTGTGTGTTATTCCAGATCCCAACTGCTCCGCCAAGTCACACTGGAAGACACCTCTGGTGAAAGACTTTTAAGTTCCAGAGAATAAGAATCTCTTACCGATTTTATTCCCTGGCTGTGTCTTTCTTGAGGGAGAAATCGGTAACAGTAGCCGAACAAGGCCGCCTCACAGCCAGGAGATTTGGAAATCCTAGCCAAGGGGATTTCATGTAAATGTGAACACTGATGAACTGAAAAGCTAACACCCACTGCCCTCCCTCCCCTGCCATGTGTACACACACACACACACACACACATAATACCAGACCAACCTCGATCCCCGCAAACTAAAGCAAAGCTAATTGCAGACAGTATTAGGTTCACGCAAAAATGTGGCTGGGAAGGCTGTTTCATCCTCTGGGAGAGAACAGAAGCACATTCACAGCTGGTGGGCCAGGCTGGGATTGGTTGGATACAGGAGGGCCCCTACCCCACGGCCCCTCCCCAGCAAGTGCTGGGCCCTAGGTGGCCCCCTAGGTGGCACACGTCCTATTCGTGGAGGAGTAATGGGGACTTTTCCACCAGCTTGCTTGGTGGTTTGTACATTTCAAGGGGGTCAGGAGAGTTAAGGAGGATGTGGGTGTGAGTCTAAGGTTGAGGCCCAACCAAATAGCGGGGTGAGCTATATAGCCAGTAGTGGTAGAGAGACCCTGACATGTGCCAAAGAAGAGGCACTCTGGATGCTGAACTGACACCATCACATTTAGAAAGTGGTGACCAACCACTGTTCCTTCTGGGGGCCTCTTTCTGTAGTGCCTATGGCGAGAAAGTGAGTCCCACCCCTTCCCCTGTGGAGCCATGGAACTACTCCGGCTTGGAACAGCAGTTCCTTCTCACTTCAAAATTCTCCCTGTTGGTGCACTTCCAGGTGCTCCTCCACACCCTTCCCCAACACCATTCCCATGTTCACTTCAAAAGCTCAGAGGCACCACCAGCTTCAAGCCCTTCCAGGAAGCAGGTCGGAAGGCGGGTGCCACAGCAGGTTTCCACACCGATGCCACGTCGTGGGGCTCCCGGGGTGCCCTCTAGGATGGAGAGATGGTTTCCTGCTGCCTAGCCAGCAGTGACTTCTCGGGTCTTTTCCGTTGGTAATGGTGACGGTTCCAGGATGGAACGGATCACGTGAGCATTTCTTGCTGCTTTTGGAGGGCTCTAGTACATTTCGTCTTGGTTTTCCATGGGCTCCATGAAAACTGCTCTCTTCAAAGCCCATTATTTCTGTCATGGTTTTCATCTGTCCTGAGCAAGTCATTCCTTTGTTATTTGGCATTCCAAACATCTCGGCCATTAAAAGCCCCACGTTCTCTGCACTGTTTGGCCAGCATAATCACTAGCAAGATTCAAAGCAGTTTTAGCCCGATGGCATGGAATGTATCAATGACAGTGGGTCCTTCTGCAGATACTCTAATCGCTACATTGCTTTTTCTATAAAATTACCCGTGAGCCTTTAACCTTTAAAGAAAATGAAAAAGGTTAGTGTTTGGGAATGGGGGTGGGGGGAAAACCAACCTCTTCGTGAGCCAGTATGACTGAGCTGAGTATGTTTTAATAAACCTTCTGATTTTTCTCGAGGCCCTGGTCTCTGCTGTGTCCCCTTCCCACCCCCTGATCCTTGCAGAGCACTGGGTGAAATGAGGCCAATCTGGCCATCTCTGGGTGGCTTTCCCGCAAGTGTTCCTTCCGGCTTGTGCTTTTCCTCATGCATGGGGAAGAAAAAGCATGGCCCCAGAATGCCGCCTCTACCTGGCCTTCCGGAAGCACAGCCCCGCCCACAGCATGTGCTTGCTTGTAAAGAATCAGATTCCAGTCCTCTGCTCCAGACCATCGTTGGGTGGACTGAGAACCACAGGGAGGAGTGGGAGGGGCAGAAGTCAGGACCTGGGCTGGGCATGGGGCAGGGGGGCAGTTGCATGCAGACCCAGTATTGTGAAGATAAAGAAATCTCCGAACGCCTCAGTCCAATCCAGTGAAAAATTCTTGTACCAGGAAATGGTTGCTCACCCCCGCTCTCTGGAGTCCTTTGGAGCTTTCTGATACCATCAGTGACTCAGTCTGCAAGAGCCCCCCTTGCAGAAAGGAGCAATTCACACGATTGTTTTCTCTCTAAGCTCTTTGTTGTCCGTGCACAGCAGAAACAGCTTCCAGTGAAAAGTAACGTTTCCCCAGTGCAAAAATGGAGCCATCTTTGAGTCATGGGAAACCTCACCTAATGAGACCTGGTTTTCCTCCCATTTTACATCTCTGACATGTTATTGCGCTTCTGGGTTTTGTTTTATTTTGGCTTTAAAGTCCAAAGTGGGCTGAATGCCCTCACAATGGAGGCAGAGGTGGGAGTGAGGGGAGAAGGGAGAACACGTATTTTTCTAATGACCTTTCACCTGAAGAGTACCAAGAGCCATCTTTGCCAAGAGACTGAACGCCAGCTGCCCCCAGGGAGTAAGGTTTAAACACAAAACAAAATGGCACCTCTGTTTAAGATCTGGCTATGTAAGCAAGACTTGTTTGGGGAAAACAACGTGGAAGGAGAGTATCTGATCAAAACCCCTAATTGTAAGCACAAATCTTTCCATGTCCAGTTATTAAAATCGCTTTGGGACTATAACAGCCACTCTGGTCCGCCCTCTTAATGGAAAGCTGCCGTTCTATCCTGGACTTCTCCACTTGAGGTGGAAGGTAGAAGAGGCAATCAGCTCCGAGAACTCACAGACCGGAAAGATTGGCGCGTCTCAGGTGTTGCCCGGGTTTGTGATGTGGATGCTTGAAGCTGGCTGTCCAAGGCTTTGCTAGCGCCGATGTCATGGAGCCTGCAAGTACGAGCCTAAAGTGGGGGTGGTCTTCTTGGTTGTCTGAGGTGGAGTCGAATGCCTCAGGCCAAACCCCAAACTGAAAGGGAGCATTATGGCTTTTATAATCCAATGATGCAATGACTATACCAGCTTACAGGAGTTCTCGGCAGGTGCTTTTTATTAATTGATAAAGAGCTAAAGCTCGTTTTTGATAGATAATATATATTTATTAAATGTATTAATGTGTGTTTTATAATGTACCTTTATCTTCCCCTGGCTGACTGTTGCATACTTATAAGAAAAAAAAAAATCGTTACAGAAATTTCAAGACAATCAATGTGTACCATAAATGACTGTATATAAATATTATAAATTTAAAAGGTTGTAAAGCATGGGCAGATAGGTTTTATTTTCAAAATGCTGTTCTTAACACAAAAATAAAGGCTTTACTATTTACTTAAGATGTGTGGTAGCTTGTCAAAATAACCCAATGTCACTTCTGGCCTTTCGGGTCTGCCCCGAGGCTGAGGCTGTGGCATTTTGACTGGGAGAATCTTGGCTAACAGCAACCCACAAGACAAATGAGGGTAATAAGTTAATTTACCCATAAAAGTAGGATCCATCTGTAATACTTTGGGACCCAGACATCAAAAATCCTTTGTTATCGTCTGGGTTTAAATGTCTCATCTTGATGGGTCTGCAGTAAAAGTTAAGGGCCCATTTCCTTTGAAGATGATAATAAGCAATAATGTCTTTTTTTAGAAAAAGAGTAGTCACCAGGTTAACTAAAAACCCACTTCAGAGGTTTGGGACTTTAAATTTAAATATGGATCTTTGCAAAGGCAGCCAAAAGTGGGGAAACTGCTCCAGAGCACATCGGCATCTCTCGGGACTAGAATTCTTTGTGCATTTTAACAGTGCTTGGTGTGGAAGGATTACCCTGAAGCACTGAAGAAATATCTGGATGAAAGAATAAAATATGTGGATAATGCAAAAAGTTAAGACTGGTACTTTCTTTTAAAAATGATTTGCACTAAAGTGCAGTTGGGACAGATTCTATCTTGTGTGGGAAAGATTCTGTTTTCATGTGTACCGAGACTTGTTAAAGAGATCACAACGGAGGAAGCGCAGTTTGGCCACTTTCTTTACATGGGGTCATTTGCACTCAGACAGGAAAAGATGCCAACGGTGGTTGGTGGTTACGGTGATGGAATGTTTTCGAGCTCCTCGTTGTCCTCCATTTCGCATTTCACTGCGAATAAATGAAAGAGAAAGTCAGGATCAGCGGATCCGTTTACATACCTGGACTGACTTGTCATCTGGAAGCTGGAAACTGTGATGCGTGGACACGGTCGGCTGCACCAAACCCATGGAGGGAGCGCTGACAACGGCTCTGCCCCCCACCCCCGCCCGCAAGAACACAGGGCCATTGTGCTCCAAGGGCAGCACCTGAAGGTTCAAAATCACTTCCTGTACTGTTCGCGGCCATTCTAAATTCAGTTCAGAAAAGGGTCAGAAGTGTGCTTTGCAGGTCAGGGTACTGAAGGAAGGAAGTTTAACTCAAGATGATGACAGATTCCAGGTTCAACCCAGACTCAGCCCAGTCTGTCACCACACACCCTGGTCCCTCCATCCGCCCACAACGAAAATCTCAGGGCATCGCCAGGGGTCCATGGGAAGGTCAGAAAAGACTCTTTTCTCTTCTATCATGGTCCGGACAAGAACGTGATCCCAGTGATTTCCTGAGTCTGCCAAACAGGAAAGGTAGCTGGACACAGACCATTGCACGGTGTAAGGAAATTAATTCCAACAGCTGAGAGCCCCGCCCATAATAGCTATGGAAACACAGTCCCATGGGTGTGTGGGGGGATCCCTTTGGAAAGACCATCATTTTCTAATATGTCTTTGCCTCTGGCATCCAAGTGCTTGCCCCGTATGTAATGCCTGGAAAGTTATAGGAGCGAGGTCACCGTCTCTCATTCCTTATGGAGAGCACTATCCCAATAAGCAAGGGTGTTTGGGGTCACTGTGTAGAACAAAGGTTTCCATCAAGTTCACGCCCAGTCCTAACCTTCGGGTGACAGGGCATACACTGACCACGTATGAGCACAGGGGCGAGGCATGCCCACCAGCATGTCACTTCCTGATGGAGGCAGGACAGATGCCTTCAACAGCCAGGCCAGGCCAGCAGCCTTCACACCGGAGATACACAAAGACTCTCCAAGGGTTCTTGGCTGTAGTTCACTTAGAGAAAGTCTGTTTCCAGATCTTCGGCTTCCAGGCACAGACTTGGAATTGTGGAGTTCGCTTGGGTCCTCCTTTCCAGCCTCCCCCAGTTTGTTAAAAAAAAAAAAAAAACCCAGGTACCAAACAAGAAGGCAATCTGAAATTTTGAGGATCCCCTTTATTTTCTGTTTAATAACTATCAAAATGCATATTGTATTTATTTGGTGCTCTATACTTCTAGTAATTCTTAACGTAAGCCAGAAAAATATTTTTAATACTTGGAGGCTGTGGACATTGTCCTTCAATGTGTATGCCTTTTTGGTTCCATATATATGGAAGCTCTATGGGCCATCTCAATAGAGACCCAACATGCATCTGGACCCTACTGATCCTTCATAGCCAAGATGTCCCACGTCTCGCCAAGAGCCTTCCCAATGTCTCCTGGACTCAGGATATGCTGGTGAAGACCTAGCAACATTTGCCACTGCCACAGTCTATGGGAAGTGGCTCCCTGCCAGCTACGTGATACAGAATCGGGAGGGGGTGTGCACGGCTGGGCTGCTCTGGATCTTCACCGGGAGGTAGGCAGGTAAGCTCGGGCAGCGTCAGGAGTAACTTCAGACCTG
Source organism: Tupaia belangeri chinensis (assembly GCF_000334495.1). Lineage (NCBI taxonomy): Eukaryota > Metazoa > Chordata > Mammalia > Scandentia > Tupaiidae > Tupaia > Tupaia belangeri. The sequence continues at coordinate 9,413,506 of NW_006159657.1, read as the reverse complement.
CAGGATAGCATGCTAAATATGGTTTGCAGATGTCTGCAATTTGGGGAAATTGTTAGAAATGCAAAATCAGGGTCAGCAGGTGGCATGGAGGTTAAGGCACTGAATCCCACGTGGCCACCTTCATGGTTTGAGTCCTGGACCCAGTGGCTTGAAAATTACACCAGGTGTGTGTGCATGCATGCCCACAATCCCAAGAGGAGAGTGAAAAAGAAAGGACTGCAGTGTGGCCATCCCAGGGTGGGGGATGGTTTCTCACTTTCCCTCTCTCTGACTCTTTCTGATAAGCACACATGCCCTATAGGAAAAACTAAAAAAAAAGAAAAAAGAAAGAAATGCAAAATAAAGACCCCATGGGGACTCAGAGAATCAGAATCAGACCAGACACTGGGAGAAGAACCCAGTGATCTCCAGTTCAACAAGCCCCCCAGGTGATCTCTATAGACTAAAGCTTCAGACCCATTGACTGGTTCTCTACCCTGACTGCATGCGAGCACCACATGATCAGCTTCTGAAACCTATTTCTGGGTTTTATGCCAGAAATTCTGACGTAATCATCCTGGGGCCCAGGCTTCAGTATTTAGTCAAAGCGCCTGTGTGTTGCTAATGTTCAGTCAAGGTGGAGAAACAGTATGTCATTGGGATTCCTTTAAAGAAACATGAATGTAAGACCCTCGGAGGAATCTAAAGTTCCCCTCCACTTCTAAGCACCATGATGGCTCCCTGTGAGGTTCAAAATATCAGCTGTTTGGAAGGCGTTCTCTCTTGCCTACAACTGACAGGGCTGGAGGCTGTTAACAGCATGGAGGGACCAGCTTCTGGGAGGAACTCCCGCGCCTAGTTTTCCTTAGCTCTGCCAGGAGGAAGAATTTCCTCTGCATGCCTTGGTCCCAGGATTTTAACCAATGCCTGTGCTTGCCTTGGTAACCTTTCTTACCCATCTTCTACCCTTCGGCCTGGGAAAAGGCCCTTACATCTCATAGATCATCATGCAGAAATCTTAGGAGAGTAAAATAGGATGATGTAAGGATGTTCCTTCAAAGTAAAAAGTCAAGAGATAGTACAAGGGGACCTCAAAATGTTTGTGGAAAAATGTAATTAAATGTTTGATTAAATGTTTTTGGTGCAAGGACATTTTGAAACGCACTCAGCTTTTCCATAGCACACATTTTCCATGAACTTTCTGAAGCCACACCACCACTTCTTCTGTCTCCCCGGCACACCGTATCTGGAGTTACGGAGTCACTTGAGGAACTCTAAACAGTCCTGATGCCCCAGTCCTGCCCCACAGACAATCAGAATCTCTGGCGATGCAGCCACATCAGAAAACTCGTGTTATCAAATGGAAGAGTCGGACAGCGAATATAGGCCCTTTAACTCTGACACTGCAGAAACCTTTGCACACAGGTACCGGGTGATGTGAATTAGGATGCTCATGATAGCAGGAAACCGGAAACAACGCAGATGTCCATCGTCAGCTGCCTGGACAAACAAATTGCAGTGTAATTGAGCAGCAGTTCCAGGCAGTTAATAAGAATGAGCCACAGCGCGACACATCGACGCCGATGAGTGTGAGGAGGTTCAACGGTACGAGCACAGGGCAGTGCACAGCGTGATTCAGCTTAGGGCATCTCTAGTATAGAGGGATGCGCACCATTCCAGTGTGTTCTAACAGATCCTGAGTCTGGGTAATTCAAGAGAACCCAGGTTTATTCAGCTCAGCTTGGAGGTCCAGTGTCCAGGGCTGCACTTGACAATGCCTTGCTGGTGGGGAGTCCCGGGGCATCATATGGCAGAGGGCAGGAACATGTGAGAGCAGGACGTGTCTCCCAGGAAGCCCACCAGGGGCCCACCCTGCTGCTAATCATTCCCAAAGGCCCCGCCTTCCCACACCATAATAGGATCCCATTTCCACAATCAGCACCCTTACTAGGGCTCACCAAATCTTAACCCATGAGCTCTGAGAGGACACATTCAAAGCATAGCACATTCTGAGTGAGAAGAACTAAGAGCAGGAGCCCGACGATCACCAAGGCCGGGGGGCCGGGGCAGGGGACTCAGGCGGGCTCGCTTATACGTGCTTCAGAGTCACCATCGCATGTGTATTTCTCCCCAAATGTAAAAAGATAGCAAGATGCCAGGATACTCCCTGAAATTACAAAGTCAACAAATAAAGGAACAGAAAAGGGCAATTTCGCTGTACGGGGAGGGTAGAGATGGGATGTACATGAGCTAATCCTAGTCTATCACAGCTGGAAGTCAGCAGCTCACACAGAAAGCCTCAGCCACCGTGTAAACCTGTGAGAAATACGGAGGAGGAACGCCGAGGAACAGCCCAGAGTCCAAAGCAATTGCTTCTGGGGGTGGAGGAGGGTGACGAGATCTGAGGATGCTCATTTCGCCTTCCATTTTATCCTGTGTATCTTTGGAGCCATGAGAACCTTGTACAAGGACTGCTTGGGTAAAAATTAAGAAACATAAAACCCCTGCTTGGTGGTTCTCCCGGTCTGGGCAGGACACAGCCTTGCACGGGAAGGTAATCAATGAAGGAGGAGGAAGGGAGGCCGGAGGGGAGAGGCAAGCAGGAGGCCGAGAACCCGGTTTCTTTGGCAGTTTACAGACATCACTGTGGTCGGCTTCCAACGCCAACGGACAGATGCCTCGGTGCCCCTGTGCCGTCCTTGCCCCCCTGGCAGGCTGGTGCCCAGCCAGTTCCGGAAGGGCTGGGAGGGTGGAAAATCCCGGAGAGATGCGCCAGCCCTTCAGCTTCAATTAAAGGCAATGTGACCAGAAGGGCCTTGCATACTAATGAGACTCACGGACATCTCTCGGTCGCCCTCACTTCTCCTGTTCCAGTCAACGACAGGGCTGAGAACTCCTGTCACAGCAAGAGAAAAACCTCCTGGCCAAAGCCTGGTACAGATGGAGGAGATACCGAAAGCTCAAGACAAGGAAATCTGAGGACCACAGCATCACCCAGCCACTCCTACAGAGTGACCCAGACAGGGCCTCAGCAAAAAGGATCACTTGGAGCAAAACCAGATTCCTAGGACCCGCCCCAGACCTTTGGAATCAGTCTCCAGGAGCAGGGCCTGGGGATCGGTGCCCATGCCCCACCTCAGTGCTATGGCTATCCTTCTGATTTGGGGAACAGTGTTGGGAACAGTGCTGTATCACTCGGTGCCTGTTCCCGAGGGCTCCAGTCCTCTGTGGGCTGGGATTGAGAATGACACCTGAGGGCACTGGGAGGAGCGTGAGGCAAGACAGGCAGAGTCTGACCCAGAGCTCAGCACTGGGTAGAGCTGTTCTTAGGGCATAGTCCACCCCCAAAGAGCTCACAGTCTGGAGGGGTAGGCAGAAGCTGGGAATTACTGCTTAAGAACCGAGGGGCTGGCTGGCAGCTTGGTGGTTAAGGCACTGGATTCCACATGGCCAACAGGACAGTTCAAGGGCCAGACCCGGTGGCTTGAAAAACACACTGGGTGCATGTGCGTGCTACTGAAAATCCAGAGAGAGGAATGAAGGGATTGCAGCACGGCCATCCCCCCAGGGGGTGATTTCTCTCTGGTGAGTACATGTGCCCTATAGCAAACTGAAAAAGAAAATAAAAAAGGAAAAGAGAAGAGAAGAAAGAAAAAAAGAAATAGAGCCAAGAGATGCCCACACGCCGCAGGGCAAAGCTGCTCAGTAAGCGTTCAGCCACCACGCAGCTATGGACTTAACACTGCAGGGCCTGAAGTCACAGAGCGCAATGGTTCATGCTCTTGGGTCAGCAATATGTCTAAGGGACCTCAAAATGTTAATGTTCTTGTCCAGTTAGCACCCAGCTTCTGGGATTCCAGGTACATAATAAAAGCAAACACTTTTGTGGTGCTTACTGAACCCCTGACCTGTTCTAAGTCAATGAGGTAAGTACTGTCATTTTCCCCAATTTTACAGATGGGGAGACTAATGCACAAACCGGTTATGTAACCTCCTGAGGTCACACCATGGACTTTCTGGCTCCTGAATTCATGCTCTTAACTTCTAAGGGGTCAAGGTCCCACCACAGCTTTCCATCAGGGCAGCAAAGACTTCTGTAATCAGAGATGTGACAATGACAGATGCAGATAAAGGTGTGCGCAATGGCACCCTGGACCTGCCTGGAGACAGCCTATGCACCCAACAACCAGGGAATTAGTATCTGATAAATTATGAACTTTCTGACAAGTAGAAATGTCAAGGGAAAGATGGGGGGGCACGTTTCCTGTAAATTTTGATATTTTAAATTTGTCCTCAGAGGAGGACAAAGATGGTGCAGGGCAGAACCAGCAGATGGCATAATGGTTATGTCGCTGGACTCCCACATAGTCGACCGTGGTTCAAGTCCCAGACCCAGCAGCTTGAAACTTATGCTGGGCAAGTGTGCATGTGTGTGTGCCCAAGATCCCGAGAGAAGAATGGAGGAGAGGGGATTGCGGCGTGGCCATCCCTGGAGAGTGATTTGCTTTCTTCACTCTGTCTCTGTCTTTCTGGTGAGCACACATGCCTTATAGCAAAAAAATCTCTCTTAAAATAAAAAGATGGTGTGGGGCACTGTGGTTTCTGTTGGAGCTGAAAGCCAACTGTGGCAATGTCTCTAAATTTAGCTGAGGTGGAAACCAGGTTTTCACTTAGTTATCCCTGTCTTTTATCCCCTCCTGATTTTCTAAAGAAAAAAAACAATAAACAGTTTTGCTGTTTTATAACACGCAACTCCTATTTTACATTCATTCCCGGGTGAGGCCTTTATATACACCCCTTCAACGTAACTGCTATGTTCAAAATTCATTCATTACTTCTGATATTACTTCCATTGCTTCACATAAGCTATAGTCCAGCATCTCAACTATTAGCATATATATTTTTAGAGTTTATTTATTTATTTATTTATTTTTACTATAGGGCACGTGTGCTTACCAGACAGACAGAGAGAGACAGAGAGACAGAAAGCGAGAAATCACTCCCCAGGGAGGATGGCCATGCCACAATCCCTTCTCCTCTGTTCTCCTCTCGGGATCTTGGGTACGCACGCACACGCGCCCAGCGTGAGTTTTAAACCACTGGGTCCGGGACACGAACCACGGTTGACTACATGGGAGTCCAGCGACATAGCCATTACGCTAACTGCTGGTCCCAACATATATATTTTTAAATTGAGCATAAATAATATGATTATTATTAAGAAAATCTGTGGATTTTTGTTTTTCCCCAACGTTCTATACCTGCGGCCCAATTCCGGGATGGACTGGTGTTGGCCTGCGGTCTGCTGGAGGCCCGGCTATGGTTGGGGCAGGGGTGGGGAGTGGGACAGCGGGCTAGCAAGGAAGGCTGTCTTTGTAGCCACACCCATCATTGGCGTTGCTGCCAGGATGGGCGGGGCTCCGCCTCCTACTGGATCAGCCACAGTACCGGATTCTCATGGGAGCATGAACCTCACTGTTTCTTAGTATATTGCAGTGTGGTCGTGTTGGAAATAGGGTGCACAGTGGATGTGGTGCACTTGGGCCATCCTGGGACCAGCCCTCACCTGGAGGAATTGTCTTCCATGAGGCTGGTCCCTGGTGCTGGGAAAGTTGGGGGCCACTGCTCTATATTTTTACATAACTGGGGGAACTTTCTTTCTAATATACCAAATATACCAAATGGAAGAAAAGAAGACCCTCTGGTGAACTCTACCTAAAGAATAGTACTACGATCAGCCCGAGCTCTCAGATGAGGGAAAGGCAGAAAGGATTTAAAAAATAGGGTCAAGTAGACAACCGGAAGCTACAAGAGTTCTGCAGAAGCTCGCCCGGAATGGTCAGACCTGACGTAGGGAGATGCTAAAGAGACCCACCCACATGTGAAGCACTAGAAAGCAAGCAGAAGACACCAATGTCGGTGTTCTGGGATGTCTTCCCCAAAGTCTAGTATGTTAGTCATAGGACAGCCTCTGAGACCTCGCTCATTCTTTAAACACCATTCTGGTGAGTTGGTCTATCAGATACCCCAATGGCAGAACTGAATTTTGGGTTGAAATGGCTGATGAGCACATAAAAAGGTGTGTGACATCATTAGTCATCAAGGAACTTAAAGCACCAGGACAGGGCCACTAAGCATCCAGCAGAATGGTTAAACTGAGAAAGACTCAGGGCCAATAGGTGGTGGGGTGGTTAAGGCACTGGATTTCCACATGGCTGACCACAGCTCGAGTCCCAGACCTGGTAGCTTGAAAATCACACCAGGTACGAGTGCGTGCATGCCCAAAATCCCGAGAAGAGAATGGAGGAGAAGGGACTGCAGTGTGGCCATCCCCCTGAGGGGTAATTTCTCACTTACCCTCTGTCTCTGTCTTTCTCACACATGCCCTGTGGCAAAATCCTTACAAAAAAAATTAAAAATGGGAAGAGCTCATCAGACTCAGTGTTGGTAAAGTGGTGGAGCAATTGGAATACTCATGCATGGTGATGTAAAATGGTATAGCTGCTTTGGAACTGGAAGGATCTGCTAGAAGTTTTTCAAGTCACCAGGTACAGGACTCAAACCACAGAGTCCACCATGTGGGATCTAGTGTCTTAATCATGGCGCCACTTGCCCAAAGGCAGTGTTTTAAATAGGAACATTTAGTGCTGAGCGGTTGTGACCGAGTTTATATTAAGACAGAATCACCAAATCACCAAGTTTTGATCCTGGAAAGGATCTGGATTCCTGAAAAGGAGGAAGAGGGGCTTGTTTAATAAAAGGTGAGAGAAACCGAAGCCCCTATGGGGAAAGATGCCAGTGAAGCACAGCCAGCACTGGGCCACCCCTGCACGGCTTAGCAGCCATGAGCACACCTCCAGAGGAGGAGAGCTGGCTTTGAATCCCGCCACCCTGCACGAGTCTCTCACCGTCACAGATGCTTCAGTTCCCTCGACCAGCGAGTAGGACAGTGAGACTCTCCTTTCAGTACAGTGCGAGGGTGACGGGGATGGTATATCGCACACGTGGTGAATGTTCAGTAACGTTATTTCTCAATTCCCAAGAAATGCAGTTATTGTAGAAAGACTGGGAAATAAAGTATTATTTTACAGTTTTTTTTTTTTTCATGAGAGAAAGCATGTATGCCTACATGAGAGCGAAAGAGAAACAGGCACCCTCAGCGGGGTCTCCTAACTGCACGATCCCCTCTCCACTGGCCCTCCAGCTTGCCAGGCGTGTACAGCCATTGTGTTTCCTGGTTGACTTGGGATCCGAACCCACAGTCGGCCATGTAGCTTCCATACAGTTCAGTATGCTATCTACCGTCTGTGCCACCAAGGCTAGGCCAGAAAATACAGTACTTTTAAACAAAAGTTCTAACAAATTTTCTTTCAATCATTGGGTAGGCTTTAGTTTATATGGCGTTTACATGTGTTTATAAATCTGTTGGTATTTTCCTTCGACATCTCAAGTTATAAGGGTAGTCCTATTCTGCAGTTAGCAGAATTGCATCAAGACTGGAGTTTAAGCACAGCAGTTTAAACAACCGCCATGTGCTGAGTTGCCCTTTGAAATTCTGTGTCTTTAAAAGCCTAGTGAGTCAGGGGTGTGAATGAACACAGACGAACCCCGTCAGCCGTGTCTTATGACTTTTTTATTTATCTCTGCATTCTCAGCTGCTGCCGCCAAGACTGAACCTTCAGAAATATCCCAGGCATTCTGAATGAGCTTAGGGTATAAACAGTTCTCATCCAGTTCAGACTGGCAGAAGCTCTGAATATTAAATGTTGCCTTTAAGAGAAATGGAAGCAAATCCTCCAGTTTTTTTTTTTAAATATCTCCTCTACAAGTGTGACCAGTTAATAAACAATTGAGAAATGATCTCTACCTGTATTAGCAATTCTGAGACAGCATTCACTCATCTTGGATGGTTGATTTTGGAACACAGGCCAGACATGGTTCACATCAAGAAACTCCAAGGACTAAGGAAGCAGAGTTACCACATGCTAAAAGGAGGGATGGGATTACCATCCTAAGACCACAGAGTTCTTTCTAACAGGGAGCCCTTGGTATGCTGAAAAGAAAACATGCATGTTTTCAACCACTTACTGTGGTCTCCAAACAAAGCTACACTTTCAGAAAGGATCATTCATCTCACCTGTGTCATTTTATTCCATAAATGTCTCCTAAATCATCCACGTCCATCCATTCTCACTGCCACCAGGCCATCCAATCCCTCCCCTACCTGCAGCCACACACATTCTTTTCTTTTTTTTTCTTTCTTTTTCTTTTTTTTCTTTAGATTTTTGTCGTAGGACACATGCATTCACCAGAGAGAGACAGAGAGAAAGAAGTGAGAAATCACCTTCCCCTCCACCCCCACAGGGAGAATGGCCACACCACAATCCCTTCTCTTCCATTCTCCTCTTGGGATTTTGGCTACACACACACACACGCCCGGTGTGATTTTTCAAGCTACCAAGTCTAGGCTCTAAACCATGGCTGACCATGTGGGAGTCCAGCACTCTTCACCACAGCACCTGCTGGCCCCTCCACCACACTCGTATTTTTTTTTTTTTAAGTTTTATTTGGGGCTGGCAGGTGGTGTAGTGGTTAAGGGTGCTGGATTCCCACATGGCCAACCGTGGTCCGAGTACCGAACCTAGTGGCTTGCTTTCTCACTTTTCCTTTTTCTGTCTCTGGTAAAATTTAAAAATAATAACAAATGGAATTAAACAAATAATTTTAAAAAATAGTTTTATGTATTTTTTTTTTCTTCAGTAAGTAAAAGAGAGAGAGAGAGAGCCACTAGCAGAGCCTTGACACTATATTCCACCTCCAGCTTCAGCAGATCCCAGGCTCATGTGCCCAGTGTGTTCAGGGAGGTCTCCAGATGTGAACTCGGAACCTTGCCATTTGGTCAGCCTCACAGAGTACTGTGTTTTACCACTACACCACTACCTAGCCCCATGCTCATCTTTCTAGAAAGCTTTGCTGATGCTGCCCAGCCCCACTGAAATCAGGATCAACTCCTAAGTCCTTAACAAGGTCCTGAAGCCATTGCACTCTCCTGCTTCATGATAAGGACCTTCTTTCAGTTCCTTTTGAGGCTCAGGGTCATTACCTCATTCTGGAAAGCTTTTCTGCCACTCGCCTAGTTAACTCCCAGGCTGCTTTCAAATCTCAGCCTGAAGTAACCTATCAAACCCTCCTCCCATAGAGTCTGTTCAGCACCCAGAATTTCTTCAAGGCATTCATCATGGCTTGCAATCCAGTATATGTGTGTTTCTTTGACTAGAAGTACCCTCCCCACTAGACTTTGAGCTTCCAGCAGAGCATGGTGCTGACCTATGTTTTCCATGGGTCCCCAGCACCTGTCAAGGTCTGGTCCCTTGCCCAATGTAGGCAATCAGTCAAGCTCTGAACCAATGAAGAAAACTCTATTCCAGCTTCCCCTGAATGCTCCAAGCCCTCTCAGCCTAGGCCGTCCAAAAGACACATAACTTTTCCAGCAATATGAAGGGTGCCCAGTTCGGTGGAAATGCTCAGACTTTAGTACCAGAGTAAGCATATGCATCCAGACTCCAGCACTTACTGCTTTCACACCTCAGTCCATTTCATTAACCCTTGGGAAGCTTAGTTTTCATTTCCTCACCTATAACATGGGATTTCTCACGCATCTTATCACACAGGGTGCCGTGACTTAAGTATGTCTTCCAAAGCTCCTGTGTTGGAAACTTAATTGCCATTGGGGAAAAAAGGACTCACACTTTCTGACTTTAAAAGTTGTGTGGTGGGGGAGCAGCAGATAGCATAATGGTTACATCACAGGACTCCCACGTAGTCAACTGCAGTTTGAGTCCTGGACCTGGGAGCTTAAAACTCATGCTGAGTGTGTATGGGTGCACATCCAAAATCCCAAGAAAATGGAGAAGGGATTGCAGCATGACCATTCCTCCTGGGGAGTGATTTCTTGCTTTCTGTCTCTGTCTCTCTGGCAAATGCACACACCCTATAGCAAAAATCTCTCTCTAAAAAAAAAAAAGTTGTGTGGTGGGCCAGTGGGCTACCTGGGAACATGGTGGATAAGGCAACTGGATCCCACATGGCCGATTTTGTGGTTTGCATCCTGAGCCCAGTAGTTTGAAAACAACCACTGCATGTGTGCCTAAAATCCTGAGGTGAAATGAAGGAGAAAGGACTGTGGTGTGGCCGTAAGCCCTGGGGGTGCATTCTCACTTCCCCCACCCCTCTCTTTTCTGTGTCTCTCCTGTGAACACATGTGCCCTATAACAAATTTGAAAAGAAGAAGTAGTAGTTATGTGGTCCCAGCATAAGGACAGATATACAGATCAATGGACTGGAATTGAAAGTCCAGAAATAAACCCTTTCATTTATGGTCAGTTGATTTTCAACACGAGCGTCAAGCCCATTCAATGAGGGAAGAGTAGCTTCTCCAATAGATGCTACTAACCGATGAGCGGCTGCATGCAAAGAATGACGTTGGATCCTTGCCTTTTATCATATACAAAAATTAACTCGAAATGACATCTAAATGAAAGTGTGAAAACCATAGAATTCTTACCAAAACAAATGAGTGAAGCTCCATGACCCTGGATAAGGCAATTGCTTCTTAGATATAACATTAAAAGCACAGACAAAAAAATTTTTAAAATATTTTGGACATTCACAATTAAAAACCTCTGAGTTTCGGGGGCCAGCAGTTGGCATAATGGCCGTTGCTGGACTCCCAGATAGTCGACTGCGATTCGAGTCCCGGACCTGGTGGCTTAAACTCACCCAGGGCACGTGTTGTGTGCATGCCCAAGATCCTGAGAGGAGAATGGAGGAGAAGGGGTGATTTCTCGCTTTCTCTCTCTGACTCTCTCTGTCTCTCTGGCAAGCACGCGCACCCTGTAGCAAAAAACCTCTCCAAATAAAATAAAATAAAATAAGATATTATCAGGAAAGAGAAAAGGCAACTGACAGAATTACAAATCATATATCTGATATAGGAGTTATACCTAGAATATATATTAAAAACTCTTACAACTCAATAATAAAAACATGAACATCCAATTAAAAAGGGAAAAGGATCCGAATAGATATTTCTTCAAAGAAGATAGACAAATGGCCAATATGAACATGAAAAAGATAATCAACACTGTTAACTGTCAGAGAAATATAAATCCTGCCACAATGAGATACTACTTCACACCCACTAAGATGGCTATAATTCAACAGACAAACAATATCAAGTGTTGGCAGAAATGTGCAGAAGTTGGACCCCCTCGCACACTGTTGGTGGAAATGTACAATGGTTCCACTGCTCTGGACTCCATCTGGCAGTTCCTCAGTTACACCTAGTTACGACCACCAATTCCACTCCATGGTATATACCCAGAGAAATGAAAACATCTGTCCATACAAAGACTTGTACCTGATGCCTAATAGCCAAAAAGCAAAGATCATCCAAATGCCCCTCAGCTGAAGAACTGATAAATGAAATGTAATACATTGACACAATGGAATCCTATTCAGCTATTCTATGGATTGAGTTGTGTCCCTTCAAAATTCAAAAAGCACCAACCCTGCACTTCTTTAAGGAGATGATTAGGATTCAGTGAGATCAAAGGGTGCAGTCCTAATCGGATTAAACTGGTACCCTTTTAAAAACAGGAAGAGCTGCCAGAGATCTCCCTCCCCCATGTGAGGACACAGAAGGTGGCTGTCTGTCAATTAGGCAGAGGGCCCTTAGTAGACCTGACCAAGCCCGCACCCTCATCTCAGATTGCTGGTCTCCAGAACTGCGAGAAAGTTCATTTTTGCTGTTTAAGCCGTGAAGTCCATGGTATTTTGTTATGGCAGACCGAGCTAACCCGAGCCATAACAAGGAATGAAGTACTGATACATGCCACCACGTGGAAGACCCTTGAAAACACTGCTGAGTGAAAGAAGCCAGTCACAAAGCACCACGTAGTATATGATTCCATTTTTTTGAAATGTCCAGGGTAGGCACGTCTATACAGACAGAAAACTAGATTAGTGGTTGGTTGGGGCTGGAAGAAATGGGGTCTTAGGAGGTTATGACTAAGGGTTGTGAGCTTTCTTTTGGGGGTGAAAATGTGTTAAAATTGATTGTAATGATGGTTGCAAATTTTAAGACATTTCTGTAATACTTGTGATATACTAAAAACCACTGAACTGTATATTCTGGTATGATATATAAAGTGTAACTTAATAAACCTGTTTAAGAAAAAGGACATTTTAATGTCAGTGACTGGTACTTTCTTGGTGGTAAGATTTAGCATTATATGCTTTTTTGTTCAGTTTTCTACAAAGGGCAAGCATTACTTTTATAATCAGTTAGGAAGAAAGTTATTTTTTAAAATTTTGTTAAAACAGGGACCAGCAGTTGGCGTAATGGCTATGTCGCTGGACTCCCATGTAGTCAACCGCAGTTCAAGTCCCGGACCTGGTGGCTTAAACTCATGCCGGGCACGTGTGTGTGCGTGCCCAAGATCCCGAGAGGAGAATGGAGGAAAAAGGGATTGCGGCGTGGCCATCTCCCCTAGGGGGGTGATTTCTCACTTTCTGTCTCTGTCTGGCGAGCGCACGCACCCTATAACAAAAACCTCTCAAAAAAAATTTTTTTTTGTTAAAACAAATGCCAGAAACATTCTCCTTGTCTACAAAGCTGATAAAACTTACACTTCTGCAAGATTCAGATACACCCTAATAGCAATTCCTCCTGGGCTGGGCTTCTCAGTGTTCAGTGTTCTTTCACATATGTTCTTTCATCTGAAGTTCACAACTTCTCTGTGTTGTAAACAAGGAAAATACTTGTTTCCCTTCTAAATGTACTTATATCCTGCTTCTTCCCTAACAGTACTTAAGATAATTTACAACGAAGATCGTTCATTAAAACAGAAAAAGAAAACTAAGTGTGAAGAGAAATAGTAAATTCAGCTATGCTAATCATAAGAGTTAAGAAGTTGCTAGCAGGGGCAGGATGGCGGTGGAGTGGCAAACATGAAGCTCTGGGAGGCTGATCTACGTGGGAAGGTTCATGTCCAGAGACTCCCATGAATACACCAGCATGTACCTGCCCAGGGTTGAGGGCTACCTGAGGCGGGGGTTGATCATGGCATCAAGATCATGGTGGGGGGAACCAGCAGATGATGTAATGGTTATGTCATTGGACCCCCACGTAGGTGATCACAGTTCAAATCCCAGATCCAGTGGCTTAAAACACACTGGGCACGTATGTGTGCATGCCCAAAATCCCAAGAAGAGAATGGAGAAGAAGGGATTGTGGTGTGATCATCCCCCCAGGGGGTGATTTCTCTCTTTCTGCCTCTCTGTCTCTCCAGCAAGCACACATGCCCTATAGCAAAAAATCTCTCTTAAAAAAAAAAAAAAGATCATATTCAGAGTGGTCTCTCTGTCTATCTCTCTTGCTCAAGGAAGGAAAGAAAAACATAAACAAGCTCTAAATCGAACTCTGAGATTCCTGGTAGAGAAGGCAAAAAAGGGGAAGTCAGGGAAGAAGTAAACCATTTTCTCAAGGGTAGCAACACTTTTCCTGGCATCATTTGCTGGATGACATTTCTCATTGGGGGTTTATTTGTGTAAAAAGATTTAAAGGAGCTAGATCAGGACCACCGAAGACCCTCTGCCCAGATTTCACCCTCCTGTGCCCCAACCCAGATCTAGCCAGAAGCTAGATTAGAGCACCCGACTTATTCTCTCTGTCTCTCTCCACCTCTCTCTACACACACACACACACACATATATATATATATTTAAACTTCTAAGCTCTCTGCCGCTCTGTTAAATTCTTACCTTTCCCTCTGGCCCCATAGGATAAGCCAATCAGCAATCATCTATATTTATGTACGAAAGACCCCAAGTAGATTCAATCCAAGAAGATCTTCCCCAAGGCACATCACAGCTAGTTTGACCAAAACCACAGACAGAGACGAGGGACCAAAATTGGCAAGAGAGAAATGTCAAGTTACTTTCAAAGGATAGCCTATCAGGCTAACATCGGACCTCGCATTGGAAACAATGCAAGCAAGGAAAGAATGAGAAAATATATTCAAAGTGTTAAGTGAAAAACAATTTCAATCAAGAATATTATATCAGTGAGACCAGCAGTTAGTGTAATGGCTATGTCACTGGACTTATATGTAGTCAACCGCAGTTTGAGTCCTGGACCCAGTAGTTTAAACTCATGCCGGGCGCGTGTGCACGTGTGCCCAAGATCCTGAGAGGAGAATGGAGGAGAAGGGACTGTGGTGTGGCCATCCCCCCTGGGGGGGGTGATTTCTTGCTTTCTGTCTCTCTGTTTCTCTCTGTCTCTCTGGCTAGTGCACACGCCCTATAGCATAGCAAAATCCTCTCAAAAAAAAAAAAAAGAATATTGTATCAGTCAAGATTATCATTTATATGAGAAGAAAAGCCCGAAGCATTCTCAGATAAACAAAACCTGAAAGAACTTACCAATTCCAGACCAGCTCTTCAGAAGTGCTAAGGTCAGTGCTATACCAGGAAAACTAGACAGACAGAAATACGAGAACAAAAAATGACCAACAAAAAGGCCAACTTAATGGTAGGGACAAGTTCATAAATACCAATAATAATACTGAATGCTTACTTCCAGGATTTAAATGGAAAGATCAGACCATAGTAACACTGCAAATTCAATAGAAGAGAGATGAATTACATGAGCCTGAACTAGTGAAGTAGAATTTTTTTTGACTTTAAACTAAAACATTACTGATTTTCTTTGATGTTTTGATTTCCACATTGAAGGATTTTTGTCTTCTCTTGAACTGTTGATACGTTCATCTACTATTTGAACTGAATTCTAACCTTTTTCCTGGCTTTACGTTTTAAGCAAATTTCTCTTAACATCTTTTGATTTTGATTTATTAAAATTAAAATTGTTTTCTGAAGTTAAAAAGTGCATTAAAAATACCTATTAATACCTATTTAATGACTGCAGTAAGCTATATAGCCCCATGCTACTTTGTAGTATGTTCATTCTATTCACTGAGGTTTTCGCCTAAAATCAGACATGTATTCATGGATATGTATATATCAACTGTGCTTGCTATAGAAAGGTTTTTTTAACTTAATTAAGATCATTAGTGAATCAATAAAATGTGGGGGGGGAAAAGGCCTAGAAAACAACTGTAGATACCAGAGATAGTGTGGAAGAAGGGGGGAATTGGCAGAGGGCGAGAGGAACAGAATCAAGGGGGGAAAAAACAAACAAAACAAAAGAAAAGTAAAATGTATAAGAAACAAGAAATAGAAAATTATTTGTTGATGATAACATGTATGGTGATATCCTTGATTGAGCCAATATACAATGTATTCTGAACAGAAAATCTTATTTTGTATACTGTATTGATGTATGACTGTAAATAAACTAAAAATTTTTTTAAAATTTTAAAAAGATTTAAAGGAGTTTGACCCAAAGAAGATTTTTGCAGACAATACTAAAGTACATTTAATATGCTGTTTCCTAGAGTTACCTTGGTTTTACAAGCCGAGGATATATAACCTCAGCAAATTTAGGCAAAATCTAAGACCATGAGAACTAAATTTATAACCTGATCTAATCCAGCAGTTTTCACATTTTTAAAGTGCCACCTACAATAAATGTATTTGACCTGGCTTTTACAATGCAGAAATGCACACATGTGAAACAAAAAACTCATCAGTTTCAACAAACAAAGCATGCAGGTATTTCCTATTTCTACTGTATTTCATTTTTTAAAATGCTTATAGCAACCTGATCACGGATTTCACCACCCACAGTGGGAAAAATATGCTCTAAGACGATTTTCAAAAGTAGTCACTAACCATTACTAAGCACCTAATATGTGCAAGTCATTGGGCTAAGCACATTGAAGGCTTTATCTCATCTGGACCTCCCTAGAACCTGGCAAAGCGGCTACTTTTATTATATCTATTATACAGATAAGGAATATGAAGCTCAGAGAGATTAAGTGAGCATTAACTCAAAAAAACTTTTTTTTTTTTGAGAGGTTTTTCGCTATAGGGCGTGTGCTCTCGCCAGACAGACAGAAAGAGACATAGAGATAAAAAGTGAGAAATCACCCCCCCAGGGGGGATGGTCATGCCACAATCCCTTTTCCTCCATTCTCCTCTCGGGATCTTGGGCACGCACGCACACGCGCCCAGCGTGACTTTTAAGCCACTGGGTCCGGGACGCGAACCACGGTCGACTACGTGGGAGTCCAGCGACATAGCCATTACGCTAACTGCTGGTTCCCTCAAAAAAACTTTTTAATGCAAATAAATGTGCCTGTCTTGGGCTCTTGTGTGTGTGTGGGGGGGCGGGGTGGTGGTATTTCATTTTGTAGTCAAAAGATGAATGAATGATCAGGAAAGGCAAGTCCTTGCTCAGGAACACATTGCTGGGACGCTTCCAGCCAGAGCACAAATGCAGGTCCTAGGACTCCAAGCCCACGACTCCTGCTGCCATTATTAGCTGCTCATCCTGAGCGGCTTCAAATGTCACTTTGAAACCTCTGAAGTGACAAGTCTAGAAATACCAGGAGGAGAAAACGAGGGTAATTCCGGCGTACATGGTAACAACAGAACACGTGCATAAGACCCCTTTTAAACAGTTTTCCTCTACACCCAGGTATGACCAGGGCCAGTGAACGGGTAACTTTTTTAGACCTATTGATACTTTTCTGTATTTCTCATAATGAGAATGCATTATTTTGATAAGGGGATACATTTTACATTGTTTTGAAAGGAAATGGTCTGTCTCTCTATCATTTAGCCTCATAGCCCTATGCCTTTAAATTTTCCCATGTTCTGTACTAATGGGAGTTGAATCTGAAAATTGGCAAGACACGTTAGCTGTTCAGATCCTAAATTTAGAACCAAAGGGTGAAATGCCATGCGTCAACAGTGCAAGACTGGCACCCACAGAGAGAAGGCAGGGCAATTTGGCAGGTGGGATCATACCTCCCTCCTTTTTTTTTTTTTTTTAATGTTTCTGCCATAGGGTATGTGCACTCACTGGAGAGAGAGACAGGGAGAGGGAAAGTGAGAAATAACCCCCCAAGGGGACGGCCACCCTACAATCCCTTCTCCTCAATTTTCTTCTCAGGATTTTGGGCCCCCACACACATGTGCCTGGTGTGATTTTCAAGCCTCCAGGTCCAATATTCAAACTACAGTCAGCCATGTGGGACTCCAACACCTTAACCACCACACCACCTGCTGGCCCCGAGGAATCACTCCACTTTAATCCAGACTATCCAGGACTATCAGGCATAAAGGAACATGTACTCCATGCCCTTGGCAGAGCAATCAGAGGTTGGGTCTTGATGGACTTCTTTGAAACTGAACACCAATCGGTTTCTCTCGAGCATTTCAACTTCCTGAAGAACAGCTGTGCACTGAGCACAAGGAGGCGGTAAGCCGCAGGAGCTGAAGCGGGCTGCTTGGCTCTGCTACTTTTTACTGTGTAGTCTCAGACACCATCAACCTCTCTGTGCCAGTTTCTTCATGTGTAAAGTGGAGACCACAGTAATACTTTTCATGGTGACTGTGAAGATTAGCTAATTGAGTGGCTGGCTATTAGTGAGTATTTGGCAAGATGCTAACCCCATAGTAAGCACACAATGAATGTGAACACTCCTTGTTACTAGTTTATTATTTATTTAGTTGGTTGTCAGAAAAGTCATGAAGATATATTTTTGTATAGAAAAATAAAGAAAATACATCATGACGTTTCAGACAACCCGATATTTAAGGTTTTTGTCATAGGGCATGTGTGCTCACCAGAGACAAACAGTGAGAAGGAAAGTACGAAATCACTCCCCAGGGAAAAATGTCCATGCCACAATCTGTTCTCCTCCATTCTCCTCTCGGGATTTTAGGCACGCATGTACACACGCCCAATGTGAGTTTCAAGCTGCCAAGTCCAGGACTCAAACTGTAGTCAGCCATGCAGGAGTCCAGCACCTTAACCACCACTACAGTTGCTGGATCCCTTTTTACTATTTTAGAAGATACGGATAATCAAAAAAGAAAACTCATCACCTACATTTCTATTCTAGAAAAAAACAAGCAAACATCAATCAACTCATCAAGTGTCTACAGTAATACTATGTAGAAATAATCACTATTAGCATTTCAGGGTTACATTCTAGTACAGTTTCTGTCTTTATTCATTTATATTTTCCCTTTATTTGTTTGTCTGTTTGGAAATAGTTCTGTTTCCTTAGATTGACCTCATCCATAGAGCATTTACCAAGCTCTAGGGTAAGTGATTTCAGAAGGAGCTTGTGTAACACAGATCCATTCATCCAACCAACTAATACTCCTTTAACATCTTCCATGTGCTGGGCATGTTCTAACTGCTGTGGACAGAGCAGTGAGCCAAATGACAAGAATGGTCCCTGCTGTCAGAGAATCTATGTTCTCCTAGAGTCACACCGACAAGAGACCAAATCAATCATTAAAATCCTGAGCAATTAAAAAAATATAAATACTTAAAAATTACAGGCTAGCCGGGACCAGCAGTTGGCATAATGGCTATGTTGCTGGACTCTGATGTAGTTGATCGTGGTTGGAGTCCCGGACCCGGTAGCTTAAACTCACGCTGGGCACATGTGCATGCATGCCCAAGATCCCGGGAGGAAAATGGAGAAGAAGGTATTGCGGTGTGGCCATGCCCCCTGGGGGGGTGATTTCTAGATTTCTGTGCCTCTGTCTCTCTCTGTCTTTCTGGCGAGCACACGCACCCTATAGCCAAAAAAAAAAAATCTCCCCCCAAAATAAAAAATTACAGACTGGCTTGGTGATGCACTGCTCAAGTGAAGCTGTATCCATATGGGAGGTTGCAGGTTCAGTTCCCTGGCCAACCTGTGCATGCCAGACATGTGCATCCATATTCCGGGCTACTGGGAAGACGGGAGTGTGTGGGGTGGGCGTGGGAGGGTAGTCACTGCATAAGACCCTATTGAGGGTGCTTGTCTGTTCTCATGAAAGAAAGAAAGAAAGTTTTAAAGAAATGATTCATCAGTGGCTAAGTTAAATATATCATGAGGTCAAAGACAGTCTACCGCCAAGAGCTGCTTAATAGGGAGCCCCACACACCACGTTGGAAGCTGTGGGACCAGTCATCCTGGAGCTGGCTTCATCCAGACCAGGGTCTAAGGGCAGCCATGACACATTCTTTATTTCCCCAAACTCAACCTTTGGAGTTACTCTCTGGCCCTCAGTAACCCCACCTCACTCTCCCCGACAAACACCCAACAGTAAACAGAGTGTTCAAGTCTGTTGCTCTTGCCTTCCATCTTCAGACCAAACTCCCACACCAAACCACCACCACTAAGACAATGGCAAAAGTTTTCAAGGCTTGTAGTTGCCCCATAGCAGGCCCTCCTGACTCAACCCTTTCATTTTTCAAGGCAGAAAGCAAGACCCATCCATAGAGCCGGTAAACTGCAGAGTTGGGCCAGGAACTCAGTCCCTCTGCATTTTAATCCAAATGAAATTGCATTAGTGAGACAAGCTTGGCAAAGGAAGATTTTGAATCCAAAGCTATTACTGTGATCTTGCAGCTAATCCATAGTATTAGGGTTCTGCTGATGTGGTTAGAACACATACTCTACTAAGAATAAACCCATGTAATCACTTTCTCTGGCCTCTAGCCTGACACACACTTACAAATTTCCCCCAGGAGATTCTAATCTGTAGCAAGCTTTGAGAACCACATCTGTAGGTAAATTACATGGAATAAAAACTTTTGTTTTGCTGACAGCTTTGTAGATGTTACTTAAGCCAGCCACCAGTTACTGACCATCCACTTTGTGCCAGTGATCAATTTAATGCCATCCAGGACTACCTTATTTAATCCTCACAAGAGCCCTCTGAGACAGATCCTAATTATCCCCATGTAACAGAAGAGAAAACTGAGGCTTGAGAGGACAGCAACTTGCCCATGACCACACTGGGTAAGAAGCAGGGCCTTGGTTCAGACTCTCAACTCTCAAAGCCAGTGTTCTAAAGGACAACGTATATTGAGCATATATTAAACACTCCGCTTAATAATAATAACAGTCACATTTATTGATTACTTCTGAGTCAGACACTGTTCCAATTTAATCCTCACAGAAACCCCAGTATGCGCACTAATATTTAGCATGCCAATTTGTCGCTGTTCACACTGAGCCACAGAGAAGTTAAGCACCCTGTTGAAGGCTGCACAGTTGAGAAATGGGAACTTAGTCCAGTCTGGTCATGAGCCTCCCAGAGGTGTGTAGATTATCTAGATCCTACAAAAGCATTCTGTGTCTACACAACTATCAGTACAAAGGACGCTGAACAATCAAATGAGGGAAA
>NW_006159657.1:9346298-9392542 GCF_000334495.1 Tupaia belangeri chinensis | reverse complement strand
AAAAATAACAGGCTAGCCGGGACCAGCAGTTGGCATAATGGCTATGTTGCTGGACTCTGATGTAGTTGATCGTGGTTGGAGTCCCGGACCCGGTAGCTTAAACTCACGCTGGGCACATGTGCATGCATGCCCAAGATCCCGGGAGGAAAATGGAGAAGAAGGTATTGCGGTGTGGCCATGCCCCCTGGGGGGGTGATTTCTAGATTTCTGTGCCTCTGTCTCTCTCTGTCTTTCTGGCGAGCACACGCACCCTATAGCCAAAAAAAAAAAATCTCCCCCCAAAATAAAAAATTACAGACTGGCTTGGTGATGCACTGCTCAAGTGAAGCTGTATCCATATGGGAGGTTGCAGGTTCAGTTCCCTGGCCAACCTGTGCATGCCAGACATGTGCATCCATATTCCGGGCTACTGGGAAGACGGGAGTGTGTGGGGTGGGCGTGGGAGGGTAGTCACTGCATAAGACCCTATTGAGGGTGCTTGTCTGTTCTCATGAAAGAAAGAAAGAAAGTTTTAAAGAAATGATTCATCAGTGGCTAAGTTAAATATATCATGAGGTCAAAGACAGTCTACCGCCAAGAGCTGCTTAATAGGGAGCCCCACACACCACGTTGGAAGCTGTGGGACCAGTCATCCTGGAGCTGGCTTCATCCAGACCAGGGTCTAAGGGCAGCCATGACACATTCTTTATTTCCCCAAACTCAACCTTTGGAGTTACTCTCTGGCCCTCAGTAACCCCACCTCACTCTCCCCGACAAACACCCAACAGTAAACAGAGTGTTCAAGTCTGTTGCTCTTGCCTTCCATCTTCAGACCAAACTCCCACACCAAACCACCACCACTAAGACAATGGCAAAAGTTTTCAAGGCTTGTAGTTGCCCCATAGCAGGCCCTCCTGACTCAACCCTTTCATTTTTCAAGGCAGAAAGCAAGACCCATCCATAGAGCCGGTAAACTGCAGAGTTGGGCCAGGAACTCAGTCCCTCTGCATTTTAATCCAAATGAAATTGCATTAGTGAGACAAGCTTGGCAAAGGAAGATTTTGAATCCAAAGCTATTACTGTGATCTTGCAGCTAATCCATAGTATTAGGGTTCTGCTGATGTGGTTAGAACACATACTCTACTAAGAATAAACCCATGTAATCACTTTCTCTGGCCTCTAGCCTGACACACACTTACAAATTTCCCCCAGGAGATTCTAATCTGTAGCAAGCTTTGAGAACCACATCTGTAGGTAAATTACATGGAATAAAAACTTTTGTTTTGCTGACAGCTTTGTAGATGTTACTTAAGCCAGCCACCAGTTACTGACCATCCACTTTGTGCCAGTGATCAATTTAATGCCATCCAGGACTACCTTATTTAATCCTCACAAGAGCCCTCTGAGACAGATCCTAATTATCCCCATGTAACAGAAGAGAAAACTGAGGCTTGAGAGGACAGCAACTTGCCCATGACCACACTGGGTAAGAAGCAGGGCCTTGGTTCAGACTCTCAACTCTCAAAGCCAGTGTTCTAAAGGACAACGTATATTGAGCATATATTAAACACTCCGCTTAATAATAATAACAGTCACATTTATTGATTACTTCTGAGTCAGACACTGTTCCAATTTAATCCTCACAGAAACCCCAGTATGCGCACTAATATTTAGCATGCCAATTTGTCGCTGTTCACACTGAGCCACAGAGAAGTTAAGCACCCTGTTGAAGGCTGCACAGTTGAGAAATGGGAACTTAGTCCAGTCTGGTCATGAGCCTCCCAGAGGTGTGTAGATTATCTAGATCCTACAAAAGCATTCTGTGTCTACACAACTATCAGTACAAAGGACGCTGAACAATCAAATGAGGGTTTTTTTTCTGAACAATCAAATGAGGTAAAGAGGCTAGTGAGGTTGCAACTAGAATTTAACTTCAATTTAAGATCTTGAACATCTGGGGCAAACTATTGAAAAAATAAATCATCTTTTATTTTACTTTTTTTTTTTAAACTTTGCTACAGGGTGTATGTGCTTGCCAGAGAGACGGGTGGGGGAGGGTGAGAAATCATCCCCCAGAGACAATGGTCATGCTGCAGTCCCTTCTTCATTCTTTTCTTGGCATTTTGGGTATGCATACATGCCTGGCAAGATGCTGGGTCCAGGACTCAAACCACACAGTCGGCCAAGTGAAATCCAGTGTCTTATCCTCCGTTTCACCTGCTGGCCCTTATTTTACTTTGTAATCTCAGTTGAAGAGTAGAGATCTTTGAGCATTTCAGTAGAAGGCATATCCAAGCTGTGCAGACTTTTGCAAATGTTAAATGACAGGATATGTGTGAAAGTCGATGTCACTGGACATCTCCGCCCATTGGTAAGTCTTAAACATAGAGCTGGTGAAAACTTCACTAAGGCACATCACTAGATGTCTCTTATCAAATTTTTATTTCTTTTGCGGGTTAAAATGGAGAAGAATCTAAGGTTTAAGGAGAGCTGAAAGAAAAAAAATGAAAATGACAGATTTACAGATATATTTTCTTCTGGAAGAGCCATGGTATTATTAAAACAATGACCTCATTTAGAATGATTACTGAGGCATAATCGTTCTCATTTTACAAGGAGGGAAAATGAAGCCCGAAGATTACATCACCCATCTAAAGTCCCGCAGTGGGTTGGTGTCATTAAGTATAAATTGAGGCAACACTTTTGGATGATAATATGACGATCACTGTCTAAATTTAATATATGCACATCCTTTGCCCCAAGGATTCTACTTCTAGGAACTTATTCTGTAGAAAGACTATATAAGGAAGCAGGATCTATTTACAAAAAATTTATGGATCATTGTTCATTACACAAGTTAAATGTCTGTTATAGGAATTGGTTTATAAAAAGAATGGTAGCTGGCCCCGGAGGCTAGTGGTTAAAGGAAGCCAGATCCCTTATGGCTGTCAGTGGTTCAAATCTCGACCCCGATGGCTTGAAAAATATGCTGGATGCGTGTGCATGTACACCCAAATTCCCGACAGGATAGAGACAGAGGAGATGGGATTGTGGCATGACCTCGCCCCAATTGGGAGTGGTGCTTTCTCCCCCTCCCTCTCTTATCTCTGGCTAGCACACATACCTTCTGGGAATAAAAAAAAATTTTAAAGGGTAAGGGTTCTATCATTTTTTAAAAGCCACTGAACATCATGAGATGGATCTGTATGCCTTGGCATAAAATATGTCAATAAGATATTGTCAAGTGAAGAAGAAAGTAAGTTACAGTAGAGTTTCAATGATATGCTTTCATATTAAAAACACCTCTGTGTGTGTGAGTGTGTGTGTGTGTGTGTGTGTGTGTGTGCGCAGATACATTTATTTATTTGTTTGTTTGTTTGTTTGTTTGTAAATTGACAGATAGATGAAAGAATTCCATGGGCTGACACACTTCAATAGCAGCTGTCTCAGGAGGATGAGTCACAGGATAATATGGCCTAGGATGACCCTGGCCTCCTTGGCATGAGGCAGATCTGGGTTCAAATCCCTGGTCCCTGGTCCTCCTGGCTTGTGTGAAAGTTGCATCCTCTGGCCCTGGCTTCCTCATCTGTACCAAGAAGATATCATCGCTCTGAAAGCACAGGTGAGAGGACTACACCAGGTGCTCAGTAGTGTCTGGAATATGGTACACTGCCAATAATATAACACATTCTATCTCCCTCTGTCTTGTTTCTAAGAAAACTCTATGTTGGTTAAAAGGTACAGACACAAGGTACTTAGTATAGTGCCTGGCACACGGTACACACTCGATGAAGCAGCTACTCCCTAGTGGCAGGCATCCTTTTCTGCTCTCGATGACACACCCAGTCACATGGAATGGGGAGGAAAGACCTCCGTTCCAGCAGCGTCCTGAGGGCACAAGCAGGTGGTGGGGCTGCCATGAGGTCCTTATTTTAAGAACATTCTTTAAACCATAGGGCAATCCTCGTGAGATTTGTCACATAATTTAAATTTAAAGTAGAGAAAAGAACTTTCTCTGATTTCCCCTAAGCTTTCATCATTCTGCTCTAGAAGTAAAGGTTGCTCTGAAAAACTCGTTATTGTATGTAGGGACAGGATGGCAGTCACTGGTACGTGGTGTTCTCTATATGAAAGAAAAATCGAATGTCAGTTCCAGAAATAAATGTGCTTCCAAGAAACTGTTTGAATCTTGAGAACACAGTAAACCATTAATGCTCCTGTTTTCCTTTATTGTTGTGGCTTCTAGGAAACTCAGAGCCCTATTTCTACTTATTGTAGGAACATTTTTGAGGATATTACTAATACTCATAATGTATTCGGGAAGGGCCCAGTACTTCCTGAACAACTGGCTTCTTTCTTCTCATGGACATGGTCAATGGTATAACAGATACTATCTCCCTCTGCCTTGTTTCTAAGAAAAGCCTGTGTTGATTAAAAGGCGAAGACTTTCAGTTATGAGTAAATTCTACAGATCTAATATACTTCATGGTAACCATAATTAATAACACTGTACCATTAACTTGAAATTTGGTAACAGCATACTTGAAGTGATCTAACAGCCCCTTCCAGAAACACACACATGAGCGGTCACTGTGAGTGGTGATACGTGTGTTGATTAATTCGACTGCAGCGGTCACTACATAGTGTGTACATACACTAAATCATCACATTGTACACCTAAGAATATGTTCAATTTTTGTTAATTTTTTTTTTAATTTTTAAATCTCTAACAAGTATAGACTTCATAGTGTTTTACTTACTGCATTTAATGGCTTTATTTTTCCCCTAATTTGAATTTTTTAACTCAATTACTAAATGTATATAATAACATTATACTGTATGTATTTTTATCATTACTAAAAAACACTCCTGGAATAAAGTAGAAAATAAACAGTTAAGCAAACAAAAAATAAAAATACCTCTCATTCTCCACCCATTGCCTTTTCTTCAAAACATCAAGAAGCAATAAAGTCATTTAAAATTATCTGTACACATATAAAGAATATGTGCACATGTATATGAGAAATTTATCTGATGCGGTCTGAATGCGCGCACGCACACTTGTGTGTGTGTATACGAATATATGTACAAAATTTGATCTAATGTTATGGGAACAATTTCTATGGTTTCTTTCTCCCTGTTCATTACTAGATTTCCAAATAAAATACGAATATCCATTTATAGAGCACATTCAAAAACAATTACTGACTATGTAAAGCTAAAAATAGGCTATTAACCGAGACAGGATTTTTGACCACATCTCAGAAATTACTTAGACATCTTTTGAATTATACTGGCTGAACTCTTACTTCCACACATTTAAAAATAATTCCTACATCTGTCCCGATGGGTAGAGACTGGAGGATAACTTCACACCATCACTGTCCTAGAATAAAATACTGTCTGCCATGGGCTGGTTCTGACTCAGTGTAACCTGAGACTGGCTATATACGACCAGGAGTCTACCCCAACAGCTGGTGTTACTCTCCTTCAGACCTCCTGTCTGCACCAAGGTTGCTCCAAGAAATGAACTTGGCAATATGTGTTCATACTGTAAATACCAGAGCCCAATATAGATAAAATGGCAGTGCTTTAAAAGTATGTTTGTTTGCTGGATTTTTAAATAGATGATTTGTTTTCCTTTAATGCAGTTTTAAATTTTTTTTTTTCATTTGCAATCATTTCACTATTTTTATTGCAAGACTAAAGGAGAACTAGCAGGTGCTTAATGTCCATTTTCAAACTGCTCCACTGAAGGTCTTCAGGGTCTAGTTATGGTGTCACCTTGGCCAAGGGGATTTATTTTCTAAACTTCCACACCCCCCAGATTCATAAAGTTTAAAACAGGAGCTAAGTCTAGCATAAGAGTTTTAATAAAATGATTCAGCCTGGGGACAGTTGAAGGGAACAAAAAGTTCTGCATCCCTTGGTGGGCAACAAGTTGTACCCATTTCCCTGGAATTCTGTTCCTACCTAGAGGCTTCTGTCAACGCAAACCCAAGCAGCAAGCCTGGATATTAAGAAATGGGCAAAGCTGTACATCATGTTCATGAAGCTCCCTGGGTAGTCCAGATCTGATGGTAGGATAGAAGAGCATGTCTTGTCTCTGCCAGTCTCCTCAGGGATGCATTAGAAGACAGGACAGAGAAGGGGCAACTCCAGGGTTCCAGCCTCAGCCACTCAACTGCGGTGTGACCTTGGGGAAATCATTCAATCTTCCTGGGTCTCTATTTCTTCATCCCCCAAATACACACAGACAACCTGCTTGAAACCTGGCTCTGTGGTAGACATTGGGCAATGAAGTGAATAAGACAAACATGGGCCTAGGGTTTTTTTTTTTTAACTTCATTAAAGAAAAAAAATATTAACCTATGTATAAATCCAGCAAAGAAACTGATATTTTTAAGGAGCTGCCATATTATCTATATTCTGTTCTGGTATTTACAGTATGAAATACTATGGGTTCCTCCAGGAACCCATGGAGCTTAGTCTACTGAAGGAAGTCAATACAGAATTGTTCAAAAGCACCCAGATATTTCAATAATCACATTATAACAGTAACATGGAACTATGTGCTAAGACCATTTTAAAGATTATCTCTTGAAATTCCTTTACAATAATTGTGTAAGACAGGTACCATTATTAGTTCCATTTTGCATATGGGAAAACTGAAGCTTAATGAAATTAATTAGATCAGGGTCATATGGATAGAAATGATAGCTAGGATGCCAAAGACAGGTCTGGCAGTCTCCAAAATCTATGCTTTGCCTATTAATACCATGCTGACTTTTTCTGAACTAACCACAGTTCTGGGACAGAACTGGCTTTTGGGCCCAAGGGCCATTTCACACTTTCAGTGTAAAAGGGAATTTCCTGATCAGGTCACCTTGGGGTGTTTACTGAAGAACCCCATCTTGTTTGGTAAACACTGCTCCCTCTGGGCCTTGGAAGGAAAGGGAAGTGAGCAACAGGGTGGAAATGGTAATGCTTTCACTTGGCCTCTGCACTGCTGGCTAGATAATGCACGCACGTTCAATCCACTCTCCCTGCTGCAGAGCAAGCCAGATCAATCAATCAGCCAACAGCAAATCAACTCCAAAGAATACGGAACAGATATAAAGAGGCACGCTGCACTTTCCTCAACCTTTAAACTGATTACAGGCCTGATTGTCTTCCAATTGTGAAGTAAAATGAAATGGCATTTGTGCGTGGAAGAGAGGCCTGTGCTGGGCCAGCCAAGTAGTAACAGCTCAAGCTGCTTTTTTATGAGGGGCCCTAGGACGGCCAAGCCAACGAGCTTCTCCACTGCTGCAGGCACTTCCATATGTTGACTCAGTTAATAGTCACAGCTCCATCCATCCACCTGTTCATTCACTCACTTATTCACTCAACCACTCCTTATCTGGTACTCATTTTGTGCCAGGCCCTGTACTAGGAGGTCAGCAAGGCAGGTAAGGTCTTTATCCTCATGGAGCTTACACTCTAGTGGCGAAGACAAACAACTGCTGAGTAAACAAATGGCAGCTGCAAAAGCAACAGAGGTTCTTGTTGTTGCCCAGAGACTGAGAGAAAGAAGGAAAGTGAGAAATATCCTCAATCCAATGGGGAGTGGTCATGTGGCAATCCCTTCTCCTCCCTCTCTCTCTTTTGGGATTATGGGTACACATGCATGCGTGTCCAGTGTGTTTTTCAAACCAGGGGAGCCGGCATGGGATCTAGCCACCTTAACCACCAGGCCATGGGCTGGCCCAAGAACCCCATGTTTGAAGGACAACACAAAACAACTGAGGATCTGGAACCTCCCTAGGGTCCATTCTGGGTGAACATTAGAATTTAGGAAATTCAACATTTACACAGATGTCTGGCCCCCACTACAAAGCAATTAAGTCAGAACCCCTGGAGATAAGATATTGGAGTTTTTTTAAACTTATAATTTTGAAATTGTTTTTTTCTGCTTTCTTTTTTTAGGTTTTTGCCATAGGGTACATGAGCTTGCCAGAGAGAGACAGAGAGAGGGAAAGGGAGACATCACTCCCCAGAGGGATTGGAAATGCTGCAATCTCTTCTCCTCCATCCTCTTCCTGGGATTTTGGGCACACATACACAAGCACCTGGTGTAATTTACAAGCCACTAGGTCCAGGATTCAGACTGCAGTCAGCCATGTGGGAGTCCAGCACCTTAACTAACATACAACCTGCTAGCCCAGTTACTCACTTCCTGAATTCATTTGGATATGATCAAGTTCTCATGGCCAGTACCACTCTTATATCTGGGCCAGAGAGTGGGCCTTGGCATTTCAGCGGGCCCCTACATGTCACAAATGGTTTGATTTACAGGAAAGTTGCAATAATTATACAGACCTCCTAAATTCACCAATATTTTTTATCTCACCATATTTGCTTTCTTATTTTCTATGCCTTTGTGCATCTATCTATGTATATACATGTTATGTTATTTTTTTAATAAACTTGTACTTTTTTTAAAAATTTAACTTTATTTATTTATTTTAATTTGACCAGAGAGGGGCAAAGCGAGAGAAAGAAGAGAGAGAAAGTGAGAAAGCAAGCTGCCAGGCCCAGGACTTGAACCATGGTCAGCCATGTGGGAGTCCAGTGCCCTTAACTACCATGCCACCTGCTGACCCGCATGTTATACATTCTTTTTATTTTTCTGAATAATTTGAGACTAAGCTATATGTCACAATCCTTGACCTCTAAAACCTCTAGTATGTATCTTCATAGGGCCATCTGCTTCATTCAGTCCAGCTATTTAAATGCTATTCTCTTTTGGAAACATCCTCACAACATATTACAAAAATGATGTTTAGTCAACTATCTGGGCATTCTGTGGCCCAGGCAGGTTGACACATAAAATTAACCATCACAAAAGGAGAGAAGACAAGCAGAAGATACTGTTTAAGTTCAGAACAATCAACAATTTAGAAGAATAACTACCTATCATATTGATAGACACTGTGTTTACAAAATAACGGGTTATTCTTGATGCCTTGTAGCTTATATTAAAAAAAAAAAGAGAGAGAGTTAAAAAAAAAAAAAACAGTAGACACACGATGACACTGAATTTGTTCCTTAGAGCAGGAAATGGCCATGTAATTATACCCTATCACCTGTCATTCCAGAATGAAATCTTCCTGTGCAGCCCCTTCTAACACACACACTGAGTTCCATGCAGACATAAGGCCTTTATAAAACCTCAGAAGGCCTTCCTTCTTGAGCCTAGAATAAGAATCAGGCTTTTCCTGAATAAACTAAGAATTGTGAATCAAGCAACTGACCTTTTTGTTTTAGTTTGGCCCAGAAGAACTGGACTCGCTGCCGAATGTGCTTGTCCTCCCGCAGTTTCTTCTGCCACTGACGCAGTTCCTGAATCTCAGGATCGCAGCGAACCTGGAAATTCCAATACAGCTTTAGTCCTTTTTCTACATTCTTCCATACATTAGCTTATTAACCTTGCATGGAAAATCCTTTGTAAAGCAATTGGATGTACTTTTGCTTCTAAGTGAATCATTGTTCTAAATGAATTATCTACACCTCTAAAGCTAGCATTATAGGTTGTGGTGTGCAATAAAGTGTAGTGTAACCATGTGTGTAATGTTAAGTTTCCTTGCAGTTTCATTTTAAAAAGTAAAAATAAGCAGGTGAGATTATTTTGAAGAATATATATGCAATATAATATATACACACATACATATATATGTAATATATTATATAAAACTAATATTTCCTTATCTGTAAAATGGGAGCATATTATATATATATATATACACACACAGGTATGTTATGTGTGTATACACACACACACATACATACACACTGTTTTTTAAAAGTTTTTTGGCATGTGCTCATCAGAGAGAGACAGAAAGAGACAGAGAGAGGAAAAGTGATAAATCACCCCCCCAGGGGATGGCCATGCTACAATTCCTTCTCTTCCATTTTCCTCCTGACATTTTGGACACACCCACATGCACGTGTGCGTGCCCAGCATGATTTTCAAGTGGTCAGGTGGAGGACTCAAACCTCAGTCAAGCATGTGGCAGTCCAGTGCCTTAATTACCACACCACCTGCTGACCCCTTGAAGAATATATTTTATTTAACCTAAAATACCCCAAAGCTTTTCATTTCAACACATAATCAATATAAAAGATTACTTATGGGATATTTTACTTTGTTTGCCATACAACATCTCCAACACACAGTGCATTTTGGCACATCCCGGTTTGAACTAGTTGCACTTTGAGTGCCTAGTAGCCATGTGTAGCCAGTGGTCCCCTACACTGGAGAACATAGCTCTAGATGTTCAGTTAACATATGAACCACTGTTCTGTTTCACACCAATTGTCTGAGTGCTTGCTTCATACTGGCCTTTGAGGTAGACACAGAGAATAAAGAGATAATCAATAGTCATTATAGTAATAACTATTTTCATTTTATTATTATGATAGCTCATTAATTGAGCACATATGTCCCAGGGATTGTTTAAATGTTTTGCAAATTTTAATCATCAAAACAACCCAATAAAGCGAAAATGGTTATTCCCATTTTACAGATGAGGAAATTGAGTTTAAGTAACTGACCAGTCATACAGTCAGGAAATGGTGCACCAACCTTTGGCAGACCAGTTCCAGCTGCCCTTGAGAAACTTAGAATCTAGTAGAAGACACAGAAATAAGACCAATAAGGTATGGTCAGAGTAAGGATATTGGTGTGTCCAAGGGGGCACAGAGGGGACATCTAACCCAGCCAGGAGTGATCAGAAAACTCTTCATGGAAATGACTCCTGGGCTGAGTTTTGAAGGATGAGCTAGAGTTAGTCGTGAAGAGAAGGGTGAGGAGGGGACCAGCAGTTAGCATAATGGCTATGTCACTGGACTTCCGCATAGTCGACCGCGGTTCGAGTCCCAGACCCGGTGGCTTAAACTCATGCCGGGTGCGTGTGTGTGCGTGCCCAAGATCCTGAGAGGAGAATGGAGGAGAAGGGATTGCAGCGTGACCATCCCCCCTGGGGGGTGATTTCTCGCTGTCTTTCTGTCTGGCGAGCACAAGCAACATATAGCAAAAAAAAAAGAGAGAAGGGTGAGGAGAGTAATGATATCCCAGGGAGCAATACCAGCCTGTGCAAGACGGTGTGGAGGGGAATCCTGGGTGAACGAGGAACTCCAAGGTGAGAAGAACCATGGCCACTCACACCCATGCTCTTGCTGACTCAGCTTTCTACATCTCCACTTACCAGGGGAGTTTCTCCTCACAAAGTGGACTCCAAGACAGGAAGTGAGTGACTTCACATATGTGCTT
Organism: Tupaia belangeri chinensis; assembly: GCF_000334495.1. Lineage (NCBI taxonomy): Eukaryota > Metazoa > Chordata > Mammalia > Scandentia > Tupaiidae > Tupaia > Tupaia belangeri. Next base: position 9,381,249 of record NW_006159657.1, on the reverse strand, counting down.
ACATATCAACTTTATTTTGAAAGATAAGTTAAAGTCAAAAGAGAATGCCAGGACATATTCTCTAAGAAAGAAAAGGCCACGTTTTCCACATATGTCCCTACAGTAGTGGTTTCCTGCCTCAAGTCTTCAGACTGACTGACTATACAGCCATTTTGAGAGTTCTCTTCATCAGCTCCAGTCATTGAAAATGAAGTGGTAGCTTTATCGTCTAGGAGAACAGTGACCTATACTTGAGTTAGTACATGGAACTGGGGAATCCCATACCACATGCTCAGGACGCCATGTCCCTTTCTGGTAGCAGTCCTCTTCTGTCTTTCCAGGGACTCCATGTGCCCCAAAGAGGGGCCTGCTTGCTCCTCTCCTTCTCTTGAAGCCACAGCTCAGCCCTGCTAGTCTGGTAGTTCGGACCTGGTGTTTCGGCAGCTGTGGGGAATACAGGGCTCACTGAGGCAGAAATGGAAATTCCACATGCCTGAAGGACCCAGCATTTAAGAGAGATGAGTTAAGGGAGCCCAGGGAGAGGACAAACTAGAGGACCCAGGTTTGTCTGAAGGGGCTGGCTGTTCCCAGCTTTGTTGATCATGGTGATGCCACCAAGCCAGGGCTCACTCTCTGCTTTTTCAGACCACACTGCATCTTGTGATTTCCTACCCAGGGCCACTGGACTTCCTACTCTGGTCATGCAATCCTCTCAGGGAGTTTCAACATTTTTTTCCTTTTTCAATTGCCAGAGCGCACTTGCCAGAGAAAGACAGATGGAAGGAAAGGGAGAAGGCATTCCTCAATGGGGCACTCCACAACCCCTTCTCCATTTTTCCATCCTGACAGGATCTGGGACATGCAAGCACATGCCTACTGCGTTTTTCAAGCAAAAAGGCCTGGAATTCAAACTATATGATCAGCCATGTGGGATCTGGCTCCCTTAATCCCCAGCCATAGGGCCAGCCCTGATAGTGTCTTTTGATGCATAAGGTTTTTTTATTTTAAACTTTTTTAATTGACAGAGGATATACGCATTTGCTTGAGAGAGACAGAGAGGAAGAGAGAGAAAGGATTCCCTAATGGGGCATGGTCATGCTGCAATCTGTTCATTTCTCCATCCAGTCGGGATTATGAGTATACACACAACATGTGTTTGGTATGTTTTCAAGCTGCCAGGAACAATACCCAAACTGTGGTCAGTGATGGGGGAATCTGGTTCCCTTACCCACTAGGCTTCAAGCTGTGCTGGTTTTTAATATCTATAGAGTAAAATTTATCTATTTTTTTCTTCCATTGTTTGTGCCTTTAGTGTCATATCTAAGAAACCATTGCCAGATCCAAGTGTATAAAGATTTACCCCTATGTTTTCTCCTAAAAGTTGTGTGTTAGCTCTCAAATTTAGCTATTCAACCCATTTTTGGCTAGTTTTTGTATATGGTATGAAGTAAGTGTCCAATTTTAATTTTTGCGTGTGGATATCCAGTTGTCTCTGAACCATTTGTTGAAGAGGCTACTTTTTGCTCCATTGAATGATCTTGGCACCCTTACCAAAAATTGATTGGACAAAGAGGTATCAGTTTATTTCTGGACTCTCAATTCTATTCCCACTATGGGTGGGATGTGTGTGTGTGTGTTTTAGTTAAAATTTACTGGCTTTCTAAGTAAGCTATAGGAATTGTAAATAAAGCTAAGTATATAGTTATCAGATTTTACATATTTAATTCTGCTTCTAATTTATCATAGGAAATGTTCCAAGAATGTTAGTCATAGCTGGAGTGAAAGAATATTTGGGGAATGTGGTAATGTTGTTTGTATAATGCAAGTCTACAGGAGAGCTGGAGGCTTCCCTTGGTAGATTTTGATATAGAAAAACAACAGCAAACACTACTGGAGTAAATCCAGGTCCATCATTAGAACCTGGGAGCACTGTCTTTTAGCTTCAAAGCAAGTCCATATGCACTTAAGTGGTGGGAAGCCAGTCTTCACAAACTTGAGACTCCCATTAACATTTTACCTTCCTGGTTCTGCTCTCTGAAGGGTCTCCATATGGGTTTTTATAATTAGGAATCTTTGAGGTAAATGTGGGGATTCAGGTGATCTCAATTCCTTTCCTCCCAGGAAACTCCAAAGTTTGTTATGCATATTGATCCTATACCATCCAAGAGCTGCACTCACCAAGAGGAACTTGGATGGATGGTTCCTCAAACACAAGAAAAATAGTCTCTCTTATTATTTCCTCTCCTAGAGCATGAGGTGCCTTGTCTCAAAAAAAAGTACTCAAGTAATTTTTTCCCCAAAATAAAAAAGATTGCCTATTTCCAGCTGAACATATAAATGAAAAAAATCTCCTGCTTAAAAAGAAAATACATGGGACCATCAGATAGCATAATGGTTATATCACTGGACTCCCTACATGGCTAACAGTGGTTTGAGTCCTGGACTCGGTGGTTTGAAATTTACGCTAGGCATGTGTGCAAGTGTGTCTAAAATCTTGAGAGTAGAATGGAGAAGGGACTGCAGTGTTGCCTTTCCCCCAGGAGGTGATTTCTCACTTTCTGTCTCTCTAGCAAGCACACATGCCCTATATCAAAAATTTCTCATGCACACACGAATTAGTTATAAATTTATTTTTAAAAATTATATTTAGGGCTGGCTCCATGCCCTTATGGCTAAGGTAGTCAAATCTCACATGGCTGAGCCCATGGTTTGAGTCCTGGGCCTGCCAGTTTAAGAAACATGCCGAGTGTGTGTGTTTGCATGCCCCTGATCCCAACAGGATGAAGAAATGGAGGAGGAGGGGTTGTGACATGACCATTTCCCAAAGTAGGTACTTTGGCCCTCTCTCTTTCATCATCTCTCTAGAGAGTGCATGTACCCTCTGGCAAAATTAAAAAAAAAAAAATTCCCACACCCTTATATATAAAGCATTGTGTAATACAAACTTCAGGGAGTGAAAATCGTCCTTTATTAATATCATAGAACATATAGAAGGCCCCTAAAATCCTTTTTATTACAAACCAATGTATTTGTAGTGTTTCCTAAAGTCTTGTGTTTGTAAGGACCAGGCACCTTAGATATCTCTATTCCAGGTAGCTATGATCCGAGCAAATCCAAACCCTGGGGTGGGAGAAGGGCACAAAAGGGATTATCTGCAACTTTTGCACCAGCTCCTGTTTACCAGGATCTAAGCACATAGACATCCCCACATTTCTGTACTACACCTGACAGCCTTAATGAGAACAAACCCAAAGGAATTTCTAAGTCACTGAGTACCAAGACGACACTGTGTATGATTAACAAGTTAACTCTGTTTTGTTAGTCAAAGTAGTTAAATTATTTCTTTATACTTGGCTTATCCTTATTCCTGTGAGGAACATACCATGAAAGTGAGTTCATCGGAGAGGAAGAAGAATGGGGGGGGGGGGCTGTCAGCTTTTACTTCCTATGTTTCTGGATTGGATGGTTCGAGATGCTTAGAAAAAACACATTTTGGTTTAGGAATACAATGAGCACTTAAATTCTAAGTAACAGGCTGCTGAGGGGCAAACAAGGGTTCTCTAACTTAAAAATACTTTTTTTTCCTAAAATCATTTACGTCTCAATTACCTAGCTAGCCAACAAACAGCAGCACCTGTTTCCCAACGTTCTAGAAGCCTACAGTCTTTCATAGCATTCTCCTCATCACTTGAGCACAATTTTCCTTTTGGCCAGAAACCCTTTCTTCTGTTCCTTGATTTCCTTCATTTTGAACCAAGGGCCGCTATTTATCCACGTAGAAGCGGCAGCCTCGGGCCGCCACGGTGGCTGAGGTGGGACGTTGCTTCAGGATCCTGGGTCTCTATGGAAGACGGGGTTCATTTCGAGGGTTTACTTGTACATAGCACATGCCCAGGCACAAGCCCGTGACTGCGACTGGCTGGGAAGGTTGAGGGGAAGGATAGTGACGTGAGAGCCAGTTAAAGGTAACTCTCTCTGTCTCTGTTTCTCTCATAAAATAAATAAATAAAAAAATAAATAAACTGAACAAAGAAAAAAGCAGCCTTGTTAGTTAACTTCTCAGTGCCAGGAAAGCCTGGATCTCTAGAGAAGGCTTTTGTAGCCCTGGGGAAAGCATGCACCCATTGAACTAGGCTAATCCCAGTCATTATTATCACGATTAGGGAAGCAATTTAAATGGCAGTGGTTGTGCCAATCAGCAAATACCACAGAGTGTGGTGTAATGTTAACACATAAACAATTTCATTGCAAAACAAAGACTCTCTTACCAGAGGCTTTTAACTTCCACTTTTTAAAATTACTGTGTGGAGTCCATTTGCTCTTCCAAGACAGGCGCATAGAATGTGATACACATTATGTTCTTGACTTTGGAGTAAGACACAAACAAAATAAAAAAAACGCCTTTATATACATGCCAAAATTTAATGAAATGCCCGCGAAACCATCATTCTCCTAATTATATATGACTCTGATTAAAGTCAACATAGGGTACCATATTGGTTTAAAAAGCCAGCTCTGAATCACACAGCCTAAGGATGAATCTCAGATCTGCAAATAAACTGAGGAATCTTGAGTAAGCTACTTAAACACTCTGAGCCTCAATTTCCTCATCTGTAAAATGGACATAGTAAGAATATTTACTTCATTGGGTGGGTTAACACATGCAAGATGCTCAAACAGTGTCTGATGCATGGTAAGCACTCACTATGTCAGCAATTTCTTAAATCAATTAACAAGCTAATGATTCAGCTTCGGAAGTTCAATCCTACAACTGCTGTTGCTACATGGAGCCAAGTGGCTGAGGAGCCAATGATTCATAAACTAGAAAGGAAGGCCTCCTCCCAAGGGTTTACAAAGTACTGCATACAGAAATGGGTTTGTAATTGCGTAACTTGAGGCATTATCCAACTGACTGAGAGGTATGGGGCTGGCCCTGCAGGCAGAGAAGAGAGTGGCTGCTGCCTGGGACTCTGAACTTACCCTTCATAGATCTATACTTCTGAGTCCTTCTTAGCTCGGTTGTTTTCCCTGCCTCTTTGGCAAAACAGACAAAAACATAGCAACAGCTATCCTCTCAGGATGATTCCCTGGAGTTTTTCTACTTGCTCTGGAGGAAGATACTTGATATATTATAGTTGCTGGGAAGATGCTGGAGAAGCAACAAAATGACAGCCAGCCCCTTCAGCAATGCTCTCAACAGTGGACACCAACTTGGCGTGAAATGGCCCATAGAAGGTTCTCGCTGCTCCTCAGCCATGACCCGACAGACTAATGATTATATTGAAGAATTTTTTACTCAAGAAAAGCAGAATTCAAGCTCAAGAAAATATATGTTTGTGGGACCAGCAGTTGGCATAATGGCTATGTCGCTGAACTCCCATGTAGTCGATTGTGGTTCAAGTCCTGGACCGGGTGGTTTAAACTCACGTCCGGCGCGTGTGCGTGCCCAAGATCCCGAGAGGAGAATGGAGGAGAAGGGGTTGCGGGACTGTGGTGTGGCCATCCCCCCAGGGGGTGATTTCTCACTTTCTGTCTCTCTCTGTCTTGCAAAATCTCTTCCATTACCTAATAAAATTTTCAGAAGTTACAATTCTGTCATGAATTCTATTTTCTCTTTATAAGGAGGTATTGTGATTCTTGGAACTTTGGCAAAACAAACAAAACCAGGATGGTTTCTCATCCTGGTGGTTATTAGTGTTCCTTATTGTCTTTTTTTAAAAAGAATTATTCACCTAATTTATCATTATTATTATGTTAAAATTTGCTATAGGGCATGTGCACCCTCTAGAGAGAGACAGAGAAAGTGAGAAAGCAAGATACCAGGTCTGGTACTCAAAACATGGTTGGACATGTGGGAGAGTCCAGCATTGTAACCACCACTCTACTTGCTGGGCTTCCTTATTGTCTTAAGGACCTAATTTTAAAAACCTGTAGATAACATCTATTCTCTGGTATTGAGGAAGTGTTACAAATATTCATCTACAGTAGGACAGTATGCTTCTATTTTAAATTTAAATTTATTTATTTACATTCATTCACTACACATCATTATAGCATACTAAATGAGATTTTCCATCCAGAATACACTGTATATTGGCTCAATCAAGAACATCAACATACATGTTATTGTCAACAAATAATTTTCCATTTCTCATTTCCTATATATTTTGCTTTTTTTTTTTTTTTTTTTGCCATCCTTGATTCCTTCTCTCTCACCCTCTGCCCTGTCCAACCCTCCTCCCATACTGTCTCCGGTATCCAATGGTCCAATGGTTGCTTTTTATGCCTTTTCCTCCCATTTTATTGATTTGCTAATGAACTTAATCTAAATATTTCCAATAGCAAGCACAGCTGATACATACATATCCATGAACACAAGTCTGACTTTAGGCATAAACCTCAGTGAGTTTCTCTCTTGCCAATCTTAGTATCTTGTCTTTGTCTGTGGTTTTGGTCAGTCTGTCTATAACGTGTCTTAGAGAAGATCTTCTTGGGTTGATTCTATTTGGAGTCCTTTGTATTTCTTGGGACTGGATCTCTGAGTGCCTCTCTAGGTTTGGAAAGTTTTCTTGCAGGATTTCATGGAATAGATTATCAATGCCCTTATGAGTCTCTTCGCCTTCTGAGATGCCAATTATCCAGATATTTGTATGTTTGATGGTATCTAGTATTTCTCGTATACTATTCTCAAATTTGGGGGCAATTTTCTGTCTTCGTGGTGGATTTTTCTAGGCCAGCAATTTTCTCTTCTATGTCTGAGATTCTATTTTCTGTATGATCTAGTCTGCTTTTAATACTTTCAAGAGAGATTTTGACTTCCTGTTATAGTCTTCATCTCTAACAGTTCCATTTGATTCTTTTGTAAAGTGTGTAATTCCTCTTTTAGATCTTACAAGAATTTCCTCAGCTCCTGGAACTTGTCAACTCCTTTCTCCTTTCTCTTCTGCAGTTCATTGTCTCTCTTCTCTCCTGTTAGCTTTGCCATTATGAATGTTCTAGATTATCAGACATTTCCATGAATTCCATCAAACTGCCTGAATGAAGAGGAGTTATTCTTTTCCTATGGAGGAGAGGTATTTTCTTGCTTTCCCATATTTCTTGTGGCCCTGCGGTGATTTCTAGTCATCTGATGGATGGTGTTTCTTCCCAAACTTGAAGTTCAATCTGAGCGAGGACAGTATGCTTGAGTTTGTCCGGGCTTTCAGAGAGGTGTAGAAGCATGCTCTAAAACTGTATTTTCAAAACAGTGGGTTTTAGCACATTAATGAATAGTAAATTTAACTAGGTTGGTTGTGGATGGCATTTTAAAAGTCTAATCAAATAGAAAATAAGTTACTTCTTTTATTATTAAGTAAAGAGTCTCTTTATTCCTGGTAATGATTTTCTGCCTCACAGTCTATTTTACCTAGTATTCATAATGATGCTGGGTCACCATTCTTTTGGTTGTTATTTGTGCTGTACATCTTTTCTCATTACTTTCAAATGATTCTGGGTCATTTTGTGTTGTGTGTACCTCTAGCATATTCCTCTGATGAAAGTCAATCCAGTGTACCATACTGGTTCAGAAAGCCAGCTCTGAATCAGACAGCCTGAGATCATCTTATCTTTTTAAACTCAATCTACAAAGCATGGAAGATTTTGTTCTATTTACATTTATTGTGTTCCGTATCAATAGTTCTCTCAGTTTATTTATTTTTTGTCATTTTTTAAAAATGTTTTTTTGTTCCAAAGTGAGAGAGAAAGAGAGAGACAGCACCTCCAAAGGGTCCTGAAGCCATGATCCTCCCCAGCCTTCAGCCAGCTCTAGATACAGACAAGTTGTGCCCAGCACATTCAGGGAGGTCTCCAGGTCTCAAACCAGGAACCTTCCCAAGTGGGGCTGCCTTGCAGAGCATCATCACATTTTACTGCTGCACGACCATCTGGACCCTGCCATGTTTTTACTTTTTTTTTCTTGATTTCTATTGCATTGGATTTTTTGTATTCTACTTGTGTCTTTCCACTGATTTGTTAGCTTACATTCTATTTTCTTTCTTTAATACGTTGTTATAATGTAATAAACAACTTAAAATAAAAAATGAATCTGTCCAGCCTCCTCCCAAACAGTGCAAAGATTTTCAAATGATTTAACTCCAAACTTCCCTTTCAACTTTCACATTATTGTTGCCTAGTATTTCCACTTTCTCCTTATATATCTATCTCCCACCGGTTAATACCTATTTAGGTCTATCAGGTTTCTCCATTCACCTTTCTTTTTTATTATTATTGCATACCACTCTCTCCTTCTAATTCAAGTATATCATTTACTAGTTCTTTCAGTGACAATATGTGTCTGCAAAATATCTTTATTGCTCTTGAGTGATAATTAAGTGGGCATATAATTCTAGGTTCACTGTTACTTTCCCTGAGGGTTGGAAGATATTATAGCTCACTGTCTTCTGGTATATACTAATGCTGATTAGAAGTCTGTAATTAGCCTTATTGTTTTTCCCTTGTAGGTAATCTTTCCTGTTAAGACAGCTGTAAAGATTCTTCTTTGCTTTTGGCATTCCAGTTTCATCACCAAGCATTTTGATATAGTTTAGTCCTTATTCCTCTAGTTCCAAATTCGATTTTCTCATTCGGTATCTCTGTGACTATCCCTTCTCCCCCATTCATTCTACTGTCTCCCTCTGGAGCTCCTTTTAGTCTGACATTGGACCTTCTCATTCTGTCTTTCTCTTAACTGATTTTCCATACTTCCCATCTCTATCTGTCTGATATATTCTGTCTCCAAGTGTACTAATCACTCCTCCAGCTGTTTATTGCTATCCAATACTTAATTCATGCCCCCAAAATGGTCCATGGATCAGCAATATCAGCATCACCTGGGAACTTGTTAGAAATGCAAATCCATGGGCACTCCTCAAGGCCAATTAAATTGGAATTTCCTAGAGTGGGGCCATGTGTGTTAGAACCAAGTCCCCAGGTGATTGTGATGCTCACTGAAGTCTGAGAAGCACTGCGTTAGCCCATTTGTTACTCAGCTGAAATCAGAGTGTCTACTTTTCATACTGCCTGTTTTTCCAGCAGAGTACACACATACACCCACACACATTTTTCTCACTAGTCTGTCTCTATTTTCATGCTAAACATACTTATCCCATAGTCTCAACGTGCCACTCCGGGGCCTGGATTTCCCAGTTGGTTGTATTTACTGACTCTCCCCTCTCTTGTTGCATTTTTTTTTTATGGGCTCATAACTATACTGAAGGGGTTAATAGCATGGGTTTATTATATTATAGTTAAATGCACACTTTTAATTTCATTCCCAACATCAAATGTTATGTGTAGTTTCAGAATGTTTGCATGAATGGCTCTTACTTCTTGGCAATTGATACTATGTAATTATTTTTTTTCTTCATCCTAAAGATTCAAAGGGTTCATCTAAGTATCCACCAGCCAATTGACCCCTCCCTTCAAAAACAATACCTTAAAGCCATAAATCCAGTCTGGATTCACATATCCTGAATTTGAGCTATCATGGGGAAAGAGGAACTGTATGAGCAGGACTGATTATCATGGAAGACTTTTTATTAATGATTTTCCAAACAGTATTTCTTATGGACACGAGTGCAATTTTTTGTTTTAGGTATTTGGTATAGGGCACATATATCTCTGTACCTCTAGTATATTCCTCTGATAAAAGTCAATGCAGTGTACCGTATTAGTTCAAAAAGCCAGCTCTGAATCAGACAGTCTGAGAACCAGAGAGAGAGACAGAGAGAGACAGTGAGAAATCATCCCCCAGGGGGATGGCCATGCCACAATCCCTTCTCCTCCAGTCTCCTCCTGGGATTTTTGGGCATGTATGCACATTCACCTGGCATGATTTTCAAGCCTCTAGGTCCAGGGTTTGAACCGCCATCAGCATGTAGGATTCCGGCACCTTAACCACCATACCACCTGCTATCCCATGATTGTAGTGATCTGAAAAGTTTTGGTACCCCTGCTCTGATGGAACAGAATGCTAAGAGTGAACTCACTGTTGTAAGACTTACTACCCTAACATCTGTACAGCTTCAGCTCTTACTCACATGAAGACCATGCTGACCATTATAAATCCTTGAAGCCTGAGTCAGAAAGGACTGCTGGTGTTACTCTTGTGTGGTCAGGAAGGCGGGATCTGTTTGACTCATTAAGTGCAGCTGCTTTTCAGTAAGGCAGTCTTTGCGGTTCAGGACCTTAAAAAGGCCTTCTCCCAGGAAGCCACACCTTTATTTTTTATTAACATCCTTTTAATAATAGGCCATATTCCAGTACATACTTGGAAAAACCTGCATTTTCCCCAATAACTCAGTGATGATAGTTCAGATGAAGTTCATCCAACTATTCTTGGTACTAACTTACTCAAATAATCAGGGACTGGATAGGTTACAAAAGCGTTTAAGGGATTTGATGAAATTCATAATGACGTACAGGGTTACATTACAGCAAAGTGTGTGATGCCAGTGATTATTGCACAATGCTTTGGTTTCTTTCTTGCACTAATACTCAGGGCTGCCATTGACATAGTCCTTCCATTACAAGACGGTGCCAGCGCTATTCTAGGAGTTTCACACATACTAAGTAACTTCATTTTCGGAACAACCCTATGCAGTAGGCACTATTGCTATCCCCATTTTCAATGACAAAACTGAGTCACAGGAAGGTGAAATAACTTGCCTAAACTTGGAAGAACTCTAGCGAGGATTTGAACCCACATAGTCTAACTTTAAAGTAGTAGTTCTCAACTCCGGCTAGACATTGAAATCAATTTGGGAAGCTTTTTAAAACAATTACTGGGGGCCAGCAGGTGGCATAATGGTTAAAGCGCTGGACCCCCACATGGCCGACCGCAGTTTGAGTTCCAGACCTGGTGGCTTGAAACTCATACTGGACGCAGTGCATGCATACCCAAGATCTCAAGAGGAGAATGGAAGAGAAGGGATTGCAGCCAGAGCACCTGCATGGGGAGATGCCTGTGAGCCGGCCTTGTGAGTGAGGCACCTGGTATCCTGCCTAGCACTAGTAACCAGCCAAATCCCCCCTGTAGGGCGACTTTTCACTCTACCTCTCTGTTTCTCCTGCAAGTGCACACACAGTGTAACAAAAGTCACTCTTAAAAAAAAAAAATTACTGATTGATTCCTGAGTCTTACCACAGAAGCTTCTGACTTAACTGATGTCTTCACAGTTGTCAGAGCTACCCAGGTGCTGCTAATGAGCAGTTGAGCATGAGCACCACTGCTCTCAAGTGTGGACACTTAACTCTTAACACTTAACTTGCCAACAGCTCTCTTCAGTGTGGTCACCAGATTACCAGCATCACCTGAGAACTTGTCTGAAACGAAGCCTTCATGTCCCATCCCAGTCCTATTGACTCAGATACTCTGGAGGTGGAGTCCAGCAATCTGTGGGTTAACAGGCTCTCTAGATCATTCTAATGCAGACTAAAACATGTGAACTGTGCTATACCCACAGTAAATTGCATCTCCCTGGATCCCTGTTCCTTCAAACTTTGTCATTCTTCTCATTAAATAGGAGAGTCAATCCCTTTTCTTTAATTACCAAGAAGATGCATATGCTTGCTAAAGAGACAGATGTAAAAATCCCCTCAAAGGGTTGTAGTCATGCTGACATCCCTTTCTCCTCCATTTCTTCATGCTGTAGGGACTCGAGGTACATGTGCCCAGCATGTTGTTCAGTCCACCATGCTGGAATGCAAACCATAGTAAGCCATATGGGCTCTGATCCCCTTAACCACCAGGCTACAGAGCTGGCTCAATCACCCGTCTCTTGAATCTAAAATAAAAAAAAAAAAAAAAAAAAAAAAAAAAGACTCATTTTGACCAATAGAAAGTAACTACCATGTTGCTATGCAAGTTCTAGAGGTCTCAAGAAAGCCTGAAGTTTCTGGTTTTGTCCCCTTGGATTGTTTCTGCCTTAATTTAAGAAAGCTGACTGGCCTTCTGGAGGATGCGGGGTCGCATGGAGGAGAACAGAAGTTCCCTTTCCAGCAGCCAGCATCAACCGCCATGTGAGTGAGGCGAGATCGGACCTTCCAGCCTAGCCCAGCCACCAGCTGAATGCAGCCACTTAAGAAGCCGAGATGAGACCAATAGAGGCACCACCCAGCCAACACAGAATCATGGATGATAATCAGCTGCTGTGATTTTATGTCACTGAGTATTAGGGTAGTTTATTATTCAGCAGAAGGGGCTAAATTGCAGCTGCGTCATTTGCCCATAAACTTTGCCTTAAGGGGAAATTGGTTAGTCATTTAAAGAAAAGCACTCTAGGAAAGTTGGAAATCTGGCTGGTTGCTAGTTCTAGGCAGGTACCAGGTGCCTCCACACAAGGCCAGCTCACAGGTACCTCCCTGTGCAGGTGCTCTCATTTAAGCTCTCTGTGCTTAAAGGGCTTCTCACTTATTTTATGCTCTGCTGTTGTCTATCTAGGAGTTTTTTTTAACTGTGAATGAGGGGCCCTGCATTTTTATTTTACACTGGGCCCTACAAATTATATAGTCTGCTTTCTCATTTATTCCTAACTCCCTAGGAACTAGAATCCATTATTATCATCAGCCACATTTGACAGATAATGAGATGGAGAGAAGTTAAATATTTTTTAAAGAAGTATTTTATTATTTATTTATTTAAATTTGACCTGAGAGGGACAGAGAAAAAGAGAGGGGAAAAGTGAGAAAGCAAGCTGCCAGGGACTGAAACCACAGTCGGCCATGAGAGAATCCAGTGCCCTTAGCCACCATGCCACCTGCTGGCATTGAAAAGTTAAATATTAATAATACAAGGTCATATAGCAAAGGAGGTGGGATGGCACTCAGGCTTGTATATGTGGGTGCTCAAAATCTCTACAGAAGGGAGAGATGGAGGAGAAAGAGCTGTGGTGTGATCATTCCCCATGGGGAGTGCCTTCTCACTTCCCTCACTCCTCTGGTGTGCCCTCTGGCAAGTTTAAAAAAAGAGAAAGAGGGACCAGCAGTTAGCGTAATGGCTATGTCGCTGGACTCCCATGTAGTCGACCGCAGTTGGAGTTCTGGACTCGGTGGCTTAAACTCACACTGGGCACGTATGCATGCGTGCCCAGGATCCCAAGAGAAGAATGGAGAAGGGATTGCGGCGTGGCCATCCCCCTGGAGGATGATGTCTCGCTTTCTGTCTTTCTGTCTCTCTTTTTGGTGAGCGCACGCACCCTATAGCAAAAACCTCTCCACAAAAAAAAAAAAAAAAGAAAAAAGAAAAAGACAAGAAAGGAAGGAAGGAAAAAAACAGGCTAACCTGGGAATTTGTTTTTTCAGCTCTTGTCACATACTAGGGGTAGGTTGTGACTGAGCAAATAAAAAGGTTTTTGGGTTTTTTTTTCCCCCTAATAACTTGGCATGATGGCAAAACATTCTGTAGGCATATTATGGAAAATGTACTTGCAACTATAACCCAGAGTATATTTAAACAATTATGGGAGCAGGCAGGGAGAAGGGGAAGGGCCTAGCCTGGGAAGCTAGGCCCAAAGCAGCCCAAAAGCCACTATTTATAGTGCTGTGGCCTATTTCAGCCTGCTGGGTGGCCCTGAAAATCGCCCTAAGAACTGGGCCTGGAAACTGACCATGGAAACCAGGCGCCTGCGTTCTGCAGTATGGCTGGAATCATGCTGGGCATAGACAAAAGTTTTTTGATGAGCTCAAGGACATTTTGAAAAAAAAAAAAAAAAAGGATTTTCTTTGACAGGGAATAAAAACAAAACAACTGTTAAGAAACACCATCAGAAAGTGATGAGGAATAGAGTCTTAGGGAAGCTAAAGTACGGATCAGATCAAGTCGGTACAAAGCTGACAGCTGTCAACCACGTTCCAAGCCTGTGCTAATACCTGATGTGCACCATCTCACACCCTCACCTAAAACCCACGAGGGTGGCACCACTGTTATTTCCTTTCTGGAAAGGAAACAAAGGCTTCGAAACACTAAGCAACTTACTGAGGGGCACGGGGGTGGCGAGTCTGTACCAAGGCATCCCATTTACCACACTGTCATTGCTTCTCACATTGTAGTATGCAAAGACTCACCAAGGGTTCTTGCTAAGGTGCAGATTATTTTGTTTCCAAGCAACCAGGTCCGGGACTCAAACTGTGCAGTTGGCCATGTGGGAACCAGCCTCCTTAACCACCATATCACCAGCTGGCCCAAAGTGTAGATTTTGACTCAGAAAGTCTGGGTGGAGACAGCTTCTGCAGTTCCAATCAGTTGTCAGCTGATGACATTACTAGTTGATGGCCCACGATTTGCATAGCAAAGATGTAGATACTATAAGTTTTCTTTCTTCTACGTTTATTCTCCTACAATCCATTCTCTCTACAGCGGCCTGACTTACTGCACTATTTTTCACTGCGGCATAACAAATAACCCCTTAACTTTGGCAGTTTAACTTGATTAGGAACACAGGGGCAGCTGAGTTGAGTGGTTTGGGCTCAGAGTCTCTCAGGAGGTTGCAGTGAGGATGTCAGCTGGGCCTGCAGTCATCTGAAGGTACCACTGGTTAGAGACTATTCCTAAAATGGCACACACATGGCTGTTGGCCGGAGGCCTGTTCTTGTCACATAGGTGCCCCCATAAGGCTGCCTAAGATATGGCAATTGTCTTCCCCACAGTGAACAATCCAGAGACAGAGAAAATGAGGGAGAGAGAAACCAAGACTACAGTATCTCGTTTTTGAAGAACTATTTTATTTGACTTTATTTATTTAAATTTGACCAGACGGACAGCGCTTGGCCGTGTGACTTACTTTGCTCAATGGGATGTGTGTGGAAGTAACATGTGCCAATTCCCGGCCCAGCCTTGGCCTTAAGACACATTTTGTGTGTTTTGCTCACCCCTCTGAGAGTTTTCATCCTCTGCCATGAAAAGAACTTGCCCCTGGTCATCTGCTGGATTCAAGACAACGAAGGCCCAAGAGCAAAACTAAATCCAGCAGCCTAAAGCCAAGTAGTAGAGCCCAGCAGCTGAAATCTGATTGGTTTGCATAGATGTGAATAAATGTTTACAGATCAAGCTGTCCCTTATCCAAAATGCTTGGGATGAGAAGTGTTTCAGATTTTTGAATTTTGGAATGTTCTCATATACATAGAGATATCTTGGGGATAGGACCCAAGTCTAAACACAAAATTCATTTATGTTACATATGCAAGGGGACTTGACTTCAAAAAGTTTGTAGAATAACAGAATCAAAGCATAAGTTTATTTGCTGCAAACTTTTTGAAGTCCATGTATAGCTTTTTCGTAATACACAATTTCTATGAACTTGTTGAAGACTCCTTGTATACCTTGCACACACTGAAAGTAATTTTTTTGCAATATTTTTGTAATGCAGCATTTTTTTTTTACCATGGACTGTTGCATGAAGTCAGGTGGACTTTCTACTGATACTATGTTGGCTCTCGAAAAACTTTGGATATTGGAGCATTTCAGATTTTAGATTTTCAGATTAAGAATGTTCAACCTGTATTATAAATCACTGGATATTTTTTTGTTTTTGTTTGTTTGTCTGCTTTCCTCTAGGGCATGTGCACTCCCCAGAGAGAAACAGACAGAAAGAGGGAGGAAAAGTGAGAAATCATACGCTGGGGGAGTAGCCATACCGCAATCCTTTCTCCTCTGTTCTCTTCCACGGATTTTGGGCATGCATGTATATATGCTTGGTCTGTTTTTCAAGCCGCCAGGCCTGGGACTCAAATTGTGGTCAGGTCTGTGGGAATCCAGCCGCCCTAACCACCATGCCACCTATTAGCTCCAGGTCACTGAGTTTTCAAGTAGTTTGTTAAGCAGCATTATTGTGACAGTAGCTAACCGATACACTTGACACTATATTATCTTTTTGTTTGTATCTGTTTATAGTCTGTTGCAAGAACAGAAGCACTATGAGGGCAGAGACTTCATCTCATTCCCCAAAGTATGCACAGCATCCCACAGAAGCCTGCCCGCCCCACAGTACGCACTCAGTGCAGGTGAATTCATGACCTAGCTCAGAGCCTGTTCATTTAACCATTATGCTACACCGCCTTCAGATTAGCTCCCCAAATCATGAAGTATTAAAAAAAAAAAAAGGGACCAGCAGTTAGCGTAATGGCTATGTCGCTGAACTCCCATGTAGCCGACCGCGGTTTGAGTCCTGGACCCGGTGGCTTAAACTCACACTGGGCACGTATGCATGCATGCCCAAGATCCTGAGAGGCGAATGGAGGAGAAGGAATTGTGGCGTGGCCATCCCTCCTGGGGAGGGATTTCTCGCTTTCTAGCGCTCTGTGTCTTTCTGGCGAGCGCTTGCGCCCTATAGCAAATACCTCTCAAAAAAAAAAGGGGGGGGAAGAAGAAAAAAGAAAAAACTGTCATCTTGAACAGGAGGTTCTAGGCGGTGTATTGTTCACTAGGAAAATGTGACTCACACGAAGTGTTTTGCCTTTGTCTCCAGCCAGAAGCCATCTGTCTTCACCTGGGCTGTATCAGAAGTCAGCCAGGAACTACAACCAATCCCGCCTGAGAAAGGAAGTGCTGCTTTAAATGACACTGGCTCACCTGGTTGGGCAGTGCTCCCAGGAGGAAAGCCAGAGAGGGGGCTAATGAGCACACACAAAGGGAGGAAATAGGAAATACATGTACTCACACACACACACACACACACACACACACACACACACACACACACCCTGCAGCCCGAGCCTGGAACAGCTGCAGGAGGAGCCTTCCCTCTGGAAGAGAGGAAGAGGAAGCTGGAGAAGGCTTTTAAGGCTGACTGGCAATCTGGGGAAGCCAAACCCACAAGAGAAAGCAGAAGGGAAAAAGAATCTGCATCTTAAATAATGAATTATCAGAACTTTATGAGGAAATAAAAATCGAAACTAACTTCTGGAGTTTTATTTAATCCTGCCATCTCAGGACGCAGTTGGGAGTATTTGGGAAGAGAAATGTTTGGCTAGATTCCAACCTATCGGCTACGTTGGTAGTGTTTTCCTTCAAATACAAAGGCTCAGAATAGAACTGTGTGTGCTGAGAAAGCTCCTGCAATGCTAAATGAGAAGGCAAGTTGCAGAATGGCTATGCACTGTGAGCCCATATGCATAAAAAATGCATCTCATATGTATAAAAAGCATACAATATGATAAATATACGCATAGGGAAAACGTGGACCTGAAGAAACACCTGTTAAGAGTGGTTTCACCTGAGAAGCAACTTTTGGAGAGTTTCACATTTTACTTTAAATCATTTCTATATGGTTTGACTTTTATCTGTAACTAGTAATTGTTTTTTTTACAATAATAAAAATAAACAAAAAAATGTTTACAAAAACAGCCATCTTTTCCCCTCAGACCAAACTGACATGCATTATTTCAGTATTCTCAGAGGTGGTCAAATGCGGTTATAAAGTGACGTCTTACTTTATATGGTGTTTACTAGTGACAAGGGACCGTCCCCCTCACTTGCTCTGAGCGGTATCCCTGGCGCCATGCTTCACTCACCTTACTCTTCCGGTTACCTTGGCATTTACTGCCTGCAAATGCGCTGACTTAAAGCACCCCACGGAAAAGCTGTGGCCTGCAGCATGGCCGACTTCGTCAGAGGCTTGGAAAGGAGGGTCTTATCCCACCTCTTTGTTCCTCCCGTTTGTTGGCATCCTACTTCCTCTTTCATAAATCAAGCAGTCTTCTAATATCACACATAAAAATGCCAGAGAAAGATGCTCTTTCCATTTGGTCTAAAATCTCTCTCGTTTGCTTAGGAAACAGAACCTTTGGTACTTTTCAAATAGGAAAGACACTGATACATAGATTACATCCACATCGATACCATTCATTTCCGCAACTAAAGTTTACAGAACACTGTCTCGAGTGCTCTCTCATTTAAAGACATTTGACCTTCACAATAACCCGATGAGCTCGACTGGGCAGTTCCTCTTATTTTTGATTTAAGAAGAATGAAACTGGGATTTGGAGTTGATTGATTTGTTCTGGGTCATCCAACGAGCAGGTAGCAAAGTCAACGCCATTCAATCAGTGGGTCTCAACTCCAGCTGCAGGGTAGAGTCACCGGAGGCTTAAAAAAATACCCATCTCCTATTCTTACCATGCCTAGGTGAATAAAAATCTGAGGATGAGGGTCTGGGTGTTTTAAAAATAATACCTTTGCTATGACAAGCGTTTTTTTTTGGGGGGGGGTGTTTTGTTTGTTTGTTTTTGCTATAGAGTGTGCACACTCACTGGAGAGAGAGAAAGTAAGAAAGTACCCCCACGGGAGATGGCTATGCTGCAACACCCTCTCCTCCATTCTTCTCTTGGGATTTTGGGCACTCGTGTACACACAAACATCTGGCATGTTTTTCAAGCTGCTGGGTCTGGTACTTGGGCCATGCAGTCACCATTCCAACTACCATGCCACAGACTGGCCCCAGTGAATGACTTTAATGCACAGGAAGGATTGAGACCACAGCAGTCCAGTTACAAATAAGCCAGTGTGTGTATTCGTAAGCAGGTGAAGAACTCCTTCCTCTATGTTTCTTCTCTAGTTGGGGCTTTATGGAAGAATATGGCTCAGAAATAAAAAGGAAGGGACATTCAGAGACCCAAACACGTGGAAGAACTTCAAATGCATCAGGCCAAGAAGGAAAGTCAGACTAAAAGGCTACCAATCATGTGATTTCATCTATTTGACATTTTGGAGAAAGTAGATCTATAGGAGCAAAAACAAATCAGTAATTTCCAAGGATCTGACAGTGGGGACTGGAGGCAGAGAATGACTACAATGGGTTAATAAAAGAATTTCGAGGGGCAATATCAGTGTTCTATTTCTTGATTATGGGAGTGGTGATGTCAAAATTCAGGGACTATATCTTAAAAAGAGTAAATTTTACCATATGAAATATAAACCTGAATCACACACACTCACTCACACACAATGAGATACTACTACACATCCACCAGAATGGCTAAAATTAAAAAGGCTGACCATACCAAGTGTTGATGAGGACATGGAACAACTAGAACTCTCATGCACTGCTGGTAGAAATGGAAAAACGTTTTGTTTTTGTTTTTATAAAGGAGACAGAGAAAGAGATGGAATTCTGAGGATAGTCAGACCTGGCCTTGAATTCTGGCTCCACAACTTTATTACTGTGGAGAGCAGCCATTCTGAACAAACATGATGACCTTCAGACACATACAAACAAAGCTCATACAACCACTGTTCTTGTGTGTCTGGAGGTCATCATGTTCGTTCAGAATGGCCACTCTCTACATAGCACTGTGTGATGTCGGGCAAGTAACTTGGGCCTTCTAGGCCCCAGTTTGTCTGCACATGCAGTAACAGTAATGCTTACCTGTCTACTTTAAAGGATTCACATAAGGTATATAAAAACTAATGCTTGTAAAATACTTTAGTGCAGAGTCTGACACATAGCAAGTGACCAAAACTATTAGACTTTGTTCTTTTTTTTCTTAAGCTTTTTTGTTTGTTTGTTTTTGTTTTTGTTATAGAGTGTGTGCGCTCACCAGACAGAGAGAGAAGGAAAGAGAGAAATCACTTGCCCAGGGGGATGACCACACTGCAATCCCCTCTCCTCCATTCTCCTCTCAGGATTTTGGGCATGCATGCACACACGCCAGTGTGATTTTCAAGACTTATGGTCCTGGACTCAAACAACACAGTTGGCCATGTGAGACCAGACACCTTCCTTAACCCCCATGCCACCTGTTGGCCCTAGACTTTGCTATTTATAATATTATCATCATTCTTCTTACAGCTGTCTCTAGACTCTCCAGAGACGCAGGGGCTGTTTCTGTAGTACCCAGTTTTGTTCTTGGTAAGGCCCTCAATGTTTGTCAAATTTAAGAATAAACAAATGGGGACCAGCAGATGGCGTAATGGCTATGTCGTTGAACTCCCATGTAGTCGACCATGGTTCAAGTCCCAGCCCCAGTGGCTTTAAACTCAGGCCGGGCACGTGTTCGTGCGTGCCCAAGATCCCAGGAGGAGAGTGGAAGAGAAGGGATTGCGGTGTGGCCATCCCTCCAGCTCCAGTGTGTGTGTGGGGTGATTTCTTGCTTTCTGTCTCTCTGTCTCTTTCTGTCTTTTTGGTGGGCACACGTGCCCTATTAGCAAAAACCTCTCCAAAAACAGGAAAGTAAAAAAGGATGAACAAATGAAGTCACATTCCAACAGAAGGTGGAAGGCCTCCATTTGAGTGGAATGGCAGAAGGGCTGGTTACAACCATCCCTGGAACATTCCACTTCATGCGTCTGAATCCTCAGTCTAAATCCAAGGCTTCTATGTCCTTGAGTTCAGGAATTTTATTGCACTTGTTCACTACGATTAAAAGTGTCCTTGACCTCCTTAACAGCTTAGAAACATTTTCCATGTGTTATAAAATGTTCAAAACCAATTTCAAATATGTAGGTTTCAAAAATATGCCTACTGGGGCCGGCAGGTAGTGTGGTGGTTAAGATGCTGGACTCCTACATGGCCAACCATGATTTGAGTGCTGGACCTGGTGGCTTGCTTTCTCACTTTTCCTCTCTCTCTCTGGTCAAATTAAAATAATAACAATAATAATGAATAAAATTAAATAACTCTAAAAAAATATACCTACTATTATTTGAGTACTACGGCTCTGCTGAAACTTATGCTCTAAGTTGACACCCAGTAGGACAGTGTTGGTGTGTGGGACCTAGTGGGTATTTGAGAAATGGTGATAGATCTCTCATGAATAATTAAAATAGGCTCTTAGGAGAGAACCACTTCTCATTAGTCAGTTCCCAAGAGGGCAGGTTATTATGAAAGCAAGCTGACTGCCTGCAGCTCTCTGGCTCTCTTCTCTCACTTTGCATACGCTCATTGTCCTTTCCATTTCTCTCTGCCATGTTCTAACCTAGCACCGGACTTCCTAGTGACCAGATTTAGACTTCTTAGTGACCAGAATCATACCAGCCAAGTAAACCTCTTTTCTTCATAAATCATCCAGTCTGAGGCATTTCTGTAATGGACACACAAATGGACTAAAATGAGGTCTGAAGACACGACCTCTTTGGATTTTAATTTTTCTGACTAGGAAGGTAATGTGGTAGCAAAAAAGGACTGAAACTGCATTCATGAGCCACCAGATGTCAAGAAGATTCCATAGCGAAGATAAATTCTTCCACATGGAATTCCTACCAGAGAGCTCAGGGCAGAGATAGCTCATCAAGTCACAAAGGGTATGACCAGCCCCTCAGAGGCTATCAAGAGTTAGCTGTCACCACCAAGAGGGGAACTGGGGGTAATTCAAGGCAAATGCCCCATTTCTAGCATTCCTTTTGCACAATACAATGTCTGACTTGGGCTGGCAGGTTCTGCCCACCTGCCAGCAGATATCAGCAATCAGGAGAGAAATTCCAGTGGGAGAAAACCTTTCCTGTCCGATACTCAGATGACTGAGCACGACCTGATGAGCCTTCAGCTGAGGCTCTCCTTTGAAGCCTGCTGAAGGTCATGATTTCAAATAGCAGACTTCGTTGTTGGACATTACAAGACTTGTAAAGAGTGGGTCGCGAAAGTCAATGATAAACCAATACACTTTCCTCAAGTGTTCTCTGCAGGATTAACAAACACAGCTGTTGAATTCAAGAATCTGGGTAGTAAGCAAGTCCCTACAAAAGTCCTGTTTAAGTGTTTGCATAAATCACAGAAGAGGACTAACCAAACGAAACAATACAGTCCGCTCTTCTTGTTCTCAGGTGTCCTGTTAGGAAGATCATTTAAGGGATTCAGTCATTCATTCAAAACAATGTAAGTTCCTACCACGCGTCAGACACTGCTCTATGGAGTGGGGACACGGAGACAAACAAGTTAAACAGTCTCTGTTGTCATGGAGTTCACGTTCTATTCCGGAGGTGGCAGGTAACAGACATACAAGTGAATATCCAATATCATGTCAGGTAGGTGACAAGTGATAGGAAGAAAATAAATCAGAGGGTTAGCATCACAGTTCAGTGGTTAAGTGGTGTGCATAGGGAGCTGGATCCCACATTGCTGACCAGTTTGAGTCCAGGTCCTGGAAGCTCAAAAAAATATGATGGCTGGGATCTGCACATGCCCCAGATCCCACAGGATGGAGAAGTGGAGAAAAAAAATTGTGATGTGAGCATGCCCCATTAGGGCGCGCTCTCTCTCTCTCTCTCTCTCTCTCTCTCTCTCTCTCTCAGGAGCACATGCACCCTCTGGTAAGAAAGGAAGGAAGAAAATAAACCAGAGTAAGAGGCTGGAGGATGACCAGAGGTTCTATTTTAGAAAAGGCAACCAAGAGAGACATCCAAGAATAGCCCTGAATGAACAGGCACCGTGTGCAAAAGAATAAACTACAATTGTAAAGACCCTGAGATAGGAACTGCCTGGCTTCCTTGAAGAACTGCAAGGAAGCCACTAGTTAGCAGCTTGTTTTTTTTTAAGAATTATTTATGTATTTAATTGCATTTGTTCTGATTATTTTAATTTGACCAGAGAAAGAGAGAGAGAGAAAGGGAAAGTGAGAAAGCCAGTCACCAGATCTGAGATTCAAACTGCAGTCCACCATGTGGGAGTCCAGCCCCTAACAACCATGCTAGCTGCAGCCCCAACTAGTTAGCTTTTTAAAAAGACGCCCTATTAAGGAAAATAAAATGACTACCACCACCACCTGAAATAACAACAAAACATTGCCAGTTCATGTATATTGTGGTGGTACCTGGCACTATGCCAAGCCCCTCTATGTGGACCAACCACCTGATTCAATCTTCACAGGTAAAAATCACTATTATTCCCCATTTTACAGACAGAAATCTGGTTCAGAAGTTACGCCAGCTACCTAAGGCATCAATAACCTGTCATGCCAAGAGTCAAATAGATCTGTCTGCTGTTAAAGCCCCTATTATTGAGGCCAGCAGGTGGCATAATGGTTACATCACTAGACTTCCATGTAGTACACCACGGTTCGAGTCCTGGACCCAGTGGCTTAAAATTCACACCAGGAGCATGTATGTGCATGCCCAAAATCCCAAAGGGAGAACAGATTGCAACATGGCCATCCCCCACCCAGGGGGGGGATGACACTTTCTGTCTCTCTCTCTTCAGCAAGTGCATGCTCCCTATAGCAAAAAATCTCTCTTAAAAAAAAAAAAAACCAAGTTTGTGTTATTAATAAGCTGCCAAGGCATATTTTACATAGAAAGAATAAAGCAAGTCTTTCCATTTAGCCATAACACTCAAGACCAATAGTAGTTAACGCTACTGTTGAAAACTTCGGTGACTATTCAAAAACACAAATACTCGTCATGCCTAATAGCCTTGCTAGCTGCCCGAGTTAAAGACAATCTTTTCTTCTTCCAAGTACAGACTCTCCAGTTGGAGTTTCTGCTTTCTGTAGAAAAATATGAAAAGAAGTAACAAAACCTTATCTTGGTATTCTTTGAAGATCCTTTCCAGCACATTGTTTCTGATGAGATGTCTACTGTTAGCCTGATGGGATATCCCATTGTAGGTAACTTGACAATTCTTAGTATCTTGTCTTTGTCTGTGGTTTTGGTCAACCTGGCTATAATGTGTCTTGGAGAAGATCTTCTTGGGTTGATTCTATTTGGGGTCCTTTGTATTTCTTGGGACTGGATCTTTGAATGCCTCTCTAGGTTTGGAAAGTTTTCTTGCAGGATTTCATGGAATAGATTATCAATGCCCTTATGGGTCTCTTTGCCTTTTGGAATACCAATTATCTGGATGTTTGGACGTTTGATGATATCAAGTATTTCTCGTATGTTATTCTTATTTTGGGTGGCAATTTTCTCAGTCTTCGTGGTGGATTTTTCTAGGCTAGAAATTCTATCTTCTACATTTGAGATTCTGTTTTCTGTATGATCTAGTCTGCTTTTAATACTTTCAAGGGAGGTTTTGACTTCCTGTATTACAGCCTTCATCTCTAACAGGTCCGTTTGATTCTTTTTTTATATTGTGTATTTCCTCTTTTCAATCTTGCAAGAATTTCCTCACCCTCTGGAACTCGTCAACTCCTTTCTCCTTTCTCTTCTGCAGTTCATTGTCTCTCTTCTCCTCCATTTCTGTTAGCTTTGTCACTATGAGTATTCTAAATCCTTTATCTGACATTTCCATGAGTTTCATTGTACTGTCTGATGATGAAGAGGAGTTAGGAGTTATTCTTTCCCCTTGGAAGAGAAGTATTTTCCTGCTTTCCTATATTTCTTGTGACCCTGCAGTGATTTCTAGTCATCTGATGGATGGTGCGTTTCTTCCTAATTCTTGAAGTTCAATCTACACATTTAGAGGCGTGCAGGAGGAGGTGATCTGCAATCTCTCTTCCGTTCCATTTTTCACTCTTTGTGCATCAGATTCAGTGGGAATTGAGGAATATTCTGATTCTAATTGTATGTAGATGTTTGGATCCTGTTCACTTGGACCTGTCTAGACACTTAGTGTACAGAGGCCACTAGAAATGAATCTGGAGGGGGAAGTCTTAGCAGAAAATCTTCATTTTGGTCAATGAAAGTAACATTTCATAGCTCAAAAATTTTACATATTTTTCTAGACTATTTTTTACATACAGTTTTAAATTTTTAACAATTATAAATTATCTGTATATATATTTTTTCCATTTAGTGTGCTATAGGCAATTTTCTTCTTGTTATCAGGCCCTGTATGTATATATATATTAGTGTATGAATAATATCCCATTAAGTAAATGCCCAATGTTTATTTCTTTTAGAGTTTTGGCCATAGGGTGCATGCGCTCACCTAAGAGAGATGGAGAGATGGAAAGTAAGAAATCACATCCCAGGAGTGATGGCCATGCCACAGTCCAATATAATTCCTTCTCCTCCATTCTCCTCTCAGGATTCTGGGCATGCACGCACATGTGCCTGGTGTGATTTTCTTTTCTTAAAGGATTATTTTACTTAACTTTATTTATTTTAATTTGACCAAAGAGAGAGTGAGAAAGAGAGAGAGAGAGAGATAAAGTGAGAAAGCAAGCCACTAGGTCCAGGACTTGAACTGTGGTGGGCCATGTGGAAGTCCATTGCCCCAATGACCATGCCACCTGCCAGCCCTCCTGGTGTGATGTTCAAAGCACTGGGTTGAGGACTCAAATAGAGGTCAGCTATATGGGAGTCTAGTACCTTAACCACTATGCCACCTGCTGGCCCTGCAAAATTTATTTTCTAATTACTATATTCTTGAACATTGTTTATATGTGTATTTAAAATAAAAGATGATATGCAATTTCAGGAAGAAAACTCTCGAATTCCAGATCAAAGCAGTAGTGCTTTTAGACTTATTCACGGGAACATTCTGCACTGTCTTATCCAGCCTCCAGCCAGAGGGGATTTCATACACATACAGACTAGGAGCTGCCCAAGCCAAAGAGAAGTGAAAAACGAACGTGGGGCAGTTCTGTGGCACAGTGGTAAAGCACTGCCCAAGCAATGCTGGAACCATATAGAAGATCACCATTTCAGTTCTCTGGTCAACCTGTGCACATCCTAGCTAGCTGGGAAGGCTGGTGGACAGGAGATTGTGGTGTGAGACCCTGTTGTGGGTGCTTCTCTCTTCTCTCTTTCTCACGCTCATGCACGCACACAAACATACAAAAAATTTCAAGTAAAAAGAAAAAAAAAAAGATTAGGGCAGCCAGGTAGCATGGTGGTTAAGGTAGCTGGATCTCATATAGTCAACTGTGGTTTGAGTCCTGGAATCGGCAGCTTGAAAAACACTCTGTGTGGGGGTGCAGGCCCAAAATCCCAAAGGAGAAAGGATTGCATTGTGATCGTCCCCGATGGGGAGTGCTTTCTCACTTTCTTCTCTCTCTCTTATGGCAAGTGCATGTGCCCTATAGTAAATCAATAAAAGGGGATGGGTTAACAATTGGCCACTCGATCACATTGCCCAGGCTTCTTGAAGCCTCAGAGGTCCGCTCTATATGATTTCTAATGGGAGTTGTCCAATGTACAACACACACAAGTGAACACAGTGGCCCTCCTTCTCATACCCTCCTGACAACTTTACCCTGCCCGGGCATGTTTGTGCACCCGATCCTCGGGCACCCCTGTACATACATACTGCTGGAGAGCATGCAGATTGGATTCTCACCTCTCTGGAGAGTAATTTAGCAATAATGACCCAAACTCTGAAAAAACAGCAAAACAGCACTTAGTCTTGGAGTTATCAATTTCAGTGTCAGCAATTAATCTTTTTTTTGTTTGTTTTCACCCACTCACCAGAGAGAGACTGAGGGACTGAGAGAGAGAGAGAGAGAGAGAGAGTAAAAGGGAGAAAGCGTCTCCACACACAGGGCATGGTCACACCACGATCCCTTGTCCTCCATTTCTCCAACCGATTAAGATTTGGGGCACACGCATATAGGCAGCTGAAGTGTTTTTCAAGCCACCAGTCTGAAATTCAAACTGAGCTGTTGACCATGTGGGATCCACCTCTCCTGAACACCAGGCCACAGGCTGGCACAGCAATTAATCTTACAGAGAACATTAGACATAAGAATATGTCTAATTGTGTGCAGACATAAGAATATTTTTCATAAAATGGTCTATACAGGATAGAAAACTACTGGATCATCAGGAAAGTCATGACCCATTTTTGCATAGAAGAACATAGAAAAATTGTCACGACTTTCCAGATGACGGAATAGAATGTTCAACTGACTGTGGTTAAGTAAGTTAAGGCTTGATATAGTCACAGAGAACTCATGTGCCCAGCAAGAGTTGTAAGTCACCAGGTCTGGGACTCGAACAGTGGTCAACTATGTAGGAGTCCAGCAACATAATACACTATGCCATCTGCAGGTCTGAAAATAGATAAATTTAAGCATGTGTGTATATATATATATATATTAGAATCATTAAAATTTATTAGGTTGTTTTTTGCCTGTTCACGAAGATATTCCCAATATATATCATTACGAGAACAAGCACAGGGGTCAGCAGGTAGCTTGGTGGTTAAGGCACTGGAATCTCACATGGTTGCCAGTGGTTCGAGTTCTAGACATGGGGACTTGCTTTCTCACTTTACCTCTCTCTTTGTCTCTCTCTCTGGTTAAATTAAAAAATAATAATAAATAAAATTTAATTCTTTTTAGGAAAACAGAGCAAGCACAAAACAGTATTCATTATAACAATTTTGGAAACAATAAAATAAAATTTCCTATATGAATGGGAAAAATTCTAGAAAGATGAATATCATAATTTATAAAAATCTACATGCTTCATCTATTTTTCCCCATAATTGATACGTATTACATGCACAATTTTTAAAAATGATAAGGGACCAGCAGATGGTGTGGTGGTTAAAATGCTAAATTCCCACATGGTCAACCACAGTTTGAGTCCTGGGCCCTGTGGCTTGAAAATCATGCCAGGAGCACGTACATGCGTGTCCAAATGGAGCATGGAGAATAGGGGATTGTGGTATGTCTCTCCCCCCACCCCTGGAAGTGATTTCTCACTTTCCCTCTCTCTCTCTGTCTCTCTCTCTCTCTCTGGCAAGTGCACATGCCCTATGGTAAAAAGAAAAAGGTATGTTTTAGCAAAATGTGCTCCTTGGCACAGGCTTCCCCTCTCCAACCAAGGGCAAGACTCCAGCTGATAAGAGACCACAGCTATTCCCTGGGACAAACTGGAATGGCTCTTCAGCATGAGTAAACCCAGAGAGCCACAGAGACACAGGTTCGGAGCTGGCTCAGGGCTCACACATTCAAAACCTTGTCTTCTTCCCTTATACCATACAGTTTCTCCAGTTTCTCCTTGGGGTGGAGGGAGTCCTCACTCACCCCAGATCAGGCAAAGGTATAATTGAGTAAGAATAAGTGCACAGGTTCTCACTGCTCTCTGCAAGTGAACATCACAATCTCCATTGTTCTGTTTTTTATTATTTTATTCATTTATTTATTTCTATTTTTTTCTTCCATGGGACAGAGGCACAAACACAGAGAGAGAAAGAAAGAAAGATGGGCACCTCCGTCAGGGTCCTCACACCACGATACTGTCCCAGTCTCGGCAGACCTAGATCTCAGGCACTGGAAGAAGCAAACCCAGGACCTTTCCTGTGTAGGTCCACCTGGGCCATCCAGAGCCCTATGTTATTTATCCTATTTTAAATTGTATTTATTTATTTTTGTTACAGCTTGTTTCTCTTTTCCATGAGTGAGAGAGACAGAGATGGATGCCGATGGCAAGGTCCCCATGCTGGGATCCACTCCAGGCTTCAGCCGGCTCCAGATCACAAGCATGAGTGTGCCCAGGGTGGGTGTTCATGGAGGTCTCTGGACAGGAACCCAGAACTCTCCCGCGTGGGTCAGCTTCTCAGAGCCATGTTGCCACTGTGCTATCATCTGGACTACTTTTGTTTAGTTTTTTAATATAGTCACGAAGGGGCTGCTGGAGCAAACTCATACTGTATTATTCATCAAATAATGGGTAATGATTGATGGCCTTTGTGATTCTCAGTCATCACAATGCCTGGAGGGTGCGTTGATGTTGGGAGGACAGGGGATTGCTAATGCTTGCTACTGGGGGTCTAGGCTGAATTAGAATAAAGGGAAACAAATGAGTAGAGGGCACAAAAATGCCTCAAGCTTATTTAGACAGAATAAATATTCAGTGGATTGATCTGGTTTCTGCTGTCTGCATCATGAAAAAATTTTCAGTCCTATGGCCCTCAAGAACCTCGTCTGAATATCACAAGAGTGCAGGCTTTCTTCAATCATTACCAACTACATTTGGAATTTCATAAACAAAAGAGCTCCAGAGATGCAGTAGGGCATGACTTATTGTCAATTACACTCGGGAAAGGAGAGTTTTCAGATTTCATTCACAATATTTAAATGAATTTTTATGGATTTAAATGGATTTTTTTAAAAAAACAACAATTCAGTTTTTCATATTGAAACGCTCTGACTTTCCAGCTACTAGTCTAGTGTTTTGAAAAGAGCAACAAGAGACAATCTACTTTTACAGACATACTTAATATCTAGCAATACATATCAGGGACCTATTTATAAAGTTAATTATAAAATCATAGCTACCCAAAACAGCTTACTACAAATAGCTTTTCCTATCACATGACACTTTTGTTAATGTGGTCATTAAGACATGTTTTTATGAAGTGTCTGGCTAGTTTCGCATTAATTAAGTGATAAACAGTTATGGATTTTAAGACTTAATGGCAAGATTATTCAGCCTTAACAAGGAAGGAAGTTCTGACATGTGCTACAACATGGATGAACCTCGAGGACATTACGCTCAGTGAAATAAGCTGGTCACAAAGGACAAATACTGTATGACTCCATTTATCTGAAGTACTCAGAGTCATCAAGTCTGCACAGAGAGCAGAACTGTGGTTGCCAGCAGCTGCTGGGTAGAAGGGAATGGGAAGTTAAGTGTCTACTGGGTACAGACTTTAATTTAGAAGGATAAGGTTCTCGGGGACCAGCAGGTGGCATGGTGATTAAGGTGCTGGACACTCCCACATGGCTGACCATGGTTCAAATCCTGGACTTGGTAGCTTGCTTTCTCACTTTCCCGCTCTCTCTCTCTCTTTCTGATCAAATTAAAATAAATGAATGAATAAATAAAATAAATAAAGTTAAATAATTCTTTTTTAAAAAAAGGATAAGGTTCTGGAGATGGATGGTGGTGATGGCTGCACAACCCTGTGAATGTGCTCACTTCCAATGAACCCTGTACTGAAAAATTAAGATGGTTTGGGCCAGACAGGGTTGCACAGGTAACACAATGCTCAGTGAGGCTGACTTGTATGGACAGGTTCTGGATTCACACCTGGATACCTCACCGAACATGCTAGGTGCATATATGCCCATGATCACAGCTGGCTGAGGCTAGGAGTGAATTGTGGCATCAAGACCCTGTTGGGAAAGCTCTCTCTCTCTCTCTCTTTCAAACACACACACACACACACACACACACATACACACACATAGAAGAAAGAAATAAACTTTAAAAAAAATCAAGACAGGGACCAGCAGTTAGCGTAATGGCTATGTCGCTGGACTCCCACGTAGTCGACCGTGGTTCGAGTCCCGGACTTGGTGGCTTAAACTCACACCAGGCGCGTGTGCGTACATGCCCAAGATCCCGAGAGGAGAATGGAGGAGAAGGGATTGCGGCATGGCCATCCCCTGTGGGGGGTGATTTCTCGCTTTCTATGTCTCTCTCTCTCTCTCTCTCTGTCTGGCGAGCGCACGCGCCCTATAGCAAAAACCTCTAAAAAAAAAAAATCAAAACAGTAAATTTTGTGTTATGTGTATTTTACCGCACACACACAACAAAACCACGACTACTTTGTAGACAGTACTTTGTTCTATACGATATTTGAGAAAAAACAAGTAAATATTTGTGTTAATTTAAAACAAAAGCTGGGACCAGCACTTGGTATAATAGCTATGTTGCTGGACTCCCATGTAGTTGACCATGGTTCGAATCCCAGACCCAGTGGCTTAAACTCACACAGGGCACATGTGCGTGCATGCCCGAGATCCCAAGAGGAGAAGGGATTGTGGAGTGGTCAACCGGCTTGGGGGGAGATTTCTCGCTTTCTGTCTCTCTGTCTCTCTCTGTCTTTCTGGTGAGCACACACGCCCCACTGCAAAAACCTCTCCAAAAAAAACCAAAAGCAAAGCCCCTCCAGACAAGTGTAGCCCATAGAGAATTGGAAAGGAGAGGGTTTGTTGAGGGCTTGCTATTTCATGAATTGTTGCTATCCCAGGAGGTTTAGTTCCTTTTTTTCCTTTTATTCATGATAGTGTATGTGCACAAATGACAGAGAAAGACGAGCATCCTCCACACGGTCTATCATGCTGCTATCCACTTCCTCCAACCCATCAGGTCCTGGGCACCTGTGTGTATGCCCAGTGTGTTTCAGGCTGACCAGGATGGGAATTCAAACCAAGGTACCTGAGGGACCAGCTTCTCCAGAGCAGCACACTACTGCTGAGCCATGGAGCCAGCCCAGGATGTTTCATTCTTACTGACAAATATCAAGAATGTGTAGCACAAGAACAAATGATCAAAAGGATGAAAATGATAGCTTGTTAGCTCTAGTCTGTTCTGTTGCTAATAACAGAAAATACCCGAAACTGGGTTTGTATAAGAACAGACACTTATCCATCTCGTGGTTTGGAGGTCCAAGGTCCAGTAGCCACATCTGGTGAGTCTTCTTGCTGATGGATCACATGGCAAGACAACAGAGCAGGTGCACACAACGTGCATTATGTCTGTTATGTGTCTCTGGTCTCATTCTATCTCCTTATACACCTGCAAGGGCCAATCACAGGGCCCCATCCTGTTGCCTAATCACTTCTTAAAGGCCCCACTTCTCAACACCATAAAGAGATTAAGTCTCCTCTTAATACTCTCACGATTCAAGCAAATTCCAACACATGAATTTTGCGGGGGCACATTCAGACCACAGAAGCTTATTTCATACTTTTTTCCATAATATTTATTTTATTTCTATAGAACTCATATACCAAACCTCTCCAAGTTTACAATTCAGTGATTTTATTATATTTACGAAGCTGTTCAATCATTACTATCTAGTTCCAAACATTTTTGTCACTCCAAAAAAGAAACACTGTGCCCATTAGCAGTCTCCATTATCCCCTTCCTCTAGCCCCTGACATCACTAATCTAGTTTCTGTCTATAGGTTTCCCTATATCAAACATTTGATTAATATGGAATTGCACAATATGACGGGGCTTCAAAAAGTTCGTGGAAAATGGAACTAAAGTATGAGTTTATTTTGTTGCAAAATATTTTTAAAATTCATGCATAGTTTTTTTTTGTAATATGCATTTTCTCTATTTCTGACTCCTTGATATAATGTTTTCAGGGTCCATCCATTTGCTATCATGTAAAAGTACTTTATTTACATAATACATAATATAGTCATAAAGTGGAAACTCTATGTTTAACTCTTCGAGGAACTGTTAAACTGTTTTCCAAAGTGGCTGCATCATTTTGAATTCTCATAAGCAGTGTATGAAGGCTCCAAGTTCTCTACATTATTACTAACACTTATTACTATTATTATTATTATTTTAGGTTTTTGCCATAGGATGCGTGCACTTGCCAGAGAGAGACAGAGAGAGGAAAAATGAGAAATAGCTCTCCAGGAGGAATGGCCATGCTGCAACCCATTCTCCATTCCCCTCTTGGTATTTTATTTATTTATTTATTTATTTTGGTAGAGGTTTTTGCCATAGGGAGCGCACACTTGCTGGAGAGAGAGAGACAGTGAGAAGGAAAGTGAGAAATCATCCAGAGGGGATGGCCATGCTGCAATCCCTTTCCCTTCATTTTCTTCCCAAGATCTTTGGCAAGCACACACACATGCGTGGCACAAGTTTCAAGTCACTGGGTCCAGGACTCAAACTGTGGTCAGTTAGGCGGGAGTCCAGTGATGTAACTGCTATGCCATCTGCTGGCCCCACTCCTCTCGGAATTTTGGGCACTCACACACATGCACCCAGTATAAGTTTTAAGGCGCTAGGTCTGGGATTTGAACTGCTGTCAGTCATGTGAGAATCTAGCACTTTAACCACCACACCTCCTGTTGGTCCTTGTTATTGTCTTTTTGTTTACAGATGTATAGTGGTTATAAAGTGTTATCTCATTGTAGTTTTGATTTACATTTCTTGATGACTAGTGATATTGAACATCTTTTCATGTTCTTATTTGCCATTTGTTCATATTCTTAAGAAAAGTATCTATTCAAATTTTTTGCCAATTTTGTAAATAGTTTATTTGTATTTTTGTTGTTAGGTTGTGAGAATCATTTAGATATTAAAGATATTAGATCTTTGCTTGATGATATGCAGATTTTTTCCCTTCATTCTGTGGGTTGTCTTTTCACTCACTTGATGGTGATCTTTGAAGCAGAAATTTTTAAAATTTCATTTATGTCCAGTTCATGTATATTTTCTTGTATTGTTTATGCTTTTTGTTAAATAAATTGTTGCTTAATTCAAGGTAATGAAAATTTACATTTACATTTTCCTTTAAGATTTTTATAGCTTTAGCATTTTCATTTAGGTCTTCAATTTTGAATTAAATTTTGTACATGGTATGAAGTAGAGGTTCTAAATTCACTCTTTTGCATGTAGTTAGGCAGTTATCTCAGAACCATTTGTTGAAAAGACTATTTTTTTCCCTATTGAATGGTCATGGCACCTTTCTCAAATATCAATTGACCATAAATGCATTATCTATTTCTGGACTCTTAGTTCTAGTCCATTGACTATTTGTTTATCTCTATGCTAGTACTACTCAGTTTTGATTGTGACTTTGTAGTTAAGATTTGAATTAGAAAAATGTGAGTCCTCTAAATTTGTTTTTCTTTTTCACAATTATTTTGACTATTTTAGATTCCTTGGATTTTCATGTGAATGTCAGGATCAGCTTGCTCATTTCTAAAAAAAACCAACCAAACAAACAAACAAACAAAATGGCCCCATAAAGCAGTGGCTAAGGGAGCAAGATCTCACATGGTTGACCAGAGTTCGGTCTTGGTCCTGGCAGCTTAAAAATACATTGGGCACGGGAACCAGCAGTTAGTGTAATGGCTATGTCGCTGGACTCCCATGTAGTCGACCGCGGTTCGCGTCCCAGACCCGGTGGCTTAAAAACTCACGCTGGGCACGTGTGCATGCGTGCCCAAGATCCCAAGAGGAGAATGGAGGAGAAGGGACTGCAGCGTGACCATCCCCCCTGGGGGGCAATTTCTCGCTTTCTGTCTCTAGGTCTCTCTCTGTCTGTCTGGCGAGCACATGCGCCCTATAGCGAAAACCTCTCTTAAAAAAAAAAAAGAAAAAAGAAAAGAAAAAGAGAAGGCAACTCGCATAATCTGGAAAATATATTTGCAAACTCCGTATCAGATAAAAAGACTTGCATATAAATGCAAAGAATTCTTACAACTTAGTAATAAGAAAACTCGGTAATAGTGGGCAAGGATTTAAACAGCTATTTCACAAAGAATAGTCTATGGCCAGTCGGTAGGCACATGCGAAAAGATGGTCGTTCTTATAACCCTCAGGGAAATGCAAACAAAAGCCACATTGAAAGAGCAAAACACACATTTTAAAAATAGGTTTATTTATTTATTCAATGAACGAGGACGAGACTTAGAGAGAGAGAGCACCCTTAGCACAGGGTCAATGCCACGATCCACACTCAGCTCTAGCCAACTCTGGATTATGGCCACACGCATGCTTGGCATACTTAGGAGGACTCTGGACCGCCACCTGGAACCTGGCACCCTCCCAATCTGCTTTATGGAATGTTTGACCACTGTAGCACTATCCAGCCCCAAATGTGTCTTTTATAAGCACTACAAATACACATACTGGCAG
The DNA here is from genome assembly GCF_000334495.1 of Tupaia belangeri chinensis. NCBI lineage: Eukaryota > Metazoa > Chordata > Mammalia > Scandentia > Tupaiidae > Tupaia > Tupaia belangeri. Next base: position 9,346,796 of record NW_006159657.1, on the reverse strand, counting down.
GCAATAACAGCAGCTGATAAAGATGACAAAATAACTGAGTTCTCATACAACGTCAGTGGGAATGAAAATGTCACCACTTTGGAAAACTTTGGAAGCTTTGCATGTGGTGAAACGCATGTTTACCAAGTGAGTCAGCAATTGTACTCCCAGATATTTACTGGAGTGTAATACAGCACATTTCAGACTTGTGGCACAGACAGCCTCGTGCCTGAAGCATGTACCATCTACATGCATCGTAATTTCTTACTGGAAATAATATGTCTAGCAGAAGATACTTGCAATAGATACATAGCTGATGAGACTTGTATCCAACCTATGTAACAAATTACTGTAAATTAAGAAAAAGTCTATTTGGTCTAATAAAGATATAGACAAAGGATATATATATATATTTTTTTTTGAGAGGTTTTTGTTATAGGGCGTGTGTGCTCACCAGACGAACAGAGAGAGACAGAGAGACAGAAAGTGAGAAATCACCCCCTAGGGAGGATGGCCATG
>NW_006159657.1:9302283-9346271 GCF_000334495.1 Tupaia belangeri chinensis | reverse complement strand
CTTTCTATGTCTCTCTCTCTCTCTCTCTCTGTCTGGCGAGCGCACGCGCCCTATAGCAAAAACCTCTAAAAAAAAAAAATCAAAACAGTAAATTTTGTGTTATGTGTATTTTACCGCACACACACAACAAAACCACGACTACTTTGTAGACAGTACTTTGTTCTATACGATATTTGAGAAAAAACAAGTAAATATTTGTGTTAATTTAAAACAAAAGCTGGGACCAGCACTTGGTATAATAGCTATGTTGCTGGACTCCCATGTAGTTGACCATGGTTCGAATCCCAGACCCAGTGGCTTAAACTCACACAGGGCACATGTGCGTGCATGCCCGAGATCCCAAGAGGAGAAGGGATTGTGGAGTGGTCAACCGGCTTGGGGGGAGATTTCTCGCTTTCTGTCTCTCTGTCTCTCTCTGTCTTTCTGGTGAGCACACACGCCCCACTGCAAAAACCTCTCCAAAAAAAACCAAAAGCAAAGCCCCTCCAGACAAGTGTAGCCCATAGAGAATTGGAAAGGAGAGGGTTTGTTGAGGGCTTGCTATTTCATGAATTGTTGCTATCCCAGGAGGTTTAGTTCCTTTTTTTCCTTTTATTCATGATAGTGTATGTGCACAAATGACAGAGAAAGACGAGCATCCTCCACACGGTCTATCATGCTGCTATCCACTTCCTCCAACCCATCAGGTCCTGGGCACCTGTGTGTATGCCCAGTGTGTTTCAGGCTGACCAGGATGGGAATTCAAACCAAGGTACCTGAGGGACCAGCTTCTCCAGAGCAGCACACTACTGCTGAGCCATGGAGCCAGCCCAGGATGTTTCATTCTTACTGACAAATATCAAGAATGTGTAGCACAAGAACAAATGATCAAAAGGATGAAAATGATAGCTTGTTAGCTCTAGTCTGTTCTGTTGCTAATAACAGAAAATACCCGAAACTGGGTTTGTATAAGAACAGACACTTATCCATCTCGTGGTTTGGAGGTCCAAGGTCCAGTAGCCACATCTGGTGAGTCTTCTTGCTGATGGATCACATGGCAAGACAACAGAGCAGGTGCACACAACGTGCATTATGTCTGTTATGTGTCTCTGGTCTCATTCTATCTCCTTATACACCTGCAAGGGCCAATCACAGGGCCCCATCCTGTTGCCTAATCACTTCTTAAAGGCCCCACTTCTCAACACCATAAAGAGATTAAGTCTCCTCTTAATACTCTCACGATTCAAGCAAATTCCAACACATGAATTTTGCGGGGGCACATTCAGACCACAGAAGCTTATTTCATACTTTTTTCCATAATATTTATTTTATTTCTATAGAACTCATATACCAAACCTCTCCAAGTTTACAATTCAGTGATTTTATTATATTTACGAAGCTGTTCAATCATTACTATCTAGTTCCAAACATTTTTGTCACTCCAAAAAAGAAACACTGTGCCCATTAGCAGTCTCCATTATCCCCTTCCTCTAGCCCCTGACATCACTAATCTAGTTTCTGTCTATAGGTTTCCCTATATCAAACATTTGATTAATATGGAATTGCACAATATGACGGGGCTTCAAAAAGTTCGTGGAAAATGGAACTAAAGTATGAGTTTATTTTGTTGCAAAATATTTTTAAAATTCATGCATAGTTTTTTTTTGTAATATGCATTTTCTCTATTTCTGACTCCTTGATATAATGTTTTCAGGGTCCATCCATTTGCTATCATGTAAAAGTACTTTATTTACATAATACATAATATAGTCATAAAGTGGAAACTCTATGTTTAACTCTTCGAGGAACTGTTAAACTGTTTTCCAAAGTGGCTGCATCATTTTGAATTCTCATAAGCAGTGTATGAAGGCTCCAAGTTCTCTACATTATTACTAACACTTATTACTATTATTATTATTATTTTAGGTTTTTGCCATAGGATGCGTGCACTTGCCAGAGAGAGACAGAGAGAGGAAAAATGAGAAATAGCTCTCCAGGAGGAATGGCCATGCTGCAACCCATTCTCCATTCCCCTCTTGGTATTTTATTTATTTATTTATTTATTTTGGTAGAGGTTTTTGCCATAGGGAGCGCACACTTGCTGGAGAGAGAGAGACAGTGAGAAGGAAAGTGAGAAATCATCCAGAGGGGATGGCCATGCTGCAATCCCTTTCCCTTCATTTTCTTCCCAAGATCTTTGGCAAGCACACACACATGCGTGGCACAAGTTTCAAGTCACTGGGTCCAGGACTCAAACTGTGGTCAGTTAGGCGGGAGTCCAGTGATGTAACTGCTATGCCATCTGCTGGCCCCACTCCTCTCGGAATTTTGGGCACTCACACACATGCACCCAGTATAAGTTTTAAGGCGCTAGGTCTGGGATTTGAACTGCTGTCAGTCATGTGAGAATCTAGCACTTTAACCACCACACCACCTGTTGGTCCTTGTTATTGTCTTTTTGTTTACAGATGTATAGTGGTTATAAAGTGTTATCTCATTGTAGTTTTGATTTACATTTCTTGATGACTAGTGATATTGAACATCTTTTCATGTTCTTATTTGCCATTTGTTCATATTCTTAAGAAAAGTATCTATTCAAATTTTTTGCCAATTTTGTAAATAGTTTATTTGTATTTTTGTTGTTAGGTTGTGAGAATCATTTAGATATTAAAGATATTAGATCTTTGCTTGATGATATGCAGATTTTTTCCCTTCATTCTGTGGGTTGTCTTTTCACTCACTTGATGGTGATCTTTGAAGCAGAAATTTTTAAAATTTCATTTATGTCCAGTTCATGTATATTTTCTTGTATTGTTTATGCTTTTTGTTAAATAAATTGTTGCTTAATTCAAGGTAATGAAAATTTACATTTACATTTTCCTTTAAGATTTTTATAGCTTTAGCATTTTCATTTAGGTCTTCAATTTTGAATTAAATTTTGTACATGGTATGAAGTAGAGGTTCTAAATTCACTCTTTTGCATGTAGTTAGGCAGTTATCTCAGAACCATTTGTTGAAAAGACTATTTTTTTCCCTATTGAATGGTCATGGCACCTTTCTCAAATATCAATTGACCATAAATGCATTATCTATTTCTGGACTCTTAGTTCTAGTCCATTGACTATTTGTTTATCTCTATGCTAGTACTACTCAGTTTTGATTGTGACTTTGTAGTTAAGATTTGAATTAGAAAAATGTGAGTCCTCTAAATTTGTTTTTCTTTTTCACAATTATTTTGACTATTTTAGATTCCTTGGATTTTCATGTGAATGTCAGGATCAGCTTGCTCATTTCTAAAAAAAACCAACCAAACAAACAAACAAACAAAATGGCCCCATAAAGCAGTGGCTAAGGGAGCAAGATCTCACATGGTTGACCAGAGTTCGGTCTTGGTCCTGGCAGCTTAAAAATACATTGGGCACGGGAACCAGCAGTTAGTGTAATGGCTATGTCGCTGGACTCCCATGTAGTCGACCGCGGTTCGCGTCCCAGACCCGGTGGCTTAAAAACTCACGCTGGGCACGTGTGCATGCGTGCCCAAGCACCACACTGGGCACGTGTACAAATTTGCTCCAAATTCCAATGAGGTGGAGATATGGAGGAGGAGGGATTGCAGCATGACTGCACCCCATTTGGGGGTGCTTTCTCTCTCTTTCTCTCTCTCTGGTAAGTGCACATGCCCACCAGCAATAAAAATAAAAAATCCAGCTGAGATTTTGATAGGGACTACATTGAATCTATACATCAATTTAGGGAGTCCTATCATCACCATTTAGTTATTAATGAACATGGAATGTTTTTCCATTTGTTCAGACCTTTTAAAATTTCTTTTAACAATGTTTTATAGTTTTGGGTATTTTTTGGTTTTAAGTATTATACCTATTTTGTTAAATTTATTTCTCTACATATTTCATTCTTTTTGATGCTATTACAAAAAGATCTGTTTTCTTAATTTCCTTTTTGGATTACTCAATGCTAAATGTACAGATATGCAAATAACTTTTGTATATTGATCTTGTATCCTCCAACCTTACTAAACTTGTTTATTAGTTTAAGGGTTTTTTTTTTTTTAAGTGAATTCCTTGGGACTTTCTACATAAAAGACCATACTGTCTATTACTAGAGATAGTTTTACTTCTTCCTTGCCAATCTAAATTTTTTTATATCTTTTTCTTATTAATTTCTCTTGCTAGAATCTCTAGTACCATGTTAAATTGAAGCAGCAATTTAATTTCCTAGTCTTAGTGGGGAAAACATCTAGTCTTTCAATATTAAATATGATAATATCTGTGCGGTTTTCATAGACACCCTTTATCAGGTTGAGAAATTTTCTTCTGTTTGTTGAGTATTTCTATCATGAAAACATATTGAGTTTTGTCAAATTATTTTTCTGTATCCACTGAGGTGATCATATAGTTAAGTTCATTCTTGACTAAACAAAACCACACTACATTCTCTTAATTAAAAATGTGTTTGGTATATATAAAGGTAGACTCTCCCTAGTTCCTTTCCAGCCACTCCAAGGTATCAACTCTTATATTGCTGTGTTTGGATTCAGATATTTCCCTATGCATGCCTCTGTGTGTGTGTGTGTGTGCTGAAAATGTACAAATATGTTTAACTTAAGAATGGCATGGTATACATACGCTGTTTCTTCTCCCTGGATGCCTTTTTGGTTCCAGCTGACAGACCAGAGTGTTCCACCTTTCCTTTAAGGCTGAGATCAAGTCCCCCTCTATGGTGGTGCCTCCCAAGATCATCCCATACATCAGGCATCTTTTCCTTGGAATGAGGGCTTAAGAATTTTTCCTTCTCCCTTGGCCCCCTTCAGTTATGTTTTTAGCACAATTGGTGTTTGGATTTGAATAACAATAAACTTTCATAGTATACACTGAAACCCTGAACATCTTTTGTATCTTTTTTTGGGGGGGGGAGAGGTTTTCATTATAGGGCGCGTGCGCTCACCAGATAGACAAAGAGAGACGTAGAGACAGAAAGCGAGAAATCACCCCCCAGGGGGGATGGTCACGCCGCAATCCCTTCTCCTCCATTCTCCTCTCAGGATCTTGGGCACGCACGCACACGCACCCCGCATGAGTTTTAAGCCACCGGGTCTGGGACACGAACCGCGGTCGACTACGTGGGAGTCCAGCGACATAGCCATTACACTAACTGCTGTTCCCAACATCTTTTGTATCTTGACAAACATTTCTAGCTATTGTGTGATAATGGTGGTACAGCCAGTTAAATTTTGAGCCACTTTGACATCTTTTAATACGGCAGTGTTCGTTGGTATGACAAGCTGAATTCAGCTGCCTCAAAACTATTTTCATGCTGTAGCACTGAGAATAAGCCCCAAAGCTCCCAGCATGTGGACGGGTGAGGACAGAAAGTCTTACTGCATGGGAGAATCAGAGACAGAACAGTTCTCCTTTTACTGTTACTTACTAGCTTCTGGATATGATTTGGTTGAAAACAAGGGCTCTGCTGTTTAAAAGAAAATAAAGTCTGAAAATCACTACTTGATGAGACTTTGCTCTTATCATTTCATAGAAAGGTACATAAAATTGAAAAAGTAAAATTGCCTATTCCAGTGGAGCAAATATACATTTCATGAATGTAATACCCGGTGAAAACTAGGAATCTTTCCCCTTGGTTGGACATTACTGAACTTAGCCTAACCTGTTAGTGTTCAATTATGAAGGAAAAAGACCACGATTACAAAGTATGTATGAAATACTGAAAACCTACATCATCAAAGATTATGTCTAAATTGCAGAGTATGATAGGGATTTTGTGACTTGTTTTCATTCTTTGGGCACAGATTGCTCCTTTAATGTGCAAGCCTATCATTTAATGGTCACACTTCACTTCAGCCCATGTTTTCATGAGTGTGCTGTGCACAAAAGGAATGGAGCGACTAGACAACATTGCCTCACATGGTAAGCTCCTTTGATCAGAGACAGTTCCACTAATGGGCACAAAACAAATGCTATTAAGTTGACTGGTTGTAGCTCATCAGGACTCACTTCTTGATGAAAAGTTGTCCACTGATGTGTTCATCTCAGTCTCTTTCTCCAACACTAGCACCAAGGACTGCATTAATAGGGAGATCTTAGCCTTCCATGTAAGTCCACGGGGACCTTTCCCTAAGGCAGTGTTTACCAAGACTGATATCAAATCTAAGCTCATTTCATTGATGGACAACTCTCAGACATGGGTAGATCTATATTGTCACCTAGACTGGGAGTTTCATGTTCACCTGGAAGCTTGTTAATTTGGATATTCTAATAGCCAAATAATTGGAGAGATTGCATGTTTTTTAGCATGAGATACACATGCCACTTGGATATGTATTTGGTAAACATTTTTTAAAGAACATCTTTCCTGAAGGACTACAGGAAAATATGGATCAGGAGTTTAAAAAAGGAACTCACCTTTTGACCTAGACATTTCCCTTCTAGAATACTTCCTACATAAATGCTTGGACAAATGTGCAAAGCTGACTGCACAAACATGTGTATTGCAGCAATTATTGTAAAAATGGAAATAATCTCAAAGTCTCAAACAGAAAAATAGTTGGAAAAAACAGTTGTAAAAGAAAGGGTTAGTTTCTATATCGTAAGTATTTTTATGTCACTCCATGTATTAAGAGTATTAAGGTTTAGAATGTTTGACCCCAAAATAATAACAATGATTATTTTTCAGTGATAGAGTTATCAGCAACTCAAACATTTTAATTTGCTTTATCTGAATAATCTGCATTTTAACATTTAAAAAAATGAAATGATAGTGGAGTCTTCCCTGTATATATGTAATATTATTTAGGCAATACAGGCCAGTCAATCCAATGAAAAGGATGGCAGATTCTTTTTTTTTTTTTTTGGAGAGGTTTTTGCTCTAGGGCACGTGCACTCGCCAGACAGAGAGAGAGACAGAAAGCGAGAAATCACCCCCCAGGGGGGATGGCCATGCCACAATTCCTTCTCCTCCATTCTCCTCTCAGAATCTTGGGCACACATGCACACGCGCCCGGCGTGAGTTTAAGCCACCAGGTCCAGGACGCGAACCGCGGTTGACTACGTGGGAGTCCAGCGACATAGCCATTACGCTAACTGCTGGTCCCAGGTTCTTTTAATAATAGTTTCAAAATAAATTTTGGTAATAAATTTAAATCTCTCTTTACGATCTATTTTATAGCAAATCCTATTTCTGAGGTCTAGATGTTAGCTATAATATCTCCTGCTACAAACTCATCTAAGGCTTTTCCCACAGGCATTCCATGTCATGAAAATTCCCCATCAAGCCAAATGCTACAACTACACATGACTCTTACCAAATAGGCTCTCCAGAAGGACTGAATTGCAATCGCTGCTGCCTCTTCTGTTAGCAGGAGGGACAGTGGGATTGGCGGCCGCGGGCTGAAAAAAGCAATAAAATGGTCATATACCCATGAGAATCTGTCCTTCAGCTAGGCCTTCCACACCATAATGGGTGCTCTGATTAAGTGCCCCATCTATACCTTCTTAGAAAGCAACAATGTCATTTTTTGATAGAAAAATGTAGGCTTAATTAGCATTTCTTAGGAAAAAGTCAGAGATGGATTTTTTATTTTTTAAACCATTGTAATCTGGAAAACAATTAGCCTGCTCTTTCTGTGAAGGACTCAGGTCATTAAAGTTGCACATTAGCCCTGGAGGTGCAAAGTACATGTTACTGACATAAGATTATTTAGACATAATACCAGAGACAGAGGAAAAGCAGCCTTTATGTACTTCTTTATTATGACTGAGACAAATACAGGGCTCTTTCTCTAACTCTGTACTAAAGGGAAATAAGTAGTTCATCTCTTTCCAGAAAGCAAACTACTAGAACATCTCAGGTTAATGTGGTTTAAATTCAAGCATCACTTTAAGTTCTATTATAACATCTTAATAAGCAATAAAAGATCGCTGGGTCAGTTGCTAGTGTCTGATCTTCTGGGATTTTTCAGATTAGGATGAGATTTTTAATCATAAATACCACCTTTATTTATTTATTCTTTCATTTATTGCTAGAGGGTGCATGTGCTTGCCAGAGAGAGACGGAGAGAAGCAAAGGAGAAAGCACCTCCCATGGGGCATGGCCACACTGCAATCCCTCCACTTCCTCCTTTCGGGATTTTGAGCATGTGTGCACATGTGCCCAGTGTGTTTCTCAAGCTACCGGGTCCAGGACTCAAACCATGTGGTCGACCATGTGGGATTTGGCCGCCTTAACCTCCAGGCCATGGAGCACCTTTAAAAATCATGTCTACATATTCTTCCCCCCCCCTCTAAATTTAATATAAGCATTAACTGCTAATAGGGTCTTACAAATCTGTCTTTATTCTGGTTCTTCATATTCCACTAAAGCAAAGCACAGCTACCACTGAAAAGCAAGGGGCAAAACATTTCAGATAGAATACAAAGAAATAAACCCCTGAAAGGCTGTGGGTCACATGGAAGCTGCTCCTAGTACAGATCCCCAGGAATGACTTTGCAAGAGAAAGATTCCCAAGTACCCTGCTTCAGAGGTCTCCCTAATGACAGAGCTTCAAGTATTCTCACTGTGCAGAGATGCTGACTCAGTTACCCAAGGTCCCACAGCTTGCAGATGGCCTAGTCAGAATCGAAGTCCAGACCCATCCAATCCCAAGCACAGGTTTCCCATCCAACACTGATGTCCTGACACTCCTCACCTCCCCTGGCCAAACACTCGCAGATGCCCGGCCTGGCACAGACTGTAAGGCTAACCAGCACCAATGCTTGATTCTCCAGGATCTAGGGGTTTTATTTCCCTCTAAAGTTTGACTTAACAAAGAAAAACAAACAAAAAAACCCTTGATACAGTGTACTTGTCTGAATGAATAAATGCTCTTTTGAATTATTCCAGAATCAAAGAAATCAAAGCCTGGGGTTATCAAGACCCTTTCTGGTGAGTGCATTGTTGCTGCCAGGCTCTGGATTTCTAGCTGGACAGGTATTTTCTAAGAGACTAAATAAAGGAGAGTCTTCCACTTCTTTGAAGAGATAATTACACCCTCAAAATGATAGCATTGTTAGAAGCCTTTCCTAATATTCAGTTTCCATTTTTACCTACATAATGTGGTGGCTGGTTTTTTTGTTTGTTGGTTTTTTGGTTTTTTTTTTTTTTTTTTTTTTTTTTTTTTTTTTTTTTTTTTTTTTTTTTTTTTTTTTTTTTTTTTTTTTTTGATGGGGGATGGACTTTGGTTTCTGTTTTCACCTTTTCTTGCCTACTATCCAGTTTTCTGGGCTGTAATGGAACACTCATCTTTTCCAACTCTCCATATTGAATGTCCCTTCTCATCCTTTGTCACGCTACTCTAAATCTCAGTTGTATGATGCCAACAAATCTCACCCTTCATTAGTGAAAAAATCAGTGGCTTCTAGAAAATACCTTGCTGTTTCAAAGGAGATCTTGGTGTGTTGGCAGTGAGTCTGTGAGAACACGCTATACGCATTAACACGCGTGCGATGTGCTGAGCACTTTCTGGACCTCCCACTGAGCCTTGTTCCTTGTGTTCCTGCTCCTACGATGTGACATGCTCCCTCCCACCTCAGGGCCTTTGCAAAGACTCTCCTTTGGCTCTAAGATCCTGTCTCCAGCCACTACACCTCATCCAGTTGTACAAGGCTGTACTCTGCCTACAGGCAACCCAGCCTATGTTCTGCCTGCTAAGACATGCTCCTCTGTGTGGGGCCACACCCGCCCTCACATAGGGACTGCTTTTCCTAATCTGCTCAGATGCACCTTCGGGCTGTTGCGGGCCTGACACCTCTTTCTCCTGGTTTACTCTTACGGCTTCTGCTCTCCATTCAGAGGTTACTGAAAAATGTCCTTTGATTAGGTCAGGGTCCAGTGAGGCTCCCTGTAATTTTCCTTGCTAGTCCTTTGCCCAGTTTGGAGATATAAGCTCATGTAATTATCTAATTAATGCTCAGATCTTTCACTGGACTGAAAGTTCTGCAAAGACAGAGGCTGGTCCTGTGCCTGCTCCTCTTGGTATTCCCAGCACGGAGGACAAGGGCTGGCACACAGTAGGCACCTAATAAATACATTAGAAAGAGTCACGGCCTCTATACCCAGCTGTGTGCTAAGTACTACCCACACCGCTAAATCCTCATATGAATAATGAGTTGCTGTTATCCCTCATTTAGAGTTGAAGAAACTGAGGTACAGAAGGGTAAAGGGACTCATTTGTGGTCATTGACCTTTTTCCGCTGAGCATGCAAACTACCCAGGAAACACAGGGAGTGACCTGGGAGAGGAGGAGAAGCCACTGGCAAGGTCACCAACACAGAAGTGAGAGCCTAGAGGCAGCCGCTGAGTGTTAAATAGAAGAAAACACAGTCATTTGCCTAGGAAAGAAACGGGAGGAGGGAAGGTATAATCATAGAAAATGTCCTCTTCATTTTGCCTTACAGCAATAACTTGGCAGATATTCATTGGCCTGAAACTCCACAGGGAAATCCTGTCAGGACAGCTAAACACAGTGGAGTTTGTCATTTGTGTCTGAGGGGGACGGTTGATGGCGGCTTTCTGTAGCGGCAATTTTCTTGCTTTAAGTATGTTTTTCACTACTGATGTCATGAAATCCTCAAAGTAACCATATTCCTATTTGCGAATAGCAGTAGGAAAGAGAAGAGGCAGGTCTTAGGTGAGCCTGACAAAGGGCTTTCACCAGCAATGAAACCCTCAACCCTTTGCATCACAATGACATCTCCAAAAAGCAAAATGAGATTTCTAATAGGCCTTTAAGCCATAATATGAGGCCACCTTTAGTGACATCCCTGCATTCATGGCTAAATAATGGGGTGCTGTCTAGTTCTCAAACGAAGAATCAGTATGAGAAAGTCATTGTAAAACAGGCCAAATGAAAAGGACTTACTCTTCAGAGACGTGTCCCTGGGAATTATCAATCATTTCAGCAGGCCGGCTTGCAGGGAGAGAAGCCAGGGCAGGCCCTTTTCTCTCTTTTGGAATCAGTGCAACTGGCTTCAGGTCAAATAAAAATAGAGGTGAGCGCTCATCACCAGGGAAGTAGGGAGAGGAGATGAATGTGTCAATCACAGAAGGCAGCTGAAGCTCCTCAGGGCTTAAATTGGACATCCCACGAGCAGCAGCCTGTGCATGTTCAAACGGGCATGACCGTGCTGCTAAGGCATGTTTCCAAGAAGAAAGGTTTCACTGGCAATGCTCATTGGTCACGTCCTCTTTTCTTCTCAAATGTGAATTGAACATATTTGAGCCGTGAGCATTGACGCTATCGCTCTGCAGAGGAGCATTATCTTTCTGACATGGGGCGCATCACAGGCGCATGCGCATTCGCACACACGTCTCTGTCCCTGGTGTAGATGCAGAGTGAAAGTTTTGCAGGACAGAAAGAAGATAGACCACGCTTACAGAATACGTAATAAGAGCATCTGAGAAGTGAGTCTTCATCAATTTCTCTATGCAGTCCTAAGACAAATAAAAAGGTGCCACCCCAAATCACATTTAAGCAGAATAAGGCAGAAAGAAAAAAAAGCTTGCTTGATGTTAAAAATTAAATTTCAGAATCCAAAGTCTGCTTTTTATTAAGAGATTAAGTTGTTTTCTTAGAATCTCAAAACACAACCCAGATGTAAAGCCTTTTATAGAGATGGCACAGACAGTAAATCGATCATTATAAAGTTTCGCAGTGGCCAAATATTTGATAAGGTCCACTCGTTATCTTCAGCTCATGAGGCCTTTCTCAGTCCCTGCTTCCCCCTTCGCTGGCTTCCCACTCTATTGACATCACATTCTTGCCTAGACGCTTCAGATACTTGAAAGTTACCTGGAATGGGACTTGGAGACACATGGTGACTGGCTATTAGGATGGAATCTCAAAGGCCTCTTTCTATTCCAGCCTACTAGGACACGAGGAACAACTCCAAAGACCAGTGGGGCATTACTCTTTGGTCACCTTCAGGCACATTTAGAAATGATGGTTAACTAGGAGATGATAATACTTCCACCGCCTCACTAATCTCTGCCCTGGGAGGGAAACAAGCAGTTATGTATTACTCCGGCATCAGGCTGATTCATTCCTAAACACAGAGCTGAGTCCCATTTTACCAGCCCCATCACCCAAGTTGCATGTGCCCTTTAACAGACTCCACTAAACAATGAGACCCCGTGCTCAGCCTGTGGGTTTCAGGTATAACTGTCTTAAAAACTAAAGTTGTGATACTTGATATTTTTGGATACGATATACCCAGATTGTGATGCTATTAGCTTCTCTGTAACTGGTTACATGTTTTCTCTAATGTGACATAAGGAAAAACTCAAGAAGACCCTCCTCCTTCTAAATCCTGCCCCTTACAAAAGGGTGAGCTCAGGTAAGGGGAGGGTGTGGGAAGAGCAGGCCACTCCCACCCTGCACTTTTCAGCCTTCTCTCTGGAGTCTTCATCTTTATTGCCATGGGCCACTTTTACTTGGGTGGTTTGGGATCCTTCTCAGAATAATGTTTCTGTTTTGTTTTTTAATTTCCAAAAGGCATGAGCCCTCACCAGAGAGACAGAGAGAGGAGGAGAAAGCATCCCCAAAGAGGTCTGGTCACATTTCAATCCCTTCTCCTACATTCATCCATCCTATCAGGATTTGGGATATGCACATGTACATGGTGTGTTTCTCAAGCCACTGGGGCCAGGATTCAAACCGTGGTAGACCACGTTAACCACTGGGCTAGAGAACTGGCCCAGAATAATGTTTTTAACAATGTAAAAGTAAATACTTAAGGATACAACAAGCCAATTATACTAAGATAATGTTATCAAAATATTAAAAGAATAGCTGGCAATAAAATAATACATGTACTTCTAAATTATTCAGTAAATAAAGAGCGAATAGGGGGTCAGTTAACTACTGTACTTTCAAAGGAGTGACAAGGATAAAAGGTATTTCATGGCGTCTGCAACAACTGCACTGTAATGTATATGTGCTGCCGAAGCGAGCACACAACTGCACTGTAATGTGAAAAGATCTGCGAGTCTATTAGTGACAAAGTCATAGGTACTGCAGACGCTCCCGAGGTTTGTTGCCCACGGTCGTAATTACAGGAGACGCTGATTTTAAGCTGGAGACCAGTGACAATGAAAATACAATTCTGCCCTCCTTCCCCTTCCCAAGTTCTAGGACCTGGAGCTGAAGAAAGGCAGAAAGATGAGTTTTCCATCCGGTATGAGACTGAAGACTAAGAACTTAAAAATAAACAGATAAACTCTAATGGTGAAATAAGACTATCTTATTTAAGACTAAAAGCAGAGTGACCAGGAAGTTATGGAAGTTGGCCAAAAGTTATTAAAGGGCTGCTCTCAGACAGAGGAGGGATTCTGTGTAACGCAGCAGGGTAGACATTCAGGAAGAAGGATTTTGTGCAAAACAGCAGGGTGCTTAGTGAGGGGGAAAAGGAAAAAAAGCCCCCAAAACTTCATATCTTTATTTCCAATAATTTGTGACTTTCACTAAACCCATTAAATTTGCAAAACATAACTCTTATTTCCCCAGTCCACTTTAGTAAATGGCTTCCTTTTGGCCAGTTGCTTGGACCTGAAACCTGAGTCATTCTTGATTTTTCTCTCTCACCCCACACTCAATCCATCAGAAAGTCTTCTTGGTTCCAATCTAAAAATTCTCTCCGCTCCATGTACCATCACCTCCTGCCTACAGTAGCCTCCTTACTAGCCTCCCTGCTTGTTCTATTAGATTGACTTCAGTCAACTCCCCACCTGTCACCTGAGTGATCTTTTAAAAAGATAAATTGGGGAGCCAGCAGGTGGCATAGTGGTCAAGGACCTGGCTTCCCACATAGCCAACTGTGGTGCAAGTCTGGGACCCGGAGGTTTGAAAATCATGCTGGGAATTTGTGCATGTGTACCCAAGAAGAGAACAGAGGAGGAGGTGGGTGGAATGAAATTACCCTTGTGGGGTAATTTCTCACTTACCCTCTCTCTGTCTCTGATGAGTGCATGCATACCATGGCAAAAAGCTTAAAAAAAAAAAAAAGATAAATTGAGTTATTATACTCTCAGTTCAAAACTCTCCCATACGGGATTATCACAAAGAAGAAAAAAACAACCCAACCCCTGTACTGTAGTGGCCAGGGCCCCACTCAAGCTTGTCATAGCCCGGCCAGCCTCTCTGGCTTCAAATCCTGCCACTCCCTCAGTGTCTCTCATCTCTTCCTGTGTCACTGGCATGTTTGTTCTCCTCTTAGGGCCTGCGTAGTGGCTGTTTCCTCAACCTGCAACACTCTCTTCTAAACTCATTTAGGCCTCTGTGCAAATGTTACCTCCATAGAAAAATGATACTGCCCTGGCTTCTGCAAATTATAGAAAATTATTAAGGAGAGGAGTTGAGAACCCCTAAATTGTAGCCAAGTCTAAAAGAAGTGTGGGTAACCTATGGACCCTTGACTTGCAATTGATACTGAAATGGGGGCAGTCTTCAGGAATGAACCCCTTACCTGAGGGGTCTCTGCTTAGTCCAGGTAGTATGAGAATTAAAAATTAAGTTGTTGGACACCAGCTGGTCTCTACAGAGAATTAGTGAATTGCTTGCTATGAAAATCTCATATATGCGGTGTCAAAAGCGTTGTGAGTGAAGAAACAGAGGTTTTTCCTTTTAGTGTTCCCCAAAACATCTATATTTAATCCCTAGACCCTGTGACTATGTTCCCTTACATAGCAAGAGGGACTTGGCAAATGTGATTAAGGATCTGAGATGGGAGAGTATCCTGGATCATTTGGGTAGGCCATGGCATGATCACTCATGATAGGGAAGCAGAGGGTGACAGGACCACAACAGAAGGAGCTGTGAAGTCAGAACCCAAAGCTTAGAGTGATGCAAAGAAGGGGTCAGGAGCCGAGGAATACAGGCGCCATCACATGCTAGAAAAGGCAAGCAAACGAATTCTCCCTAGCACCTCCAGAAAGAACCAGCCATGCCAACCCTTTGTCTTCGGCCCAGCAAAACTGATTTTGGATCCACAGCTTCCAGGACTAAAGAGAATAAGTGAGTATTGTTTTAACCACCAAGTTTGTGGCCATTTATTACGGCAGCCGTAGGAAACAAACACACCTTCTAAGCGTGGTGGAGTGAGTACTGGAAATGAGATATGCCTGCCATGGTGCTTCACACCGGCTCTCTGAACTTGTTCCCACACAGTCATCTAAAAAAATCAGGGAGGAGGAAAGGAAGCAGTAGAGACGTGCCCCAGAGGAAGGGCCACCCACACATCAAATCTCCAGAGAGACAGAGGCACCCAGAGGATTTATATATCTCAAACACAACCCAAGACCAGGAGGAGCCCTCCTTCCTGCCTTCGAAGATGAATGTGCATGTAATCACAAAGGCAATTCACTATCCTCCTGAGACTCTGGCCTCTGAAATGACTGAGACAGAAATCTGTTCTTCCGTAAGAAAAAAACAAATTAAAAGGGCTTCTTTTTCCTATCAAGAAGGCATCACAGTAAATTTTCTGCCATGCCACCACTTAATTATGAACTTTAGTACAAAATGCATGAAGCTTCCTGGGCCACTTTGAAGGCATGGGCGTGTTCAGTCCCACCATTAGCAATCATCATACTGCTGGAACTTGTCCTCAAATGGCACGGTGACACTTTCATTTTCACCTCAGTTTTTGGTCATAAGATACCTTTCACCAACATGAAAGTATTGTGTTTGTTTTTTTTTTTTTTCTTTTTTCCTTTTTTTGGTCCAAGGATAAAACTTAGCTGAAAGGAGATTTCACCCAAAACAACCTTTTCTTTTCTCTCCTAAAACACAATCTTTGTTTCATTGAAGGTCTCAGTTTTAATGATGACTTTCAAAAGCCTTCTCCCCTGGGACATGAGATCAGAAGGCAGCAGACAGTTTTCTTCCTCGTGCTTAGTTATTTATTTTTGCAAATGAATCTGACCACTTCTCAAGGCAATTCTTTTGGGCCAAAATAAAAACCTAAACCTTTCCTGTTAGTGTGCTAGTAAACATTTCTATTGCCGCTGATGCAGGGTGAGTCAAGACAATCTACTACAGAAGAGGATGGTGCTGATTCCTAAATAGGAGTAAAGCCAACAAGAGATATGACATAATCCACCAGTATTGAAAGATGGGGGAGGGGGCGACAGGTGGCATGATGGTTAAGGCACTGGACTCCCACATGGCTGACCATGGTTTGAGTCCCAGACCTGGTGGCTTACTTTCTCATTTCTCTCTCTCTCTCGTCTCTCTTTCTCTCTCTGTCTCTCTGGTCAAATTAAAAATAATAATAATGATGAATAAAATTAAGTAAAATAAAATATTTTTGTAAACTATGCATCAGACAAGGGACTGATAACCAGAATTCACAAGGAACTCAAGCAGCTGTTCCGGAAAAAGACAATCAATCCTATTGAAAGATGGGAGAATGAGTTGAAAAAACCACTCTCTAAAGATGACATACAAATAGCTAAAAGGCATATGAAAAAATGCTCAACATCCCTCATTGTAAGAGAAATGCAGATCAAAACAACAATGAGATATCGCCTAACCCCAGTCAGAACGTCTAAGATTAAAAAAACAAAAAATGATAAGTGCTGGCGGGGGTGTGGTGAAAAGGGAACTTTTATACTGCTGGTGGGATTGTAAATTGGTCCAACCACTGTGGAGAACAATTTGGAGATTCCTCCAAAATCTACAAATAGAACTACCATATGATCCAGCAATCCCACTCCTTGGTATCTACCCGAAGGACAAAAGAATACTTAATCGAAAAAGTGCTTGCACATCGATGTTTATTGCGGCACTTTTCACGATTGCTAAGTCATGGAAACAACCTAAATGCCCACGAACTGATGAATGGTTAGAAAAACTGTGGCACATATACTCAATGGAATACTATTCATCCATGAAAAAAACAAAACCCTGGCTTTTGAAAGGAAGTGGATGAATATGGAAGACTTACTGCTGAGTGAAGCAAGCCATGCTATGAAGGAGAGGCATTGTATGTCCCCACTTAATATATACCGAGTGTCTGCACTCTAAAAAAAAAAAAAAAGTGTATATATACCTATATATTTGAAACCATACTGCTTCTGTTGTTATAGAGTTATAAAATTATACAAAATTATAAGACATATCTTGAACATTATCTTTAAAATTCAGTATTTTGAAATTTTGAAAGTTGTTTATACACTGTCAAGAATTATGGAGTATGAGCTAAAATTTTTTGCTATGTAAAGTAAATGTTTGTGGAAAAATGTAAAAATAAATAAATGAAAGAGAAAAAAATAAATAAAATTAAGTAAAATAATTCTTTAAAAAAAGATGGGGTAGGGTCAACCGTGGTCAGCCATGTGGGAATTTCCAGCACCATGCTGGAAATTGGTGGTTAATGTGCTGGAAATTCCCACATGGCCGATCACAGTTCAAGTCCCAGACCTGGTGACTTGCTTTCTCACTTTCTCACTTTCTCTCTGGTCAAGTTAAAATAAATGAGTAAATAAAATCAAATAAATAACTCTCTGAAAAAAAAAAAAGATGGGGTAGAAAACACCCTTATCGAACTTAAATTAGAGCCTGTGATAGATTGCATTGTTCCAATCATTGCTCCTTTCCCTATAAGAGAATTGTGTACCCCTATCCTTTGCCATACATCTTGCAGTTCCTCCCTGTGGTAGGTATCAACTTCCCTGTAATACTGATATTGAAATTGACAATGTAATGTGAGCAAAAGTGATGTTTGCCATTGCATAGTTCAGCCAGGCTCTTCTCTCTCTGCTGTGACAGTGAGGGTTGGGCTACTCCTCTACTGTAGGTTCTAAAAGGTAAAAAGACATGGAGCAGAGCCAAAGCTAACACACCGCTAACATGTAACTGAGTGAGCAATAAGCCTATGGTGTTGTAAAAAACTGAGATTTGAGGGGCTATTTGTTACTGCAGCAGAACCTACAGAAAGGTGACTAATACAGAGTACTGAAGAGTAGCTAAGCAATACCATGTAGGAGAATATATTAAGCAGAATTCTTTCATTTGCTAGTATCAGAAATCTAACCCAAACTGGCTTAAACAAACCAAAAATGTGGAAGAGGTTTTTTTTTTAATTATTTATTATTATTATTAATTTGACTAGAGAGAGACAGAGACAGAGAGAAAGTGAGAGAGCAAGCTGACAGGTTCAGGACTTGAAGTATAGTCAGCCATGAGGGAGTTTAGCGCTTTAACTACCATGCCACCTGCCAGCCCCATGGGGGAGGTATTTATTGGTTTACTTAACTAAAAAGAGACAAAGATGGCTTTAAGCATGGCTGAACAGATGTTCAAAAGAAGGGAACCAGCAGTTAGCGTAATGGCTATGTCGCTGGACTCCCACGTAGTCAACCGTGGTTCGTGTCCCGGACCTGGTGGCTTAAAAAACTCACGCCGGGCGCGTGTGCGTGCATGCCCAAGATCCCGAGAGGAGAATGGAGGAGAAGGGATTGCGGCGTGACCGTCCCCCCTGGGGGGTGATTTCTCGCTTTCTGTCTCTATGTCTCTCTCTGTCTGGCTGGCGAGCGCACACGCCCTACAGTGAAAATCTCTCAAAAAGAAAAAAAAAAAAAGAACATTACAGGGACTCAGGCCCTAGAACCTCTCAGTTCTACTGGTATTTCAAGCACAGTCTCTTTAAGTGGTTGCCTTCAGTAGCTCAAGGCTTCTAACCTCAAAGATCCAAGTTTGATTTGAAATAGGGGTGAGGAACACATGAGGTTCTAGAACCAGAAGAAATGAACAGTTGCTGCAAGATTGGAGAACACAAATGTCCATTACAGAAAGCAAGACATTAGGATAAAAATATTGATAAATGGAATAAATACCATTTAGTTTTGTAACTGTTTATCACTCTTAAAGCAATTCTGTAGAGGGACCAGCAGTTGGTGAAATGGCTATGTTGCTAGACTCCCATGTAGTCTACCACAGTTCGAGTCCTGGACCCAGTGGCTTAAACTCATGCCAGGCATGTGTGTGTGTGTGCCCAAGATCCTGAGAGGAGAATGGAAGAGAAGAGATTGCAGCATGGCCATGCTCCCTGGGGGGCGTGATTTCTCACTTTCTGTCTGTCTCTCTCTTTCTGGTGAGCACACACACCCTATAGCAAAAACCTCTCCAAAAAAGAAAAAGAAATTATATATATAAAAAAGTAATTCTGTAGAAAATATGAAAGCTACAGGGCCAGTCCTAAAGCCTGTGGTTAAAGGACCTGGCTAACTAACCATGGTTCAAATGCCAGCCCCCTAGCAGCTTAAAAAACACACTAGGTGCATACACATGTATGCCTCGAATCCTGAAAGGTTAAAGAAATGGAGGAGAAGGAATTGCAGTGTGACCACATCCTATTGAAGGATGCTTTCTTCCTTTCCTTCCCTCCCTCTCTGTGTCTCTCTCTGATAAATACAAAACAATAATAAAAGAAGAAGAAAGAAAATATGAAAATTATATAAAATATAGGGAAGAAAATAAAAGTCACTTATGTTCCTGCCACTTGGAGTGAAGCATCTTTTTTCAGGTCTAGATGACTTAATTCCATGATGATCCTGAGTTTAAACATTTCCTTTCACTGTATAATTTATTTCAAAAGTATGGATATTTCACACATAGTAAATCTTAGTCATTTTTATAAACCTAAGAGTACTTTTTAAAGGGTTGTCAATGCTCCTAGCTACATAAATACACAGCAATAGAAAAAAATGTCATGGGAAAGAAATAGACAACTGGGAAGGGGTGGGCAGAGTGCAGAGTAAGGTAAATTATGGTTGAAAGTGGGGCAGAAGGGCCATCACTTATGTGATAAGCAGTAAGCAGCCGCCCGTGACGAATGAGCCCAACCTACCAGCTGTGGTCTAACAATGTCATTACACCGAGCACTGAAGGCAGCTGAGCTTGGTAGGATTTGTCTTCCCAAGAACATTAAAAGAAGACCCAAACTCACATTTTGGATGGCACTCCAGGCTGATAGGATTATTTGAGACAATAAATGTTAGCAAACAAACATAAGGAAGTTGCACATTACACAGGCTTGTATTCTAAAGTCAGAACACAAGATGAAAATCACATTTACTCAAAATTTCTACTTCAAGTCCCTTAAATTACCCATATAAAGACATGGCACCTTTCAGTCTCACACATCCTGTTTTCTGCCATTGTCAGGACTGATGACTTTATGTACCAGGTGACATAAGAGGCAGTGGAGCCAGATAGTTAACCATACTCTCAACAGCACAGACTTGAGACGGGTTGCCTGAGTTCAAATCCTGCCTCTGCCTCTGCTGTGTCCTGGCTTGTGCCCCTAGGCATAAATTTAACTTCTCTGGGCCTCAGTGAAATAATTGAGGCCAGGAAAGCTAGTGTTCACCAAATATCCACGTGTTCCCTTACATATTCCAGCCTCGTTTGCTGTTGGTTTGGGGCTCTGCTCAGTGAGGACTAGTGGGAAGTTAAAAATCTAGACTCAGATGGTTAAGAATCAGGGTACCTCCTCCATTCTTTTCTTCCTTAGTGTCAGGGGCCTCAAAGGTCCCATGTTCCAAATTATATAGCTAAAATGTATAAGAGGAACTCTGAGGTTATTGAAGCCATGTTCTTTAGAGCAGACCCAAGGCTCTGAACAGGTTAATACTCCTTCTCATTGTTGGGGGGAATGGATTTGGTGCTAGAGTGGGAAGGGAGGTAAGGAAATTGGTTGGTGAGTTGTGCACACTTAGAGCCAGGTCACGGGAAGGGACCAAGATGGCTCTAGTGTCTCCATACTGCTCACTTGGCCAGCACCTGCCACTCTCCATTGCCCCAGGGCCATTCCCTCCATGCCATGGGAATTTCCCAGCACGATCACATGAAAACTCGGTCCCCCCGCCCCCACCCCCACCACTGTCTGTCACTCCAGCCCTCTCCTAGGAGAACAGCCCCTGGCCTTCTTGGCTCACTGCCAGTCTAGAGATACTTCCTTGCCCACGGCACATCCACCATTCAATCAAGTGTTCATAAGGTCCTTTGAAAAATCTAATTTATTTCTTTTAATATTTTATTATGGAAAATTTCAAAGATATACAAAGGCAGATAGAAAAAAAATAAAACACACCTATGTCTCCATCCATCAGCTTCAATTACAGTATTCTCTATGTCAGCCATCTAATGGTAACTTCACACATAAATATTTTGGCGTGTTTCTCTAAAGAGTAATATTTTTTTCTTTATGAGAGGGAAATGAAAGAGAGAGAAACAGAGAAAGGTATTTTTGATGGCATCTTGCTGTGTCATGATCCTCCTGCTCCAGTCTCCCAATCAGCTAGGATCCCAGGCACATGCAACAGTGCCTAGTGTGCCCAGGTTGTCCTGGAAACCAAACCCAGGCCTCCTATGTGACTCCCAGCCCCTCAAATGGTAGTGGTACATTCTGTGTGCCACAGCAGATAGGGCTAGTAATAAATTATTTTTATCATGACTATAATATCATTGTTATCATCAGACTTTAAAATAATAATAATTCGGGACCAGCAGGTGGTATAATGGCTATGCCGCTGGACTCTGATGTAGTTGACTATGGTTAAAGTCCTGGACCTGGTGGCTTAAACTCACACCAGGCATGTGTGAGTGTGTGCCCAAGATCCCGAGAGGAGAAGGGAGGAGAAAGGATTGCAACGTGGCCATCCCCCATGGGGGGATTTCTCGTTTTCTGTCTCTCTGTCTCTCTCTGTCTTTCGGGTGAGCGCACACGCCCTATAGCAAAAAATAATAAATAAATAAATAATAATAATAATTCCACACTTCAACTATTAAGTGTTCAAATCTCTGTCTCCTAACTCTGTTTATATAGGTTTTTTCTTTGAATCAGGATCCAGTCTTGACTCTGAGATGGACACCACTGTAGTCAGTTTTTCTGAGTGTGGTACATGTTTCTTACTTTCCATGTGAGCACACAATGCAGTGTTAATAATTGGTTGTTAAAGCATTAACATAATTCAGAAACTATGGTAATTTCTGAGGAAATTGTAAGAAAAAAGTAACAATGCTTTCACTTGTACCTAAGCCCTTTGGGCCCAGTCTAATCCTTTGCTCTGTCAGCTTTGCCAGTCCTCAACCCCGATTTTACCATCTGTTCTCTCCACCCTCTTTGTAGGAATGTAGAGGGTGCGGGAGCCAATCATGTAAGCAGGCTGTTTATACGCACTACAAATTCAGGCCATCAGCTGAGACATCCCTATTTATCCCTAGCTGATTCCCTATGGTTTCACCATAGCAGCTGTCACAACCCACCTCGCTCCCCCACAAGCCTCCAGAACTTGCCTCAGTCTCCCTCTCAGCAGATGCCTTCACACCTACGTAAACAACCAGCATGACAGCACCCACATGAACTTCCTCGACTTGTCTCCTCTCCACCTCTAATTTTCTCTCACTTTTAGCTCTGTCCTCAGAGAATGAATATACACCTTCTTATATCTAGACATGTGCAGAGAGTCTTAGAAAAACATCAGAAAAGAAATTCACTAAAATGTCAGCAATGGTTATTTAGGAAACAGGCTCTTAAGTGATTTGTGCCCTTTTCTTTTGACTTTTCTGTTTTGTTTGAATTTTTTCATTGAGCGTGTATCATTTTTATAATACCATTTTTAAATGTCAATAATCCCCACTGATAGGTAGGTGATCCTTGGGAGCAAAGGGCCTTCAGTTTCCCTATAGTCTCTGTTATCCTTCATGGTAGACTGAGCCAGAACTGTGGCTGTGCTACCTGACAGTGGCAAAGGCACTTGGCATGTGTGATTAAGTTAAAGATCTTTCGTTTGGTGTTAAATTTGGCAGAGGGTTCATGTACTCACTGGAGAGAGACAGAGAAAGAGAGAGAAAGAGAAATGAGAGAGCCCCTGCCACCTCCCCCCCCTCCCGACACACACACACCTCCCACCACGGACATGGCCACACTTCAATCCCTTCTCTTCAGTCTCGCCCTACTTTTGGGATTTGGGGCATGCACATGAATGCACCCAGTGTGTTTCTCAAGCTGCAGGGTCTGAGACTTTAACCACACAGTCAGCCATGTGGAATCTAGCCACCCCAACTATCAACACCAAGTTAAGGATCTTGAGATGGAGGGAGAGTCCTGATTTATTCAGAGCATTCATGTAACCATGAATCTTTAAAAGTAAAATATGGGGCAAAAAAGAGTCAGGGACATGTCGGTAAGGGAGAGAATGAGAGAGACACAATGTGGCTCGCTTGGAACACGGAAGAAGGGGCCACGAGCTAAGAAATATGGGTAGTTTCTAGAAGCTGAAAAAGGCAAGAAAATGTATCTCCTCATAGAGTGTCCAGAAAAGAATACAGTTCTGGCAATTAGTCCAGTGAGATCTGTGTCAGGTTTCTGACCTCCAGAACTGTGGGATAATTATTTTGTGCTGTTTTAACATTACCGAGTTTGTGGTGATCCGTTACAGCAGCAATAGAAAAAGAATACGCATCTATTCCAATCCTCACTGGTCATTTCAAATCAGCTTATACTCTTCAGTAGAGACAATGACTTGCTTTGCAAACACAGCTTCAGGAGAAACAGTGGTCACCACTGCCCACCACATGACTTAGCGTAAGTGTCTATTTTGGCGAACTTCTGGAACCAACTCTGAGTGCCCTAAAGTTCAGCCCTTGTCTAGCTCGGCTTAATCCATCTGATGTAGGAATCTTGATTCCAAATCAACTTTCTCTCCACATCCCACTTCAAAGCTTCAGGCCAATGTTTCCAGTATGATATGCCAATAGCACCTTAATCACAGTGTGCCTCAGACATGAATCATCATCTTTACCCTTGGACCTACTTTTCTGGTTAGGTTTCTTGGCTTCCATTATGGCCCTCCCATTTACCCAGGAGCAAATCCTACCTTTTCAGATACACGCTTTCTCTATCGTTAAACTTATTCCATGTCATCCACCCATTACATGTCCTTCCTTTTCTATTTCCATCACCTTAGCTCAAGACCATAGCCTCAGAACAGGTATTCCCAACTGCAAGCTCTGCCCAATCTGACATATTCTGGACACTGTCTCAGAAATTATCTTGCCAAAACAGTCTGATGTTATGCTTCTGCTTTGAATGCTTTCTCTTGTTTATGGAATAATGCTCAGACTTTATACTTTTACTAAACATCATATTCTACCACCTAACCATCCTCCAGCCCTTATTTCCCATCCCATCCTTACATCATCATCACTCTCTGAGCCAGCTGTGCTGGTTTCAGCCTTGGCCTTGACTTGCCTTCTGCCATCTTTGATCTGTGGCTTAGGATGTCCTTTCCTGCTGTGTCTCTCTTCCTAACTCGATAGTGTGCACCAATGGCAATAACAGTCACTGTTTACCATTTAGTAACCACATGTTACTCTGGGTTGGACCTGTTCATGATTCCATCTGTAGGTATATTATTTTACTGCATCTTTACAACCACCATATTTACCAATGAGAAAAAGAAGACTCAGAGAGGAACCTGCTATATTACTTTAAGAATATGTTCATACATGGGCCAGCCCCATAGCCTACTGGTTAAGAGAGCTGGATCCCACATAGCTGACCACAATATGAATTCTGGGCCTGGTGGCTTGAGAAACAT
The DNA here is from genome assembly GCF_000334495.1 of Tupaia belangeri chinensis. Lineage (NCBI taxonomy): Eukaryota > Metazoa > Chordata > Mammalia > Scandentia > Tupaiidae > Tupaia > Tupaia belangeri. The sequence continues at coordinate 9,321,623 of NW_006159657.1, read as the reverse complement.
GCCAGGCACATGTGTGTGTATACCCAAAATCCTGATGGGATGGAGAAATAGACTAGATGGATGGATAAAGGGACTATGGCATGACCATGCCCCACTAGGGGGTGATTTCTCCTTCTCTTTCTCTCTCCCTGTCTCTCTCTAGCAAGTGCATGCACCCTCTGGCAATTAAAAAAAAAAGATATATGTGCACACAGTCTTTAACACTCTTCCCTTCATGAGGCACAGTCTAAATGTTCTTATTTTGAAATGTGGTACCTAAGTGATTTACTTCTACTAGAACATGGTGAAAATGAAGGGTTTTTTACTTCCAAATCTGAGTAGAAGGCACTGTGGCTTCCTCCTTGTGCATGAGTTTTTCACTCTAAAGGAGGCCACCCATCATGTTGTCAAGACACTAAAGTAGCCCATCGAAAGGCCTATGTGGGGAGAAACTGAGGTCTCCCACCAACACCCAGAACCATGTGTGTGAGCCATCTTGAAAGCAGAACCTCCAGCCCCAGTCAAACCTGCAGATGACTGCAGCCCCTGTGACATCTTAATGGTAACCACTTGGGAGACTATGAACCCAGCTAAGCTGGCACTTACTTGGTAGTTCCTGATCCACAGAAACCATAAGATAATATATGTTTACTGTTTTAAGCTATTGAATTTTGGGGTGATTTGTTGCACAAGTATAGATAAATAAAAATCTGTCCGAGGCCATATGATCAATGTGGTAGAATGGAGATTTGAGTATCAGATGGTCTGTCTCCAAAGCTCAGGCTCTTAACCTTAACCCAATACTGCCTGAAGTACTAGTCAGTCTCTACTTCAAAATTCACCTTCCTCCTGGGAACCAGCAGTTAGTGTAATGGCTATGTCGCTGGACTCCGACGTAGTCCACCGTGGTTTGCGTCCCGGATGCGGTGGCTTAAAACTCACGCCAGGCGCATGTGCGTGCGTGCCCAAGATCCCGAGAGGAGAATGGAGGAGAAGAAATTGCGGTGTGACCATACCCCCTGAGGGGGTGATTTCTCGCTTTCTGCCTCTGTGTCTCTCTCTGTCTGTCTGGCGAGCGCAAGCGCCCTATAGTGAAAAACCTCTCAAAAAAAAAATCATCTTCCTCCAGCATGTATTTTTAAGCATTATGCAAAATGCCCATCCAGCATGCTCCTGACCTCAGTAATCATCATCTGCCCACCTCACTTCATTGCTGATTTCCCGCCTCCAGGCTCTGAGCTTTACTGAAACTCCAGTGTTGTTGCAGAGTAAGTGCAATGACATGTATAAAAGCACTTAGTATAATGGCTCAATTATAATATTGGCCATCTCCTAGTCCCAGCACTTCTTCGGCACTGTGATGACTTCTCAATCCTGGCTGTAAATTGGAATCATCAAGAAAGCTTTAAAAGCAAATAAACAAAAAAGCCAATGACGCTTCAATTAAGATTTAAGATTCTTATTTAATAACTCTTGTGTGAAGCTGAGTATCGATATTTCCAAAGCTTCCCATGTGATTGTAAATTGCTCCCAGGATTGAATACTACTGGATTGGATCAGGAATTCTGACCAGGGGTGATCTTGTACTCTAACACCCAGATTTGGGGACATCTGCCAGTGTCTGAAAACATACTTGACTGTCACAGCTATTAAGGCTGGGGTCAGCAGCTGTGGTGACACAACAGTAACAACTGTAGGCGATACTACTGGCATCTAGTGCGTGGAGGCCAGAGATGGCTGCTAAACATCCTAAAGTGCACAGGTCAACTCCCCATGCACAGAATTTTCCCAGTCCTAAATGTCAATAGTGCCAAAGCTGAGAAAATCTGGATTAGATATTGTTTCCCAGCTCCCACCCTTGTTCCCCTTAAGAACTTTGGCTCCTATTTGTGTGTCTGACTCCTCCTGCTCAAAAGTACCCTCAGAAAGTATCCAGCCCCTAAGTTCTTGCTTCCTAATACCAAATCTGGGTCTAGCCTCAATGAAACAAGGGGTAGCAAACTGATCTGGACCAGACGGCCAGCCATGGGTTTGGATCCCAAGTCAAACTAAAATACACCAGGTGGGTTCATCCAAGATCATAAGTAGCTGAAAGAGCTTTGAGTACACTAAAAATAACCACAGACAAGAACCACAAATATAACCAGCCCAGGGTCCTAGTGAATCACAGAGATAGTCCTCTCAGATTGGAGAAAATAATCATTAACATAATCTTAAAATAAGGAATAAAATATTCAAGGCTTTGTGTCATACTTACTGATGCTTTAGTCTTTCTTCCACAAATGGAATGGAGAAGAATTCTGTGAATGGCTCTCCAAGCCTCTTTGGATTCTGGCTGGTCACATCACGTGTTTGATGAGAAAACGATAAGCAAGAATCAAGTCAGTTGTTGCTATTCTGCTTGCAAATTAATCCTACTGAATCCTTAGAATCGCTGAATATCCTAAGATATGACACTTACTTGTATAACCACTCTGTCAGAAAGTCACAGGCAATGAATTTGGTCCTTTTTCTCTAAAGAGAGAAGACAGAATTGAATTACTCTTACTTTGTCCACCTGTCTGAATAGGACAAAGGCAGGGAAGTTAACTGATTGCCTGTGTCAGATAAAACATGCACAAAACCTTATGAGATAGACATGGACATATCCTAGGGATTTCTTTTCTTTTCTTTTCTTTTCTTTTTTCCCTAACTTAAACGTCTAGTACAAATACTGGGGATTTTTTTTTTTTTTTTTTTTTTTTTTTTTTTTTTTTTTTTTTTTTTTTGAGGGGGAGAGACTTTTGCCTTAGGGCATGTGTGCTCATAGGAGAGAGACAGACACAGTGAGAAGGAAAGTGAGAAATCACCTCCTAGGGGGCTAGCCACTTGGCAATCCCTTCACTATTCTCCTCTTGGAATCCTGGGCACATGCACACATGAGCCTGGTGTGATTTTGAAGCCACTGGGTTCAGGACTTGAACCACAGTCAGCCATATGGGAGTCCGGTGATGTAACGACTATGCCACCTGCTGTTTCCAATATCCTAGGAATTCTTTCTCTTTTTTTTCAGAGAGATATTTTTGGTATAGGGCACGTGTGCTCACTCCACAGTCAGCCATATGGGAGTCCGGTGATGTAACGACTATGCCACCTGCTGTTTCCAATATCCTAGGAATTCTTTCTCTTTTTTTTCAGAGAGATATTTTTGGTATAGGGCACGTGTGCTCACTGAGAGAGAGAGGGACAGAAAGCGAGAAATCATCTCTCTGGGGGGATGGCCATGCCGCAATCTCTTCTCCTCCAGTCACCTCTCGGGATTTGGGGCATACACACACATGCACCAGCATGAGTTTCAAGCCACCAGGCCTGGGACTCGGACTACAGTCGACTACATGAGAGTCTACTGACATAATCATTATGGATCTGCTGGCCCCAATATCCTAGAGATTTCTAAGAAAGCTTGGGTTTCCAGAATTCTGCTGCCCCTAGTTCCATGAAGTTTTCTCCTACCTCTTCCAGTTGTTGTTGCTGTTGTTGTTGTTTTGGAGAGCTTTTTGCTATAGGGCTCATGCATTCGCCAGAAAGACAGAAGAGACAGAGAGAGAGCAAGTGAGAAATCACCCCCCGGGGGGATGGCCACGCTGCAATCCCTTCTCCTCCATTCTCCTCTCAGGATCTTGGGCAGGTACACATGCACATGTGCCCGGCGTGAGTTCAAGCCACTGGGTCCGGCATTCAAACCACAGTCAACTACATGGGAGTCCAGCGACATGGCCATTACGCCAACTGCAGGTCCCCTACCTCTTCCAGTTTGAAACACAGATGTGGGACTGCCATGAGGCCAAAAGTCATAGGCTTAGGATGGCTTAAAAAAAAAAAATGCCTGGCCCCTTGCTGACATCCTTAAGCCACTGAACCAGCTTGAGTCTGTCCAACCCTGGATAGCTTGATATGTAAGAAAAAATACACCTTGGGGCTAGCCAGTGGCATGATGGTTAAGGACACTGGACTCCTACATGGCTGACTGTGGTTTGAGTCCCAAACCTAGCAGCTTGCTCTCTCTCTCTCTCTCTGGCACACACGCTCTCGCTCTGTCCCTCTCTGGTCAAATTAAAATAAATAAATGAATAAAGAAATAAAACTGAATGAAATAATTTTTAAGAAAAGAAAAAACACACCTCGTTTTGTTTATTACCATAGTTACTGAGCTTCTATTACATACAATTGAACACAGTCCCTAGGACATAGCTAGTGTGATATTATGATATATATAAATAGATAGATACTTTTTCTATCCAAGGTTCATGGCTCATAATTATTTGGCCTTTTGTTTTTGGTTCCTGATGCTTCCCAAGACAGGCCATGCACTGGTCAAAACGACCCTCATTCCAGAAGGGTCCTTACCCGTATCAAGGAGAAAGGAATATAGCACAGAGACTGAGAAGAATCTGAGCAGACAGGCCATGCTGGTTCTCCTGCCAGGCTATTATAGCATTAGATCATATCCTTAGTGTCTGACCAGTCTGCACTGTCTGTGTTCCAATCATGCCTATGCAATGTCTCCACAAAAACCCTAAAGGGGACCAGCAGATGATGTAATGGTTACGTTGCTGGGCTCCCAAGCAGTCAACCACTGTTTGAGTCCTGCACCCAGTGGCTTACAACTCACACCAGGCACATGTGCGTGTGTGCCCAAAATCCTGAGAGAAGAATGGAGAAGGGATTGAAGTGTGGCCATCCCACCTAGAGGGTTATTTCTCACTTTCTGTCTTTCTGTCTCTTCAGTGAGTGCACGCACTCTATAACAAAAAAAAAAAAAAAGAGAAAGAAAGAAAGAAAAAGAAAAACAACCCAAATGATAGGGCTTGAAGGACTTCTGGACACACAGAGGCTTGCAGTAAAGTGAAAGAACTTATTCACATGCCGAGAGGGTGGTGCGCTCCAACCCCACAGGGCCAGAAATTCTGGCAATCAGGACCCTTGTAAACCTCACTCTACATACCTGCTCATTTGGATGTTTATCTTTTAAATTTCCTTTACAATAAATGGATAAACACAAGTGTTTCTCTGAGTTCTGTGAGCTATTCTAGCAATTACTGGGCCACTGGGGAAGTCATGACACATTTTTGCATAGAAAAATACATTGTGACTTTCCTGATGACCTTATAATTGAGCCTAAAGAGAGAGTTGTGTGACTCCCAGCTTGTTGCAGGTTGGTTACAAGTTCCAGAGGCCCAGACTCGCTCTGGTGTCTGAAGTCAGGGGACTGTATGGGACTGATCCCCCTCCTATGAGATCTGATACTGTCCCCAGGTGGGTAGTGCTAGAATTGAATTGGATTGGGGACAAGCAGGTGGCATAATGGTTAAGGCACTTGACTTTCACATAGCCGATGGTGGTTTGAGTCCTGGACCCGGAGGCTTGACTGATACTGGGCGCATCTGCATGCATGCCCAAAGAACTGAGAGGAGAATGGAGAAGGGATTGCAGTGTGGCTATTCCCTCTGAGAGTTGATTTCTTGCTTTCTCTCTGTCTTTCTGGTGAGTATAAGCACCCTATAGCAAAAACAAAAGAAAACAAAACAAACATCTCTCAAAAATACATACATAAACAAATAGAATTGAACTGGATTAGAGGACACTCAGCTGGGGTCTGCAGCTGAAGGATGTTTGGTGTGTAAGGAAAACTACGCATGTACAAGAGAAAGAGCACAGAAATCTTTATTGATTGTTGAATAAGAATGCAGGAGAAAACTGAGGGCTTTTAAATTCATAATTATTCATAATAGAGTGTGTACACATGAGAGAGAGAGTGCGCCTCCACAGGACTGGGTCACGCTATGACCCCCTTCCTCCTGTTCCTGAGCTGGCCAGGATCCTGGGCACTCATGCATACACCACACGCCACGCATCGGCAGGCTTTTCAGGCAGACAGGGTCGGGAACAGCGTGTGTGTGTTTTCCTGAAACAGCTAATAAGCCATAGGGGAAAATGTCCTGGAGTAAAGGAGGAGAAGGTTTTGCTGAGATGGGCAATGGATGGAGCACCAGGTATTCTGTCTTCCATTTCCACTTCAAGTCTCTTCTTATAACCCAAACAGAAGCAGTCAGACCTTCCAGAGAATTTATGGAAATGGAAACTGAGAGATAGCAGGTCTCTGCCTCTCCTTTTTCTCTTTCTTTTTCTTTTTTCTTTTTTGTGTGTGCCTGTTTGGCTGTTCTCCAGAGAGAGAGAGTAAAAAAGAGAGAATGAGAAAGCATGTTGCCAGGTCTGGGACCAAACTGCTGTCGACCAATGTGGGAGTCCAGTGTCTCAACCACCATGCCACCTGCTGGCCCCTCTGCCTCTCCTTTTAAGGTAACAGGGGCTTACATCCAAGTCAGCCTAGAAGTATGGGTTGCCATACAGAGAGAGCCTTCCCAAGAACAAAGGAAATACAAAGTATTATGGAAATTCTCTTTGTCCCTCTAGAGCCACGCTTCCCTTCCCCTGCTCTGTGCCTCAGAAGGATGACTTTATGGTTCACATCAATGTCCCCTACCCCCTAGTCGGGTCCAGCCAATGGGAGGTACCAGCAGATCAGAAAGAGAAAGAAGAGAAAGGGTGCTGTGGGTTGAACTGCACCCCGCCCCCAGATTCTTACGTTGATGTCCTAACTGCCAGTGCCATAGAATGTGACCTTATTTGGACAGAGGGCTGCTGCAGGTGTAATCAGTTAAGGCCAGCTCTGACCAAAAGACAAAGCATCTCCAATGAGCGTGAACACATCCAGGGAAAGAAAGACGTGCTGCTGCGTAGACCTTCACTGGGCGATTCCTAATGACATTGTTCTAGACCCCAGATCCAGCTGTGACTGAAGCCAAAATTCCGTGGGCTTTTCAGGTATATGAGCCACTATATTCCCTTTATGATTAAGTCAGTTTGTGCTGAGTTGTTTATTGCTTTTAACAGAAAAAGTCCTGACCACTGCTCCTTCTCCTCCGATCAGCTAGCTCCCATTTGTCCTTTGAGATGCCTTCAGGAAGACCTTCGAGCACTTTCACCCTCTTCAGTTTAGGGGAGGCTCTCCCCCAGTTTCCAGTGTCCTCCCCCACTTCCCCGTCACAGTATCTCAGACTGTAACATTACTGCTGGCCCACATGTCTGTGTCTCCTGCCAAAGCACAAACTGAGGATAAGGTGCAGGTCCTGTTTTCAATGTTATCAGCGCTGAGTAAATCAACAAATAAAGCAACATTTGTTTTATCTGTTCAGTTGCTAATGACAGAAAATGCCTCAAATTAGGTGATTTATAAAAATAGAAGTTTATTTATTTAGCTCACAGTTTGGAGGCTGAAGGTCCAGGAGCCACCCCTGGTGAGGGTCTTTTGTCTGTATCTCAACATGGCGGAAGGAAGGCGCGCATGGTCTGTGTTCCATGTGTGTCTCCTTCCTTATAAACCTGCCAGGAGTCAACCATGGGGGGCCCAGCCTGATGACCTTAATCAGAATCTCCTCCCCAAAGCACCACCTTCTGACACCATAATTCTACCAAGTTTTCACCCTCTTAATCCCCTTACAATGGCTCAACACATGAACTGCTGCAGGACATATTTAAAATGTAACACCATTCAACTCTTACTATCAAAGTAAGAAAGAACTCGTGTATAAAGATTCTGATAGTTCAAAGTAGAAAGTGCTGGGGCCAGCAGGTGGTGTGGTGGTGAGGCACTAGACTCCTACATGGCTGACAGCGATTCAAGTCCTGGAGGCTTGCTTTCTCACTTCGTCTTTCTCTCCCTCTCTGGCCAAATTAAAAAATAATAATAGTAAATAAAATAATTCTCATAGAGAAAGATAGCAAGTGAACAATAGAGAGGCAGGACGTTAGTGAGAAACATATGGCTTATTAACTGTTGATGATGACATGTATAGTATTCTCAACTGGATTGGTCTGAGAAGTATTTCATGATGGGCAAAGTATTTTTACAAGCAAAATGAGAAATAGCGATTGACTGTTTTAAAAAATAATTATAATAATAATAATAATGATTGGGGAAAACATAGAAAAGATATCGAATGTTGAAGCAGGAAGATTAATGTCTTTGTACTGACTGACTTGCATGGCTTTCCCTTTTGAGAAAGCAATGTAATACGCTGTAAAGTTATATGTAATCCAATGTAATATAAAGAAGATTATGATGATATTTTTTTTTCGTGTGCGCGCGTGCCCAAGATCCCAAGAGGAGAATGGAGAAAGGATTGCGGCATGGCAATCCTCCCGGGGGGTGATTTCTCACTTTCTGTCTCTCTCTGTCTTTCTGGCGAGTGTACGCACCCTTATAGCAAAAAACTCTCCAAAAAAAAAAAATTAAATTAAATTTTAAAATAAAATAAAATAATGATCTTTTTAAAAGAAGAAAGTGCTAATATAATTCTGGAAGACTGCTTTTCACTTCCAGCAATATTTTGTTATGAAAATTTTTTTCATCTTTTTTTTTTCCTTTCCTCTCCTTCACTTAGAAATGGTCAACTCAGCTTTATAATCCTTGATAAGGTTAAAAAGATTGCTGTGAAATTGATGTTCACCAAAAAGAAAAGTGCTCCTTAAGATTTTTTACTGAAAGCTTTATTACTGCTGTTAGTAAATAAAATACTGTGGTGCCTGAGTTGCTGAAAATTATTTGTCGTCTTTTACCTCTTTGCCGAGAGCCTTTAATGAAAAAGCTGAAACACTGCTGGCCAGGATAATAAAACCAAATGTATTAGACCATGGAATGGGGCCTTCTAAGCCCGCCTTAGCAAGAGAGGATTCCCTTCAGAAAGGCTTCTCTAATCAAAATAAGAAAATACTTGTACAACAATGCAAATATGTAACTAGCATGAGTTGCTGTTTAATAATGGAAACAATCGGCTATTGTAGGATGGCAGTGTCTCTCTCTTGTCTTACAAAAGATGCATTGTTCCCTTGGCATGTACTGTACCGTTTAGTGGTATAGATTTCTCCTATGAAGGGAATGCAGCTTGACTTACTCTATTAAACAGACTTTAAAAATAGCCAAATGGTCTGATGTATGAAGGTCATGCAGACAGATTTAATCACTTTTGATGCAAAGAAATAAAATGGAAGAAATTGTGTTTCCTTCTGTTCTGGGCAAGCATGAACGTGCCATGCATACCCAGACATGCGGAACAGTGGGGATATTGTTCAGCTGCTGTTTAGTTTAAGAATTATCTGTCGAGGAGCTGAAAGAGAGACGGAAAAGCAAATGAAAAGTTGTGGTGAGTGAAGAGATAAGAGAGGAAGCGAGAGAGAGGGGAAAAAAAGGAAAGAACAAGATTAAGAAAGTGTGTGCACCCAGGGTTTGTGTAATGTGGACAAACGCAGCGCGTCATTGATTGTCAAAGGATGAAAATGTGCAAGTTTGGGTAAACAGAGAAGCAGTTAAGGCAACTTCATACAGGTTAAAAAAAAAATTCTAAAATTAAAAGGAAGAAGACCAAGTGTCAAGGATAAGTCAGCATGTCATCATGAATCTGCAACTACTTTGAAATGCATCCCCAGAACAAGATGAATGCATAGAGGATGGACTGATGGATGGTGGACAGACATAATAAAGACAGACGTATAATAAAGCAAATAAAGCAAGTGGTAACTGCAGAATCTAGGTAGTGGAAATGTGCATATTAATGCTGAAATCCTTTCAGGTTTTCTATATGTTTAAACACTTTTTTAATATAAAATTGGTGGTTGAGGACAGCAGGTGGTATAGTTGCTGGACTCCCATATGGCAGACGGTAGTTCAAGTCCCAGACCTGGCAGCTTGAAATTCATGCCCTGTACATGCATGCCCAAAATCCTGAGAAGAAAGTGAAGCAGGGGGGATTGTGGCATGGCCATCCCCCTAGGGGAGGGTGATTTCTCTATTTGTCTCTCTCTGTCTCTCCAGCACACTCATGTGCCCTATAGCCAAGAAAAATAAAGAAAGAAAGAAAAGAGAAGAAAAAAAAGAAAAAAAGCTCTAAAAAAAGTTGAAGGCAAGGAATAGGGGAGGAGAACATTATCATTAAAGATCCCCATCTTAAAGAAAGGCAGAAAAAAGTTGTTTGTTTGTTTTAATTTCTTTCTTTCATGTGTAAGCAAGTGAGAGAGAAAAAGGGAGAGAGAAGCTGACCCCAGCAGGGGCTCAGCCTCAGCCAGCCCTGATCACAGGCTTACGGGCCCAGCCTGCACAGGGAGATCTCCAGGTGTGAACCCAGGTCCAGGCCGTATGGGTCCATCATGGGCTAGACCCCAAAACACTTTTGAAAAGTCACATTTTCTACCACGGGAGTTAGAGGTAAAGGGTGCTAAGGAAAACAAGAATCCCTCTGACGTGGCAGGACCAGGTCTCAGGAAGATGTGGACCACTGTCCACAGCTGTTCAGGACTCAGGAGAGGTGACAGTCATCAGTAACAGTCTGGTTCTCGTGTTGGGTGGCCCTCACCCATGGTCCTGGCTGCTGTCACTACTTGTTGCTTTTTTTTCTGGCTATTCTCACCTCACTGATTCTCTCTCCTCTCTGCTTTCAAGGTCTGCTAACTGCTGGCTCTCAAAGCCTCCTCCCTGCCTCTGGGGTCTCGCCCTTTCCACCTAACACTTTGGGCTGCCTACTCTCTGCGGTTGCACATCCCACTTCCCCAGGAGAGAATCTGATTTGGGCTGGTTGGATACTCTCTGGACAGACCATCCCGCTGGGCAAAACAACGGTCCCAGTCCATGTCACAGCCACTTAGAAACGGCTAGAGCAGCTGCCCAAGGACTTGCCACTGGATCTTGTTCCCGTCACTTGTGGCCAAAATGATAGAGACATGGACAAAGCAGGGACAAAGAGCTCAAGCTGTGGACGTGGCATGCACACGGAACATCAGATCCTCCTTTCCCACATAGGTATTCACCAGAGTAGATTTCAAAATATCTAATTATTCCCAGACATGACAAAACTCATCACTAACTTGGATCCTAGAAATGAGTGAACGCTTTGACTATAAGCAGATGCCAAAGCAGTCACCACAGAAAACAGGTGTTCGCATTTTTTTCACCTACATAAAATGATTCTGAGATCAAAATACACACTAATAACACAAAATATTGACCCAAACTTCCAGCCCAGACTGCATGGTTCTTTCTAAAAGTGTTCTTGATGAAATGGAATAATTCTAAAATAATTCTACCACACCTTTCCTGCCAGAATCTATTTTTTTCCACTCTTTAGAAATTTTTTTTTTTCAAACAAAAGCTAATGGTATTTCTCATTTTTCTTATGGGTCAAGGCCAGGAAATGGAGTTCTTTCCTCATGACCAGAGCCCTTGTACTTTTAAAAAGGTATTCAAGTATTTGATTAAAGAGAAGAAAACAACTATAATAAATGAGTATGAGATGGGCAAGGAATGTAAAAAGAAAAAAAGGGTTTGTTTTAATGAATTATTCATGGTAGCAAATTTAGTGTCATGACATCATCAAAAGACTTGTCCAGCATTAGAAATAGTTTCCTGATACCAACTATAGTTTACAATACTCTTCATTGTAATGGAATTTGATGAACAACGAAAGCCAACGGGGAAAATGTGCATAGGATAGGACAGGATAGGAAAAGACTCCACGTTTATTCCTTATTTCAGGTTGAGGTAAGATTTATTTCCAGCCATCATTTTACTCATGCATAAAAGCCCTGATTTCTTTTCAAATTAAGCAAGGCATACTGTTCCAATTTGGCCCTATTCAACATTTATTGATGACCTAGTATGTGTCAGGCCCTGGCTATACACTAGAGATAAAAAGAGTAAGATATGGTCTACTGTGCTTATAATTCAGTACAACCACCCCCTGACCGGTTAGCTGGGTAGTAGCCACCCTGGATACAAACAATTCACCCAACTCCAACTCTAGCTGTGAACTCTCATCTCCACCCAGGCCTACACCAATCTGCTCCCAATTTATTTGCTCACTAATCAAGAATGGGCATGTGACCCATTTCAGAGGATGTGAGGCAGATGTGCTGGGACTTCTGGGAGATTACTTCCTTTGCTTTTCCCGAAAAGCTTGCCAATGCCCTCCTTCTGGTTGACACCGGAGAAGGATGGAAAGCCTAGGCCTGTGGCTGTGGCTGTTTTGCCACTCTGAGGGAAGCCAGCCTAAGGGTAAGACTGACTCTAAAAGAGGCCAAGCAGAAAGGCAGAAGAAACCAGTCCTCCGCAATTTTATCACTCCTGAATTAAAACACCCTGAAAGCCTCTCTCTGCCACAGGGCCGTCTAGTTTCCTGTGCCAGTGAGTTCCCTGATAATTTCAGCCAGCTTTCTGCTGGTTGTCACCTAATAGTTCTAACTAAGATGGCTGCCCAGTGCCCCTTCCATCTTCACTTAGTAACAGCCCCCTGAACTCCTGTGGGGGGTCCAGTCTTCCCGACCCTAAATCTGTGTGCCGTGGGCAGGGATGCTCCCCCTGCCTACAGCCCACTCCATCCCCTAGTCCCAGGGACGGATTCTGAAGTAGGTCATTGACCTGGGTTGGTTCAGTCGGAGAGAAACTAAACTCTAGGAGAGACTTTCTCTCTGTGTGTGCCACACTTGAGCCTTACAAGACAAAGGCTGGTGACACTGAGTGGTGGAGCCTGCCCAGAGGAAACAAGTCAAGAGACGGAGAGAGAACTGAGCTGTAAAGACCCATCTTAGAGCTGTGCCAGAAGATCCACCTCACCCCCACCCCCGCCCTAGTGGTCCTCTCATCTCCATTAAAAAACAAACAAGCAAACAAAAAACCTTTTTTCCTTAAATCTGTTTGAATAGAGTTTTCTGTCATTTGCAGGACCTGGCTGGCCCCAATGAGTTCACTGCAACAAACAGAATCTTAGCTCTGCATATGAAACACTCCCCAGCTGAAACAAACTCATGTGAGTTTGCACCACTTTTTACTGCTAATGATATAAAGCTTTTATCAAAAATTGCTTACAGTAAAAATCATTAACTTTCTCCTGAGTGCTCAAAATAATTTTAGAGATGCACTGAAAAGAATTTCCAAGTGAAGTTCTCAGCACAGCCCCTACGCCAGCTCTGTTTAATATAGCAGTCAATTAAGTTCAAATTAAATTCTGATCTCTCGTGTTCCAATTAAGCTAATCCAAAGCCATGGCTGGATGTCAGGGGATCGCTTAAGAACATCAACTCAACTGTAACGTTTAATATTTATGGTGATATTTACATGTCTCAAACTTAATTTGTTCCAGTGAAACACTACCCAATTTGTGGTTGAACAGGAACGATACCCTGGCCTTTTAACCAAACTTCAGTCTAAGGAGAACTCCATTTTAACAATGGTACTGTTGATTTGCTTCCTTTCAATCTTTTTCCCCTTTGAAAGTACAGACTCTGGCCAGCCCAGAGGCACCACAGAAGATCAGGAAGGCCATTATCAATGCAGATTCAGTAGAAGGCAAGTCAGCATAAAATCTTTATCCCCACAAAAACTCCATTCTCAGGATCAAATTACTTGCAAACCTAGCTTTATAGTCATACCTCCAAGAAACCAGAGAGTCTGGAGCATTTCCTTCAAGGTGTGCTCTCTGCTCAAGGAAGGTATACCAAAAACTGTGTAAAAGAAAGCTCTGGCAGAGGCCCCATGACATGCCTATCCTGATTCCTCTCACTCTTCCTGACATGTTAGCAAGGTTAAAGGCACCCCTGAAGGAGGTCAAACTGAGCCAAAAACTCAGGTGAAAATAGCTCCAGTCTATGTTTTTTTTATTTTACTTCTCTAAAAAACTATTTGTTTTATTTAATCTTTTATTATTATTATTATTAATTTGACCAAAGAAAGACAGAGAGGGAGAGAGAAAGGGAAAGTGAGAAAGCAGCTTGGGACCAAACCATAGTTGGCCATGCAGGAGTCCAACACCTTAACCACCATTCCACCTGCCGGCCACTGAATTCTATGCTTAATCATTAAGTTTGCTTTATACTGCCTTTCATATAATAGCTATGACTAAAGAAATCTGGAGAGTTCCAGGACTTCAAAACAGGGATCAGGGTGCAGGCATGGTGGCACACTGGTAAAGACACTGCTGCTTGGCAGGCTGATGCCATGTGGGGGCCTAGGTTTGATTCCCAGGCCACTCTAAAAGCCAAGCAAGGTTATGAATGCCTATAGTCCCAGCCATTTGGAAGGCTGAGGCAGGAAGATCTTGACAGATCAAGACCTGGTCTTAGAAACAAACAAAAGGCCCTGTGAGGGTCAGCAAACTTTTCTTAAAGGACCATATAGCAACCACTTTCAGCTTATATCAGATACTGAACTCTGCCATTATAGTAAACAACTGTCACAGACAATATTTAGAAAAGTGGGCATAGCCATGTGCCAATAGCATTCATTTATAGGGGCCAGACAGTGATGCAGAAGTAGTACAACTGAACCCACGTGGGAAGGTTCCTGGTTTTCACCCGAGGCCTCCCTATACGTGCTGGGCACACACATGCTTGTGATCCAGGCTGGCTGAGCCTACGGTAGATTGTGGCATGAAGGCCCTAATGAGGGTGTTGTTCTGTCTCTGTATCTCATGTAATAAACAAAACTTAAGAAAAAAATTATTTACTAAAACAGATAGTTTGTGCCATGGACTGTAGTTTGCATACCTCCTGCTTCAGAACATAGTTAACATTATTAAGTGACAGATGATCTTTCATGTGAAAGCATGGAAAAATCCATAGGATTTGATTTTTGACATAGAAGTTTGATTTTAAGAAAGCTCAATTTCAGGTCAGCTGGGTGTATGGTGGTCAAAGCAGCTGGATCCCAAATGACTGACCGCATGGTTCGAGTCCCATACCCTAAAAGTTGGAAAAACATAATGGGTGCATGTGTGTGCCCAGAATCCCCAAAAGAGGGAAAAATGGAGGCAAAGGAATGCAATGTGACCATTCCTTATGCAGACATGAAGGGTACTTTCTCATATTCTCTCTCTCCAGTGAGTACACATGCCCTCTGGCAAAATTTTTTTTAAAAAAGAAAGTTCCATTGCACTTCTCTTTTGTATTTCCTATATAACCCTTTATTATTCCAAGGAGTTAAGAGTTGAAACATCCTCTGTGTGTTTCATCTTTTGGGATTAGTTTGTGACTTGGGTTTTCCTGTTCCTAAAAAGTAGCAGGAGAAAGGCAGTTCTCTAAATAATCAGGAGGGTCAATGGTTTTATTACAAGATAAGTTCTCTGGAAAACAAACAAACAAAAACTATTGAACCCCATTTTCTTTTCTTTCTTAATGTCTTCCATTCTTTAGATATAAATACTCAAGAGAAGACTGAGATAAATTTCAGGTTTGGTGTGTTTGTTTGGACTTTGGTTGTAAGCTATAAGCTCCTTAACCCTTAGAGATGTTGTATTGCATTCTCAAGTTCTGAGCTTATCATTATTTCTAAGAGTTATGTTTTGACTTTTACTAATATATGCTGGTTTTTTGTTTTTGCTTTTTAGGCGCTAATATTTTTAGCATGATTGGTGGAGTCCATCCTTGGCTTGTAATATCCAGAAAGTTAGTAATGGGGATGCCCTCTTCCATTCATTTGTGCAACAAATGGTCAGAAGGGGCCATGGGAGAATAACATTCCTTTTAAAGATTTGCTGTTTCCTAAGCATACTGCAAATAGTGCTACAGTTAATGTGGACTGAGTGTTTCCTATGTGCCAGGAACCCTTTTAAACTTATTTTAAATACATCCTCACAACAACTATATGTTACTTTAGGTACTACTTATTATTCCCATTTTGAAGATGAGTAAACAGGGACACAGAGAAGTTAAATTCCTTGGCCGAAGTGACTTACTAGTAAATAGAAGAATAGGAATTTGAACCCAGATGGTGGATGCCAGAGCTGGTCCTTTCACACATTAAGTCATTTTATCCTTCCAGTATTCTTGCTTGTGGCTTACAAATGAGGTGGGGAGAAAGCTGCAGACAAATTATTTCCTCCTAGTTACCAGGCTAGAGCCTGAAGTCAAACCTGCCATTTGTAGCCAAATCCATGTACTTTTTTCTTTTCCTTTTTTTTTTTTTAATGCTTATTTACTTCTTCCATGAGAGAGAGAAAGAGACATGGGCACTTTCTGCCAGCCAGATTATGGGCATGCATGTGCCTGGCATGCTCAAGGAGGTCCTGAGATGCAAACCCAGGACTTTTTCCATGAGTGTCCAGTTGCAGTCCACTGTGTCACCAAATGCATGTTATTTCTAATGCAGTGTATGAAGTAAATTGCAAAAAGGACCACCATTCTCCACCCTCTCTGTAGCCATATCCTCTGCAATAGGATTACACAGTTCTTCTCATTGGGAGATGAAATCTGTTTCTTAACTCCTTGAATCTGGGCTGGCCTTGTGATTTGCTTTGGCCAATATAATATGTGAAAGTGACACTATGCTCAGTCTAAACCTCAGGTTTAAGAGACAATGAGGGCATCCACTCAAATCCTAGCAACCCTGCCAGGCTGACCTATAAACAACCTAGGGTTAATCTGATGAAGGATGAGAGACCAAGTAGAACAGGCCCATGCAAGCTGAGGTCATCTTAGACCATGTAGCACCCACCATATCTGATGGTTGACCGCAGACATGAATGAACCAAACCAAGGCCAGAACTTCCCAGCTAAGTCTGGCCCAGATTGCTGACGTATAAAATAACGACTTAAATAAATGGTTGTCATTTTAAGCCACTAACTTTTGAGCAAATGTCAACTGATGCAGTATACAATAACTGAAATGCAATTTATGACCAAATAATAATGTTCCCTCTATTTGGCGGTCAGTCAAGACTGCTCCCACAGCCATCTGGCACAAAGCCATGTCCCCAAAAGCAAGAGGACAAAGCTTCAGACCAGAGAAGGAAAATCCTGCCATAAAGCCACTGCCCTTTATTTTGTAAGAGAACCATGGGGTCACCCTCAGGTCAGAGCCTGTTGACTTTCTTTTTAAAGCCTTGTCCTTTGAGGATGACTTTGATTTTTAGAAACAAAAGCAATTTCTAGTTAAGTTTGGGCAATGAAGTGATCAATGGTCTTCTGTTAAAAATACAAAAAAGCATGACTATAAAATTAAAATAAGATTTTCTTTCATGGTTTACAAACTGGATCTGACAGCAATTCTAAAAGTCACAATGGGAAATATTTTCAGCAGCAACAGTCTTATCACCATGAAGCATAAGAGGAAAAAGTGTTGGGCTCTGGAGCCAGACTCCAGGTTCAAACCCTGACTCCTCCTCTTAGCTGCCACATGAACTTCAGTACCATTCTGGGTTTCAGTTTGCTCAATCACAAAAGGGGGGAGATAAAAATACTCACTTTCAGGGTTATCGTGATGATTAAATAAAATGACAGTGAGAAATAATGTCTGGCTTATAGGGAGTACTTTACAAATGATAGTCATTTGAAAAATTAAAACTACTGACGGTACATATGTCATCATAAATAAGCCCTTGCTTTGAGCCATTTTGCATATTTAGGTGTCAAATTCCAAAATGTGAAATTGGTATTTTCTGTCTGAATGCATTTAAGTGGGAAAATATTCAATCAAATATAATAAGGCCACAAAAACACCCCCACAAAAACCAGTTTTCTCCACTTACAGGTATCTACCCAGAAAAAATGAAAACATATGATCACAAAGACTTGTATGCAAATTTCACAGCAAGAATATTTATTATAGCCAAAGTGTGGAAATCCCAAAATGAAATGGGGTATGTCATCCAAAGGAGTATTTTCAGTAACAAAAATGAAGTACTATACCTACTACAATAGGGAACCTCAGAAACATTGTACTAAGTGAAATAAAGCAGATAGAAAAGATCTCATATCATGTGATCCCATCTCTATGAAATGTTAAAAAAGGTAAATCTACAGATAGAATTAGTGGTTGCCTAGGATTGAGGGCAGGAATGGACAGTGATTACAAAAGGGCATGTGTGATCTCTCCAGAGTGCTGGAACTGCTCCAAAATTAATAGTGGTGATAGCTGCACAACTGTGCAAATTTGCTCCACTGAAAATAAGTAGATTCTTTAAATCTTCTTTTAAAAATTATAAAACATACAAGGTAAAATTTACCAACTTAACTTTGTTTTGTTTTTAGTTTTTACTATAGGCCACATGCTCACCAGAGAGAAAGACACAGAGAAAGTAAGAAATCACCTCCCAGGAGGGATGGCCTCACTGCAATGCCTTCTTTCTCAGTCTCCCCGTGAGATTTTTGGCACATGTGTACATGCACCTGGTGTGACTTTCCAAAACAGCGCAGTTGGCCATGTGCGATCCAGCACCTTAAACTCCACGCCACCTGCTGGCCCTCATCTTAACCATTTTTAAAAGTACGGTTCAGTGGTGTTAAATAAATCGCACTGCTGTACAGCCAATTTCCAGAACTCTTTTCAGCTTGTACAAGTGAGACATGTTAAGAACTCCCTATTCTCTTCCCCCACCCCTTGGCAGCTACCTTTCTAGTTTCCATCCCCATGATTCTGACTACTCCAGGTACTTTGACTAAATGAATCATAAAGATTTGTATTTTTGTGTCTGACTTATTTCACTTAGCATAACATCTTCAAAGTGCATCCACGCTGTACCATGTATCAGAATTTCCTCCCTTTTCAAGGCTCAATAATATTTCACTGAACATTCTTTATTGTACATATAATCATGTACTGCGTAATGATGTTTGCGTCAACAACAGAGAGAGAAAGTAAGAAAGCATCCCCCTAGGGGCATGGCCACATCACGATCCCTTATTATCCATTCTTGTCTTGGGATTTTGGACATGCATGTGATTTTCAAACTGCTGGTACAAGACTTGAACCATGCAGCTAGCCATGTGGGATCCAGTTGCCCCAACCACTTTACCACTGACTGATCTGATTTCCCAAGGGAAAAATCTATATTCTTCACTGGCCTACATGATATTGATGTTGAGCTGACCTGGCAAACCTCACCTCCCATCTCTTCTGGTTACCTGCTGCAGCCATACTGGCCTCCTTGTCTCTGGAATGGGCCACTGAATATGGCAGTACTGGATCATTAAGTGAACTGGAAAGAAGTTGTACCAAGGGAATTTCATACCAGAGAGCCACATTAAAGAGAGAATGGATGGTGACAAAATGGACAGGAGATGGCTTACTCAGTATGTCAGTGAAAGTGAGGTAGAGAAAGAAAAATTAACCTAGCTGGGGCAGCAGGGTCAAAAATATGGGCTTGAAAAATATTATCTATAACTTCTAGTTTTCCTGATTCCAAAAATAATTAATCTTTATTTTTAAAGTTTCAAACATTACTTAAATAGGCGGCGGGTGGAGGGGTCCTGCGCCGGCCCACGCGGGCCTGGCTGCGGGCCCC
>NW_006159657.1:9295631-9301736 GCF_000334495.1 Tupaia belangeri chinensis | reverse complement strand
ACAACTGTATATAGCAGAGATAGGGTAATGGGAGAGGGGGAAAGGGCAGAGGCAAAGATAGGATAAAAAACATATATATATGTATACATTGTATGAAAGTAGAAATGGAATATTATTGATGATAACATGCTTGATTAAGTCACTATGCAGTTTGTCCTAGATGGGAAACTACATTTAGTATGTTGTGATGATGCTCAGGGAATGAGTGTTAGGTAATATAATATAAAAATAAATAAATAAAATGAAATAAATAAAAAAGTTGCAGGAGAAAACATTACTTAAATACTAGAATACAATACAGGAGCATAAAAGATCTGAAACTCACATCTCTCCTCCATATGTGTTTTCATTTATGGCTAATAAATTTTGAAACTAGTATCCATCAGTACATTCGCTTACCTTTGGCTTGGTCTGCATAGATCAGTGCGCACACATGGGAAATGTCTGCATGGTATCTATTGTTGATCCACAAGGATATTTCCACCAGCTATTTGTACAAAGCAATCATTTTCCATTCTCTGTCTTTCATACAGTGTACTTCTTTAACACAGTATAAAACATGACTGTGGCTAATTTCACAACAAAATTCAAAGGTCCATTGACTTGATTTACAGATTATCCCTTTAATGCTATGCAGATGTCACTTAAATCTTCTCTATGACCTTTTCATGCATGATTGAAAACAACCACCTTGGAAAGAGTTAAATAAATCTATTACATTTGCTAAATTCATATCATGAAACGTACTGGGTCTTGATCTAATTATAAGGCTGTCTATTACATAGTGCCTGGTTAGTGTGCACCAACACACACACACACTTCATGCCACACATCACACACCAGGCATGTGTAACTGGCCAGTGCTCCATGGCATAGTGCCTGCTGTCATGTACTGCCCTCCCTCTATGCTCTATTCCCCTCGTCTTCCTTAGAGTTTCACAGTACTCATAGGACAACCTCAATGAAGGACTCTGCCCCACTGACCTGTGGGAAATCCTGCTCTGGGCAATGGCCCCAGAACCGTGTAGCTTCTCACTCCTCTTCTCTACAGCCTCCAAACCCATCTTTTACATGAGAATCTGGCCTCTGATTCTGGCAAGCTGGAAGACTGACCAGCAGCATGGCATAGTGATCAAACCCCTAGATGCAAGAACCAGACTGCCCACTTCGAATCTTGGTTCTGCCACTTACTAAGTGTATACTTGAGCTTCTTGGCTAGCCTTGCCATGTGTAGCCCTTACCTGCAAGACGGAGATAATAGTGCCCATCTCTAAGGATTGTTGGGAGGATTAAATAAGTTCCTGCGGGAGAAGTGCTTAGAACAATGTCTGGCTCAAAGTAAGAGCTCTACTGCTAACAACTACTATTCCTGAATTCTAGCCTCTGGCTCAACACTCTGACTCTCCACTGGCTATAAGACCCTTTCAATTTTAGGGGATTAGCTCCTTGCTCAGCTCTAGCTCCTGGAAGATCCAAAAAGACCTGGACAGTTTCCCCAATTCACAGCCGATCTCCCTCCAGGGGTGGTAGATCCAGACACTGCAGGTAGAGTTAATCAATCGCCTCTTGCATGTAACTGCTATAGCAAACTCACAAAAATGCCACCTACCTCCACAGATACTGCCATAAGTCACTGCTGTCTTAAAGTTAGGCCCTAACTTTGAGGAACTATATTCATTCATTCAACCAATAAACATTTACTGAGTCCCTACTACATTTTAGGCACCATGGGGGCTACATCACAGAACAAAACAGAAAATAGTGAGAGCAAATATAAGCAACAACAAGCGCAAAATACATATCAGCAATTATTCTCAATATGAATGCCATTTCAATATAAATGCCATTTCGAGATATCATTTGAATGGTCCCAATAAACAATAAATTTACACTCTGTTTAAGAGCCATTTGGATGCAAGTTCGGTTGTGGGTGACAGATAAGAATGCTCTGGTTATGTAAGTCTGGCTGGAGGCTGGCTATCATTCAGCTGAAGCATCTATTCCCAATGACAGGATGTGAGGAACAGCTGAATCGAGAAAATGCAAATCTGTTGTGCAGATCTGGATAACAGGAGTTCCACGTGGGTCCGACAAATGTTGAGATAGCAATAATGTACTTTTTAAGTCTTGGAAAACAACCTACAAAAGACTATGTGGCCAGGGGAAAACTGAATGAGGGAACTGGATTTAATTAGGAAATCAAAGAAGTAATTCACTTACCTTGCACATGAGGAGGTTCAAAAAGTTTGTGGGAAAATAGAATTAAAGTGCAAATTATTTCAGAGAAAAAAAAATCGTGAAATCCATGCACAGTTTTTTCATAATAGGCATTTTCCGTGGACTTTTTGAAGACCCTTGCATATTTACAGCATTCAAACTATTGAGATTCTGGTGAAGCCTGAAAGAAGAGGGGTAGGAAGTTTACATTCATAGGTGCTGTGAGCATCCTTAAACACTTCACCTTATCTTATTAACAACAGCTCTGTCATCCACCCTTTTTCTTTTTTTTTTTTTTTTAAATTTCCCAGAGGGCACATGTGCTTGCTGGAGTGAGATTGAGACAGAGAGAGAGACATGCTAAGACACTTTATCCTTCATCTTTCCCTCCTTTTGGGATTTCAAGCACACACTCACAGGGGCCCTGAGTATTTTTCAAGCCCCGAGGTCCAAGACTCAAACTGTGCTATAGGCCATGTGGGATCCAGCTGCCTTAACCACCACACCACGGGGCTTGCCCTATCATCCTTTAATAGCTAAGGAAACTGAGGCTCTCAGATTACTTAGGACCAGGCTGCAAGAAAGTGGTTAAGCAGGATTTTGAACTCCAGGGTGCCTATCTTTAAAGTTTATCAATCCTTACAAGTTAACAGTTTTAAGAACCCACATTCTCTACATTCCTTGATCATCCATTATAAACTTTGACGCTCCACTCAAGCACCCTGCGGCATCTGATGTTTAGACCGGTTTCATTTAGTCTCAGCAGCAGTTCATCTGCGGGATGCCAAAGATGAAATATGAGTTGGCACAAAGATACCTCATTAATCTATAATACAAATAGGAATTTCACTGATTCTTTAAAAGCATTTATCACTGCCTGGAGGCTAGAAACTGTTTCTAGTCCCTCGTTACAAAAGTTATTTATGGGCAAATATTAGATATACAGCCTTTGAAGTAAAATCTTAATTAATGCCCCTTTAGTTGATTTGTGTGGCCTCAGAAGGGGTATAAAACATAAGAAAATAGCTGAACAAATTAGAATACAGGCTGCACAATGGCTCACAGCTGTCCTAGGATCGAGACACAAATTCCCAACATCATATCCACTCTTGCTGCTTCTCCTCATCCATCCTTACTTCAGAGGAGCAGAAAGGTACAAACAAAGGGGAGAAAAATACAAACAGCCTTAGCCCATCATCATCGCCTATCCAAAGCTTTGCTATTAGTCTGTGGTTTTCTGGAGGACAGGCTCCTGTCTTGCCCTGTCTGTCTCCAGCGCCTGGCCTTAGGACCAACACCAAGGAGGGCTCAATGAATATTTGTTGAACAGAACTAAGCTTGGGTGACTTAACCTGTTTGCAGATATTCTTCACATGTATGCAAACAAAAATGATTCCAGCATGCTCATTTCATCGTTAATCGTGGTAGTCCATCATTTGTTCCATCTAATAAAAAGCACAGCCTGCTGAATATACTTTGGTCAACAGCAAGATAGGAAAAAGCAATATCACTGCTGAAATGTGACTTGTGAGATGGGCTGATCTTCCTCATTCAGAAGCAGAATCTGAGGCCAGAGAGACAGAGCCATCTGACAAGGTGAGAGTCAAGTTTGGGCTTCTGCTCTACCCCATCCCTCCCAGACTCACTCCCATTCTACATGGCCACACCTTGCCCCTGCTAAACAACACAAATAAGAGGGAAAAATCAGTTACAAATCAGTTACAAATAGGAAAATTCAAATGAGCAAATGAAAATTAGATAATAATTAGGAGCAATTTATACTTTATACCCTAAGGCAAGTAGCAATCTGTTCTTTAGAAAATAGCTATGAATGAAAAAAAGTCAGTATTTCTGGGAGCTATGTAGATGGCAGCTTCCAACTCCCCTATACTGGGAGGAATGAAAGCCCAGAGTCTGAGATCATTTGGACCTTAGGTGATCAAAGCTCAATTTGTCTGAGTCCCAGAGCCCCCCTTTATAAAAAGGGGTTGATGAAAAAGAAGATCCAGCATAAAGGGTTACTATGAGAGAAATGAGACGATACATTGAAAGCATTTGGCCTGATGCACAGTTGGTGCTGATGCACAGTGGGCAACGCATCAATGGGACAGCTTTTCTGCTTCTGACACTATTTCTGACGATCACTGCAGCAGTAGTCAAACCACAGGTGAGAGGAGAGCAGTTGCCTGGATTTGGTAGTCAGAACCGGAATCTCTGGCATTTACTTTACTAGCTTTTACTGTATATAGTCCCCTTCAGCAGATTGCCCTCTTGTGTTAATGAAAACAGGGGATCTGAACACTGTGATCTTTCCCAGTTCAAATAGGACAGCCAGACCTGCTCTAGCAAGTAAGGAGAAAGAAGCAGGACTGAGGTTCTCTAGACTTGAATTCAGCAGGCCTGTGGGTCAAAAGTAGGCATTTTTGATGGAGAAAGATGAACAACGCCTTACATTCATGTCTTTGATGGGGCGAGAGATGTGAAGTCCGTACCCCAGTCCCACGGCAAAAGGCTATGATCATCCTCATTTTATGTAACAGGAAACTAAAGGTGGCTCATGCCTATGAAATGGCTATCCTAGCTGTGTGGTCAGCTGGGCTGGAAATGGACTGGAATCAGGCCACGTGCCTCCAATTCTTGCTAATAAAGAGACTTTACTGGGACGCATCTCTAGGGTGGTTAAGGCAGGTGGATAGTGGCCTTGAGTGTGAGAGCCTGATGTGGGGTCTGGGCTCTGGTTGGTTGGTTTGCATATGAAAGACAACTGACAGGTGACTCCTTTACTATCCCAAGGACCTCGCTAGCCCTAGGAAGGGTTAATTTACTAAGGCCCAATTTACTAATCTGTTGCATTATTAACATATGAGGGGGGTCAGGCTGTGCCATTTGTCACCCACTGCTTTCGCCCCAAACTCATGAAACTCATGAACTTCATGGTGTCTTCCTTCCTAACTCCTCCAGGTCATCCCCCCAGGGAGGAGTCCAACAGAACGGCCTTCCCAGACAGGAGAGAGCTGGGTCTGGGTCCAGGACACAGAAACGGTGATGCTTCCCTGATGTCCAACCACACACTCACGTATTCAACATTTGCTGAGGGCCAACTATGGGCTCACCAGGTGCTGGCTTCTGGGTAAAGGATACTTAGCATTGTGTGGAGATCTGGAAGTGAATCAGATAGAGACTCTGTCCTCAAAGAACTCAAAATATTGGGGGGAAGGCACATATAAAATTAAGTATATGTAGGTTAAAAATATCTTAATTAAGGTTATCTTAATTTGCCACAAAATGAAGAACAGATGAAATACTGTGAAATCTGAAGGCTAGGAACAATTATTTCTAGTTTGGGCCCATCAGCAAACTGGAGGCCTGAAAGAGAAGTAGAAAGCCTAGTTTGAAAAAACAGCTAGAACTGGGAACCAGCAGTTAGCGTAATGGCTATGTCGCTGGACTCCCACGTAGTCGACCGCGGTTCGTGTCCCGGACCCGGTGGCTTAAAACTCACGCCGGGCGCGTGTGCGTGTGTGCCCAAGATCCCGAGAGGAGAATGGAGGAGAAGGGATTGCGGCGTGACCATCCCCCCTGGGGGGGTGATTTCTCGCTTTCTGTCTCTATGTCTCTCTCTGTCTGTCTGGCGAGCGCACGCGCCCTACAGTGAAAATCTCTCCAAGGAAAAAAAAAAAAAAAACAGCTAGAACTAAAAAACAAACAAAACAAATGAACAAACAAACAAACAAAAAACTCCAACAACAACAAAAAAATTAGCACTTAAATATGCAAGGAGAGGGGCTCAGGATATATATATATATATATATGTATATATATATACATATATATATATATACATATATATATATATTTTTTTTTTCTCCTAAAAAATAAAACGGGGAC
>NW_006159657.1:9280450-9295018 GCF_000334495.1 Tupaia belangeri chinensis | reverse complement strand
TGTCGTCTCCGTGTTGTAACACTACGCCGCTTGTCCCGGCTCTCACTTCTTCACTCAGGAAACCTGTTCGGCTGTCCCCCCGGGTCGGGACACCCAGGGGGTGATTTCTCACTTTCTGTCTCTCAGTCTCTCTGTCTAACAAGTATATACACCCTATAACAAAAATCTCTCTCTCTAAAAAAAGAAGAAACATGTACATAGAGACTGTGAAGTGGGGGACTTGTACGGGGAACTAAGTGGTTTTATCTGGCTGAAAGGTGCCACCCTGGGAAGAAGAGCAACAGGGGATGAGACAGGAAAGAAAGGGCATACAGGGAGAGAGAGAGAGAGAGAGAGAAGGGAAGTGAGAAGAGAAGAAAGGAAAGAAGGAGGGTGGGAAGAAGGAAGGGAGGAAGGAAGGAAGAAGACTAGGGAAGGCCTTGAAAGCCAGGCTGAGGGCCCTGGGCTTCAGTATGTAGACTCCCAGTTGTCAAATAATATACTGTGGTCAGGCATGTATCCTGAATTCTTCCTTCATAATTGTGTTAACTAAGTTTTTTTTGTTTGTTTATTTTGTTTTGTTTTATTTTGCCATAGGGTACATGTGCTTGCTGGAGAAAATCAAAGATAGATAGATGAATGAGAAATCATACCACCACCACCCCCAGAGGGGATGGCCACACCACCATCCCTTCTCCATTCGTCTCTTAGGATTTTAGGCATGTATAAACACGTACCCAGTGTGATTTTCAAGCCACTGGGTCTGGATCTCGAACCTCAGTCAGCCATGTCGGAGAGTCCAGTGCCTTAGCCACCTTGCCACCTGCTGGCCCTACTACCCAAGTTCTAATCACTGTCTGATAATCCATTTCTGCTTCAGGTAAAGACACACTGTCATGGTAAGGCCAGTCAGAAGAAATGTTCTACTGTTGGTGGATCAAGTGGCAGGCAATCAGCAGTGGTAGAATATAGGATGAGTAAGAGGTGGGAGGGGCCATATAATAAAGGCATTGCTAAAGGAAAGTTGAGTGTTGGCTGGAACACCTGAAAACCTTGTCTCCTCAGTCTATAAAAGTACCATCAGGCGGTACACAGTTCTTCTCAGACAGGAATTCCATGCTGAAAGGCAACTACTTGGGTGATACCATTAACTGTGGATGCTTTTATAGACCCTGGCATGTGTCAAGTCACTTACATTTGTCAACTTCTTAATTTACTTTTTGTTTTTATTTATTTTTCATGATCGAGAGTGTGTGTGCATGTACAAGACCGAAAAAAAAAAAAAAAAAAAACAGGAGAAAGCACCTTCAACAGGATTCCACTATGCCATGACCCTCTCTCCCTAGCCCTCCAGCTCCTCAGATCTGGACATTTATTGAGGGCCAACTATATGCTCGCCACATGCAAGCTACTAGGTAGAGAATACCAAAAATTGCATGGAGATAGAAAAATAAAGCGCAGGTTGATTGAACAAAGGTTAGCCAGGTGGCCTCAAGCTCTGTAGTCCAGCACCCCATTACTGTGCCTCCCAAGTTGGCCTGCACGCTTCTCTAGTATCCTTTTGATTCATTTAATCTGGATTTGAGTCCTAGCTCTGCCATTTATCCTTGATCATGTTTCAAACCTCTTACTTCTGTTTCTTCATCTGCAGAATACAGACATTAGGAACCTCATAGGGCTGCGTAAGGCCTGACTGAAATAACACATGACAAAGCCCTCTACCAAGTGCCTCACACGGAGCAACTGCCTGCTCAATAGCAGATGTTGTTATTGAGTTGTCAGAAAACTCAGCATAGATTTTTCTATGCCAAAATGTGTCGTGACTTTTCCGACACCCCAATATCTTACTGTCTTCATATGGGTCATCCAAAAATTCTAGAATTCAAAATTGGGCAGAGAACACATATGTCCAATGTGTCTTAGGAACTACAGAAAAGAGGGAGTCTCTAAGAGTGTCTGCGTAGGGTGTGCCAGGATCAGAACTCAGACAAGCAGCCGCAGTGTGATAAGGACCAATATTTATGTAGCACTTCTGTGTACCCAGCCTCTTCTGAAGCAAGTTACGTGTGTGACAGTTGGCATGAAGTGGAGTAGAGAGAGGCTGGGGGAGGGTGTGGGGGGGGATCAATCCAGAGCCAAGTAAGAAGCAAGAGCTTTGATCAGAGCATGTAACAAACAGTGGAAGACCCAAAAAACCTGACAGATGCCAAATTGCACAGGAAAAGGGCAAAAAGGGAAGCCAAGCAAGGCGGAAAACCTCTCTGGAGCCCAAGTGGCAAGACAGATGGCAGTGCGCAAATAGATGTCATGGCTGGGGTTGGCTAAGTGACCCAAAACACAGGCTCTCCCTCCCAAAGGGGTTTTCTTTTCTTTCTTTCTTTTGTGTTTTAAATGACAGAAAAAGAAGCCTCTGCCTCAGTCTCCTAGTTAGCTAGGACCACAAGTGCATGCCATTACCCCTGGCCCGTCCAAGTTGGTCCAGGACCGGAACCAGGGTCTCCTAGGTGGCCCTAGCCTTGTGCCACCGTGGCTGGGCACTAAAGGGATCATTTTGAGAATCACTTGGTGGTACTGAGATAATGAACTACCATTTGATAAACATGAATTATTGAGTTTAAAAAGAAGAAACTGACCTCAAAACATTTTTCTTTCTTTGCTTGATGAAGTAGGCTAGCCATTCCAGGAAGCAGAACTGGAAAGATGAAAGTTTCCAAATATTCTTTGGGGGAACCTAAAACAAACAAAAAATTCCCATTGCAAATCCCAAATGGCCCAAGTTAATCTGGGAGCAACATTTACTTCTTTCTCTTTTTTTTTTTTTTTTTGGAGAGGTTTTTGTTATAGGGTGTATGTGCTCACCAGAAAGACCAAGAGAGACAGAGAGACAGAAAGGGAGAAATCACCCCCCGGGGGGATGGCCACACCACAATCCCTTCTCCTCCATTCTCTTCTCAGGATCTTGGGCACGCACGCACATGCACACAGCGTGAGTTTAAGACATCGGGTCTGGGACTCGAACCACAGTCGACTACATAGGAGTCCAGCAACATAGCCATTACACCACCTACTGGTCCCGAGCAACGTTTACTTCTGAATCCAAAAATAAAGTGTCATCCATTCAGTCCCATGATTTTAAATGTTACAGTTTGCTCCAGACTGCTGTATTGAGCTGTATTACTAAATAAACTTAAAATGTCCCTCTGAGCCTCTGAAATTCAGCGAGGATTTAGGCTGAGTCCCACACAAGGCAGGTCCACCAGCTTGTTACAACCCCAAGGCAGTCACAGCAAGGAGCCAGTGTGGTGGAAGGACATAAACAAGGGGATTGTGGGAG
Source organism: Tupaia belangeri chinensis (assembly GCF_000334495.1). Lineage (NCBI taxonomy): Eukaryota > Metazoa > Chordata > Mammalia > Scandentia > Tupaiidae > Tupaia > Tupaia belangeri. The sequence continues at coordinate 9,291,705 of NW_006159657.1, read as the reverse complement.
GCCATTTGGGATCCAGCTTCATTAATAACCAAGCCATAGAGCTGGCCCTCTCTCTTTCTCTCTCTTACATGAAAACACACTTACTCTCTATCTTAAATAAAACGTATTTATTATATGTGTATAGAATAAATAAAAATTAAAACAAGAACAGATTCTTATTTATGTGGTCTCCCTGAAGTGCATCCATTCACTCGCATGGCCCACCCTGTGGTTTTGCAATGTTAGAAGCCCAGAATATAAAAGGTGAAATCTGACTCCCTCACTTACATGTTTTTGGATCAACTGTTTCCAATTTAGCTTGAGGACAGGGTATATGTGGGGCCGTGGTGACCTGGGAAATTGGATTGTAGTGGCTGGTGGTAAAGCCATGGAAAGTTGTTGCCTCTACTGGTGAAACCTGGCAGTGGACAGGAAGAGAGCCAATTCATATCAACAGTTTAAATCATTATATATTTTTTAATAACTTAAGAAATTAAATTCTATAGCAGACTTTAGGTTCAATGGGGTACACAGAGTACAAATCTTTGTCTCCACTCTCCCCTGAGATAGCTATAAATGATAATCAAGGGGCAAACCCCCAACAGAGAAAAGAACAGGAGGACCCTCTGTGAATAAGAGATTTTTCAAAGATAACCCAAAGAAACAGGATAAAGCCTGTTTCCTCCCCAGGGGAGATGGCCATGCCATAATCCCTTCTCCTCCATTCTTCTCTTGGAATTTTGGGCATGCACATGTACCTGGTGTGATTTTCAAACCACCAGGTATGATGAATGGCAGTCGGCCATACTGGAGTCCAGTGCCTTAACCACTATGCTGCCCTCTGGCCCCTGAAGCCTTTCTTTAATCTAGAGGAGGAGTGATAGTCACAGAGAGAACTGCCCCAGAGGATGTAAGTCCACGTTCCCATCAGAATTCCAAAGGGGCTCAATGCCCAGAGTTGACAGGCATTAAGGCAGGTGGGAATGAGAAAGGGAAAGATACGTAGCCAGGCTACCTGAAAATCTGGCTGGCTCCACTGGCCTGCTGCCTGCACTCTCCCACCTCCTGCCCTGGCCCTCCCAATATACAGGAAGCTGGGTTTGGCCAGCATTTTCAATCCAGCTCCCCCTCCTCCACAGTGACTATTTGGTAAATGGAACAAACAGCCTGGGAAGGGAAACTACTCAGGATACCATAGCCAAGAAAGGTCCTACTCATCAGGATCTCACTTAAGCCCCATAGAGGTTCTGTGAGTTAGTCAAAGATTATCTAATAGATGAAAAAACTAAGGTTCAAAAAAGCTACTGATCCCTGTAAGTTTTTCCATTAGTAAGAGAGCTGGGATGGGCCACATGTTCCTGGTTCTGGTTCCAGAGCCTTTTATTCAGGTTGAGGTCTGGGCAATACTCACAGTAACTGCAGCTTTCTGTTTGACTTTATATCCTTCTGGAAAGGGAGGTATTTCAGCTTCATACTCTAAAAAGAGAAAAGAACTCTCAATTCTATACTTCATTGCAGTTTGTGATATAATTTCCATTTCTCTGAATAAAACATCCTTAAATTTATTGGTTGGTGATTTAGAGAGATGAAAGACAAGTGGCCATAACAGGTTAATATTTAATGTGAACCATCTTCTTTGAAATGGATGAGAGATGTCTGGTCTCACTCATGAAAAAGTCAAGGCTTTATATAAGAGTCTGAGACATTTTTCCTCAGAATGTTTAACTTCAGATTTTTCCCAAACATTATGATAACTATAACCAATAAAAGGAGGAAGGGACAGAAGAGGGTGGATAAGGAAAGACGCAAATAGCTTCAGAGAGACTCATACTAATACATTCTACAGAGTAGCAACAGCCATCGCTGAGAGGGATAGGAAAAGTTCATGGGCTATATTGGTTATGTCCCTAAAGGAAAGACTGGTGGAACTATTTCTGGAAAGGTCAATGTTTTAAAGGCAACTGCATAGTCATTTTGCAGTGATGAGAAAAAATAAAATTTGGGGGCAAGATGGTATTGATGGACTAGTTGCAGTGGACCTGAATTTTATTCTTATTCCATTACCTGTCAGGAGTACAATATTCCTCTACTTCTCAACTTTTTTTTTTTTTTAAGCTCCTAAGTATAGGCCAGAGACTAGTTTGTCAAGCTACAGTTACAAGCACTTCTGATTCCCAATACCAGTTATTATATGTTCATTTTCTGTTGCTGCATAAAAGCTACCAGAAATTTAACAGCTTAAAATAAGGCTTTATTGGGACCAGCAGATGGCATAGCAGTTATAGCACTGGACTCCCACACAGTCAACTGAGGTTCGAGTTCCAGACCTAGCAGTTTAAAACTCACACCAGGTACGTGTGCATGTGTGCCTAAAATCCCAAGAGGACAACAGAGGAGGAAGGAACTGCAGTGTAGCCATCCCTCCACCCACCTACCCCTAGTGAGCGCATCTGCCCTATAGCAAAAATAGCTCTAAAAACAAAACAAAACAAAACAAAAACAAGACTTTATTATTATACAGGGGTCAGAAGTCCAAGTATGGATCAAAGTCTCATCAGGCAGGAGCCAGTGTTGGCCCCGCTGGGATCTTTTCTGAGGACTGGGATTCTCTGCAAATCTCACTGGTGATGGGCAGAATTGTTTCTTGTGGTTATAGGTCTAAAGTCCCTGTTGTCTTATTGACTGTCAGCTGGGAGCTGCTCTCAGCTTCTAGACCTTTTGTCTAAGGACAAATGGTTGTTGCTACTTCAAGGCCAGCTGGAGAGTCCCTCCTGCTTGAATCTCTCTGACTGCTGACTTCTTTCATAGTCTCACCCTATGAGGGCAGATGAGCCTACAATAAAAGCTAAAGCTAATTGATCAAAGACTGTAAATACATCTGGACAATCCTTTTGCAGCAACACCTAGATTAGTGCTTGCCTGAATAACTGAGAAGAATGTGCACTACAGGCCAAGAATCTTTTTTTTTTTTTTTTGAGAGATTTTTGCTATAGGGCGCATGCGCTCGCCAGACAGACAGAGAGAGACAGAGAGACAGAAAGCGAGAAATCACCTCCCCTTCCCCCCCCGGGAGAGATGGCCATGCCACAATCCCTTCTCCTCCATTCTCCTCTCGGGATCTTGGACATGCACGTATACACACCCAGCGTGAGTTTTAAGCCACCAGGTCCAGAACTCGAACCACAGTCGACTACATGGGAGTCCAGCGACATAGCCATTACACTAACTGTTGGTCCTAAGGCCAAGAATCTTGAAGGCCAGGTTGCATACCATGCCAGTTGTAGTTCTACTGCCTTTTTTCCCTCTCAGGAAAGCATATAAATTTACTCTTCTCTCATGGCCCTGAGAATCACCGATGTAGTGCAAACACTATTTATCTGGGTTTAAAGTGTGTGCAGTTGACCCACCTTACCCATGGTTTTGCCTTCTGCGATTTCAGTTACCAAGTCAACCACCAACTGAAAATAGGTAAGTATTGCACAGAACAAGATATTTTGAGAGAGAGTCACCACATTCACATAACCTTTTTGTGTGTTTGTTTCTTCCATGAGAAAACCAGAGAAACAGAGAGACAGATAGGCATCCCCACCAGGTCTTCATGTCATGATTGACTGGTTTCAATTAGCCTAGACCATGGGCACATGCATGCCTAGCACACTCAGGGAGGTCCTGGGTGGGGAGTCAAAGCAAGGACCTTTCCCATCTGAGTCCAGTTGCACCACCACTATGCCACCATCCGGCCCCTTACATAATTATGGCATATTGTTATAAATGTGTAACTGTGCTGTTTAACTATTGGCTGTTGTTAATCTCCTATTGTGCCTAGTTTATATATTAAACTTTATCATAGATATGTATGTATAGGCAAAAATAGTTTATGCAGAGTTTGGTATTACCCATCAGACATCCACTGGGAGTCTTATCCTCCACAGATAAGATGGGTGGGGTGGACTACCTACATTCATACCTTTATCTGGTTACAAATACAAGATATATTTATTGAAAGAAAACTTTAAGTTATACAGAGGTGTTTTATGTAGACAATGAGTCACATCTAAATCCACTGCAAACATACAACACATTGTTTTTGGCACAGATCTAAGCAAACCTTTTCCAACATATTTATATAATACACAAATACATTTATTTTTTAGTTTAGAATTATTTTAACTTCATTCATTTATTTTATTTTGACCAGAGAGGGACAGAGTGAGAGAGAGAGGGAAAGTGAGAAAACAAGTTGCCAGGTTTGGGACTTGAACTACATTCGGTCACATGGAAGTCCAGCACCCTTAATTACCATGCTACCTGCCAGCCCCAGATACATTTATTTACTTGATATCTCCCAGACTAGGTCAAACTGCCCAGGAGTAGACCCTTAAAAACTGTCCTTTTCCTTCATAATGCAAAGCAGTTTTATCCTTATTTGAAATTGTAAATATTAGTAACAATCTTTTGTAATCGTATGTTTTGTGAGGAATATACTTTGGTATGTTTGCACTCTGTTATATCTCAAAAGAATACTTGCTGAGTGAAGAAATGAGTAAATGGATGAACAAAACAGAGTATAGAATGCCACTTCTGACTGTACTCATTCATTCATATTTATTGACAGCTCATTATATCCCAGGAGTCACTCTGGGCATTAAATCTTGGACCTCTTTCAATGTTATCACATGCATGATGAGCCGTATTTATTTCACTGGGATATCTCAGTGGGCATTTGGGTTGTTTGCAATTTTTATTACAGTGTGGCAATGAGCGTATTTATACATATACTATTGATCCAAATGGAGATGTTTTTGTAGGATTAATCATTTTTTTAAAAGTTTATCTATTTCTTCCATGAATGAGAGACAGAGCACCTCAACAGGGTCCTGCTGCTGTAACCTACTCCCAGCCTTCAGCTAGCTCCAACCTACTCAGGGAGGTCTGCTGGAATCTCCCTATGGGGTCAACCTCACAGAAGTATTGTGTTTTACCACTGCACCACCATCCAACTCCTATTTGCCATTTCAGATAAAAATTTCCCATAACATTTCTTAGGAGCTCACTTAAAACTGATGAGAAAGAGGGGCCAGCAGGAGGCATAGTGGTTAAGGCACTGGATTCCCACATGGCTGACTGCAATCCAAGTCCTGGACTTGGCAGCTTGAAACTCATGCCAGAAGCATGTGTGTGCGTGCCCAAAATCCCTAGAGGAAAATGGCAGAGAGGGGATTGTTATATGGCCATCCTCCTTGGGGGGACAGGGGTGATTTCTTGCTTTCTGTCTCTCTGTCTCTGACTGTCTCTGCAGTGAGCACATGAGCCCTATAGCAAAACCCTCTCAAAAGGAAAAAAAATTGATAGTAAAGATACAAACTTCATCATATAACCACAAAGATGTATGTTGGAATGATTTTATGGGGAGGGATACAGTAGCTTCAGGATGATCTGATGCATTTGTTATTTAAGGCTTCTGTGATGTTTAAAAGAATTTGACATTTGAGAAGTTTGTCAGTTTTGCCTTGTGATTTCAATTTGAAATATATGATTACAGACTGGTGCTGTTATACTGGAAGGCATAAGAAAATCTGATTAAGTTTGGAAAGATTACTGAATTCTTTTAAACAACTTGATTTACCAACATTTGGTTCATTTCATTTCTAAGAGCTGTTTTGGTGCTTTGAAATACTAGTCTGCTCTGTTTTGCATTAGAAATGCTTAAGAAAATCAGGTATATTAAATTTATGTTTACAATCTTTCAATTACTGGAGCTTGTAAGTAAGATTAATTAATTGTGGAACTTAATGTTACATGTATGTTAAATTAACATTTAATCTAAGAAAAAATGGAAGTGACTGCTCATTTTATACAACAAAGGCAACACTTCTGCAAGAGGCAGAGCACAAAGCCTGGAAATCTGTTGGCAGAGTGAAGCTCTTGTGCCTAAATTGAAACATCTCCTCTCCCTGCTTCTGGGATGTGAGATAATTAAATGTCTTCATTGCTTAGGCCATTATGAGTCGGGCTTCCTGTTACTTGAACTTTTACCTGTTGCAGCCTATTATAAGGGTGTGGGCCAGGAAGGAGAAGAAGCTGCAAGTGAATGTGATGAATATTTGGCCACTATATACTATGGCAAGGATTTGAATGAGGGTGCTGGAGAGGCAGAAGAGCTTATGTTCTGCTGAGGAAGTGAACAGTAAGCCAAGGGTGATGAGATGTGAAAGTGCTGCTATAGCAGCTGCACCCAAGCTGTAACAGCAGCAAAGAGAAGGGGCTTTGAAATCAGTCTGGGGCGAGAAGTGGTGAAGTGGTTAAGACGTTGGACTCCCACATGACTGACCGTGGTTTAAGTCCTGAATCTGGTGGCTTGGAAATCACACCGGGCACATGTGCATGCATGTCCAAAATCCCAAGAGGAGAATGGAGAAAGGATTGTGGTGTGGCTAACACATGAGGGATGATTTCTTACCTTCTCTCCATTTGTCTCTGCCTCTCTCCAGCGAGTGCAAGAGCCCTATAGCAATTAAAAAAAAAAAGAAAGAAAGAAAACAAAACAAACTAAAAGAAAGAAAAGAAGGAGGAAGAAATCTGTCTGAAGCATTATGGAAGGCTTTCCAGAAGAGGAGCCACTTGGGCTGAGTCTTCAGAGATGGAGATGAGAAAAAAGCAGATGTTCCAATAAGAATTAAGGTTTAGGCAAAGGCATGGAGGTATGGGACAGTTTGGTGCAATGGAGAGCTAGCGCTGTGTGGCTAAAAGCACACAGTACAGGACAGTGGTACTGGGCCTTGTACCTTGCCTGGACAGCTTGTGTGAAAAAGAGGTCAAGGACTTGCCCTCAAGGAGTCTGACTCATCAGGTTGGGGACCAGAGCCAAGGAATCTGTATTTTGACAAGAGTCCAGGAGATTCTGAAGCAGCTGTTCCCAGTCCACCTTAAAGTAAGTGCTGGTATCTTGCTTAAAGGCTAGGACTTGAGTGTCAAAAAGGCTAGATTGAGCCCATTTCTGCCACTTATTTGGGCAAGTTGCTTAATCTCTCTCAGCTTCAATTCTCTCATCCATACAACAGACAAATCCTCGCCAAGTTACTGTGAAGCTTAAGTGAGAAGTAATACATGGTGCACAATGCCTGTCATGTAAAGAGCTATTCAGAGAATGTCTGCCATGGGACCAGTAGTTAGCGTGATGGCTATGTCACTGGACTCCCATGTAGTCAACCGTGGTTCGAGTGCTAGACCTGGGGGCTTAAACTCACACCAGGCACATGTCTGTGTGTGCCTAAGATCTCGAGAGGAGAAGAGAGGAGGAGGAATTACGGTGTGGCCATCCTCCCTGGGTGTGATTTCTCACTTTCTGTCTCTCTGTCTCTTTCCCGTGAGCGTACATACCCTATAGCAAAAACCTCTCCAAAAAAAAAAAGTCTGCCAGAAGGATGATTTGGGCAGTATGTGAAGGATAGAATCCATAAGAGGCTTATGTGTTAAGATAGGGGATTTACCATGAAAGCTATGTAAGTCACTGTAGGTGGCAGTGTTATGTGATTAGATTTGAATTTCAAAGGGCTTTCCAATACAGTGTGGAATATAGTCTGAAAGAGGCCTGCCTCCATTAAGAAGCTACAGCAACTATCCAAGCAGGGAGCGGTGAGGACCTGATCTAAGGTGGCAGATAAGAGAATTGGCTGGATCGGGAAGGTGGGGCAGGTGCTGATTATGGGAGAGGTCAAATGGGTAGAACTATGGGAATCTGCCCAAAATGTGTAGGGATCATGAAAAGCGAAAGAGAAGGATATAAGATGAAGCCCCAGTTTCTGGTCTGGGCAGCTGAGTGAACGACAGTGACATTCACTGAGACAGAGAGTAAGGTGCTGGAGTTTAGAATAGTGTCTGGAATCAAGCTTGGCCCACCATGAAAGAAACTTTTAAGATAAATACATAAAATAAAACTAGTCCCAGCACTGGTACGTACAAGTAGGCTTTATGGGAAAACAAAATTAAATTTAGCATGAGCTTATTTTGGAGCAAAACTTTTGAAGTCCATGTGTAGTTTTTCATAAGTATTTTCCACGAACTTTGTGAAGACCCCCTGAATGTATGAGAATGAGGTAGAAGCTAGTCTGCACTGGGTTGAGATAGAAACAGAAGTGACATAAACAGAAGCAGTGTGTTCCTTCCAAAATCTGGGCTGGGGGTGGAAGAACGACTGATAGTTACGAGAGGGGGCATGAGGTCAGGGTAGAGGTTCTTCCTGAGATGACAGACCAGAGGATGTCTGGAGGGAAGGCCAGTGTAGAAATTAAAGATACAGGCGAGGAGGTGAGTGAGAGACCAGGACCCTGGCATGGCAAGAGAATGGTACCAGAGCATAGACAGAGGGCTAAGTGTTGAGTTATGGGTATTTCTTCCATGTGTCCAGGTAAAAATATGTTTGTGGATAGAAGGTAGCTGGACGATTTCCTCCCCGTTCCTGACTGTGACTCTCATCAGTGATTTCCTACTATGCTACATGGCATTGCAGAGTGTTTGAGGGAGCTAAAAACTTAGACTAGATGAAGGCAACAGGAGATGGCCCTGATGATGCTGAGCGATGAGCAGAGCTGAGGGCCATAGGTGTCATTTTTCTATGCCTTGGTCAGCTGCTGTGCTGGAGGAATAAGCACTGATTTACCACTCATTCATGTTGGTATCTGGCAGGGAGAATGAGGAGCTAGATTTTACAACAGCCATAAGGGCTGATTTGATTAATTGCTGTACGAAAGAAAACAGGATGTTGATGATTGCAACCACAGCAATATCAAACTGGAAAACTGTAAGCCCCGGATACTTTGACTCCATCTTGGTTTAGTTAAATAGTTAATAGTTTAACATTGTAAGTCACTAGTGGCTGTACCCATTTAACTAGAAGCCTTGGCAGAAAAGTTTATTGATCCTTTCAAGAGCACAAAGCCCTGAGTGGAAAGCTGAAGCAGAAAACTGAAGGACATTTACAAACAAGTTACAGAGAGGTGGACAAAAACACAAAAACACACAGAAAAGAGCACTGGTCAGGTGCTGGTCTAACTTTTTAAGTTAGATATGTACTTATTCTGTATCTTGTCTTCATGAAATTGAGTTTCTGGCAAGTCTAACTTGGTTTTTTTTTTTTTTAAGAATTATTTAATGGGACCAGCAGTTAGCGTAATGGCTATGTTGCTGGACTCCTATGTAGTCGACCACGGTTCGAGTCCCAGACCCGGCAGCTTAAACTCACGCCGGGCATGTGTGCGTGAGTGCCCAAGATCCCGAGAGGAGAACGGAGAAGAGATTGCAGCGTGGCCATCCCCCCGGGGGGTGATTTCTTGCTTTCTGTCTCTCTGTCTCTGGCAAGCGCATGTGCCTATAGCGAAAAATCTCTCCAAAAAAATAAAAAAAGAATTATTTAATTTTATTTATTATTATTTTCCCGTTTGATCAGAGCGAGAGAGAGAAAGTGAGAAAGCAAGCCACCAGGTCTAGGACATGAACCATGGTGGGCCATGTGGGAGTCCAGCACCTTTAACCACCATGCCACCTGCTGGCCCCTCATTTGCTTTTTTAAATAGAGATAGCCTAAAAGAATGTAATACTTTAACCCTAAAACAGGATGACCACAAAACCTGCATTGTTCATATTTGTTGTGAAAAACTGAATTTATTCATTATATATCTGTTACAGAAAGTTGCATTTGTTAGCTGTTTGTTTTAAGAATTGGAATTATTCAACCAAGTTAAAATAATCACAGTGCCCATGTGAATAATTCACCAACTCTGACCTCATTAACTTCATTTTGTAACTGTACCACTTTTTAAGTGGCATGAATTCACTTGCTTTTTAGAGAGCACCAAACGGAATCCCTTGTCATCCTTTTCTTCCTATAGTTTAGCCAAAATAAACTGATTTTAAAACACAATGCAACACATATTTCTTTGTGGACAGCACGGAACATTTATTGAGTACATTTCTGAATGCCAGGCACTGTGCTAAGCGCCTTCGTAAACATTCTTACTGGGTCCTCACCCTGTGAGGTAGGTATAATAATCCCCATTTTATAAATGAGGTTGAACAACCACCCCAACATCCCACCAGTACACTGTGTTATAAAGAACTTGTTTGGCTTGGAGACGTGAAAGCGCTGGGGAAAAGATAGCCATAATAACCAGCTTCAAATATTACAGTGGATTCTCTGTGATGCAGAAATTAGTTACTTGGATCAGAGCATCAAGGTATAAGAATCAAAGGGCGGAAGTAACAAAAATATTCAAAACACAGCTGATTTTCCCAGGGCCATGTAATGCTGGAATCAGTACTGGATGAGGGCGAAACTGATGGTCTCTGGGGGTACCAACGCTGAGTCCACGTCCTCTTCCTCCTCTGTATTGTCCACTTCTTCCGACTCATCCTTCTCTCTCTTCATGTACTGATGTACTCACTGTTTTTTCTACACAGTTTAACTGACCTGTACTGTACTGTAACCACTAACCATGCGTAGCACTTTAAACTTAGTAAAATAAGGAATTCACCTCCTCAATTGCACTAATCACGTTCCAGTTGTTCAACAGCCCCATGTGGCTGGTGGCTACCATACCTGATGGCGCAGTTCTATTCGATGTCTATGAGACAGTGCTGGTTCAGACAGCTGAGGGAGTGACAGCAGCCTCAACAATGAAAAGTCCTTGACCTTGAGGAGTTTACAGTCTAGCTGGGAAAAAACCATCCGACAGCATTCATGAAGAGCTAACACTTGACTCAGTTCTTGCAGTGGTTCAGGAGAGTGGCCAGCACTTTCTGCGCCCATCTGGTTCTATCCTAGCGCCAGAAAGTAGGTGCCATTATCATGTCCGCTTCACAGAGAGGTTCCGAAGTTAGGTGAAGAGTGCGGCAGGGCCCCCGGACCAAGGTGTAGGGAGGGCCACCAAGGAGAGCCAGACTCCGTTGGGGGATGTTAGGGAGGATAGAAGAAAGGATTAAAATCCGCTTCTACCACACGGTTACTCAACGTGTGGGCCACCGCCGTGCCACCTACCTAGACGTCCCTGGGATGCGCCTATTGGAAACACATTTTCGCACGGTCCCCACCCAGGCCCCAGCGATTCCTTTCTGTCCACTCGATGGGCTTAGGAGTCGCCGTTCCCACCCGGCCCTCTCCACCCGTTCATCCCGCCTCCCCCCCGTCGCGGGCCTGACTAGGGTTCGGGTAGCGGGCGCCCCGGGGGGCCGGTTCCCCGTCCGACGTCAGCGCCTGGCGCACCGTGGCCGCCCGCGCGGGC
>NW_006159657.1:9279107-9280150 GCF_000334495.1 Tupaia belangeri chinensis | reverse complement strand
TTGCACGGCGGCGAAAAGGGGGAGAAAGCAGGCTACCTGCACCCCCAGTCGGTGTGCACCCGCTCTGGGCTGAGGCCGCCGTCTCCAGGAAGTTCTCCGGACTTGGAGCCGGGCCGATGACCCCGAGTCGTCCCTTGCTTTATGTTTACGCGGAAACTTCCGCGCGGTGGAGGCCTGGAGGGACCAAATCACCCTCTGGCTCCCTTGCGACCTACTAGTGACGCTAGGGTGGGTCGGGTGTTGCTGCACAGCCTTTGAAGGCCTGCGGACTGTGCTCGAATGTCTCTTTTGTGACTATGGGACCTGAGCAAATTAAAGTCTCCAAAGCCTGTGAAGTGGGATATTCAGTTCGATCCCCACGGGGCTACCGCGGAATTTAAAAGTGCTTTTGGAGAAAGCGTTTGCAGGAGATGCGTTTTAAAGTTCAACTCATTCTTCTCTTTGGAAGAGTAGAATACATTTGAGATCACAGAGCCGAAAAGGAGGCTCTCTGTGCTGAAGAGGAAGATGCTACAGTGTAAATCCAGAGATGGGGAGAGAAGGGAATTAAACTGATCCACAGCTTCCCTGTGGCCTCTTTGTCCTTAGGTAATTCCCTGGACCACTCTCCCCTGCTCTAAGCTTCCTTGACTCCGCCCTCTCCAGGTTTGCACCTTCTCCACCTCCTGTGCAAGCACCCCTTCCTCTATTTAAATATCAGTGCTCCCTAAAGTCTCGTCTCAGGCTCTTTCTGTTCAGGCTTAATTGCCATCCATATATTCCTAAATTCATATCTCCTGCTTTAGCACCGTCTCCCAGCCTCAGACCCTTGTATCCAGCTAGCTAGTGAGCATCTCCATTTGGCTTCTCACAAGACATCCGTCCAAACCAGCTTGTCTCTGTTAGCCCTTCAACCACAGCCTTCGATGTCGTGGTCACAGGGATTACCATCACCATCCTGCATTTGCACAACTGAGAAACTTCTGTTCTGCAGAGGATGGGACAAGTTACATGATCACCACCACCCTTTGTCACCTGTGTCATTATGGGTCTCATACCTCTTT
>NW_006159657.1:9258871-9278715 GCF_000334495.1 Tupaia belangeri chinensis | reverse complement strand
TCCCTTCCACGCCCATGTACTTTGTGATAACTGCTGTTTTATCTTGGCCATCTCTGTCTCGAGCACTTGTCCAGCCAGACAGCTAATGAGTATATATTGAGCACCTGCCATGTGTCAGGCCCTGAGGTAGGCTCTGTGAATACACCAGGAAACAGGACAGTCGGGAATGAATGAATGAACAAAGTAGTACCTTGATTCTCCAGCTGCTCCGGGCGCAGGTAATGAAAGAGCTGGAGCTTTAGCTCAGGCCTGGCTTATCTCTTTGAAGTTAAGAGTGAACCAAGTCCAGTGCGGACCCCCTGGGGTCTGAGGTTGAGAGCTGCAGGGTGAAGAAGCTACTGACTTGGTCCCTCCTAGTATTCAAGCCTCCTGTGAGGGAAGATTTTAGATTCCCCAATGTCTCTATGTCATCCCAGGGAACATTAAGTCCTGGGCTGGTATCTCTAGAGAGAGAATGGGTCCCGGTGGAAGCTAAAGTGTGTTGAGGGCTTCACCTTTTCTCACGGGTGACTCCATGACATTTGTCTAAAAAATAAAACTGGGCATTCCAGCTTGCTGTGTCATTACCAGTCATTAAATGTTGACCAGCACATTGCAGCCTTAAAGACAAGTGAAGCAGATTGCAAGCTGGATATGGCCCCCATCCCAGGCAGCTTCTGGTTCAGTCTCTTTTTAAAGAATGGGGAAACCGAGGCCCAGAGACACTAAGACCATTCTGCAGGTGTGTATCATAGTCACCTTTTGAATCCAGATCTTTTGAGTCCTTGCTGGGGCTTCTGCCACTGTACCTTACTGCTTACAGCCACATGGGGAGACATTCGGAGGGTAAGTCACCCAAGGAAGGGTGGGGAATGCATTTCCTAAAGGGCTGTGACTGATCTGTCTGTCTGGACCATAGGTATACTCTCAGTGGTTGCCCAGGAGAGCGGTCCATAGTCTGTTGAATGAGTGACTGGGCTGAGAGGTTTGAGGAAGGGGATTAGAGAACGGAACCGACCATGTACCAATTCCTTTGTGTAAATACCTTGTGTCTATGTATCAACATCCACTTGAGGAAGAAGGTGTTGTTTCCGCCCCATTTTCCAGATGGGAAAATTGAGGCTTCAAGAAGATAACTGAGGTCTCAAGCCAGAGAACAGTGGATTTGAACCCAGGGCTGTCTGAATTTAGACTTCATGCTACTATGTTGTATTTCCCTTTCCTCCAGAGGAATTGTGACCATTCCTCCCTTCCCCTCAAAGACCACGTACTCAGACATGGCTCTTGGCAGCGCTTGGTAGGATTGGACACAACTGGCATGTGTGGAGATGACTTGCAACGTTTGTTTTTTCAGGAATGATCACTAAGACCCAAAAAGTAGACCTGGGCCTTGGGCTCCCAGAGAAGAAGAAGAAGAAGAAGAAGAAGTTAGTCAAAGAACCAGAGACTCAATACTCAGTTTTACACAATGATAAGTATTTCTCTGACAGTTCTCCTGTAAGAGCCACATCCCTCTCTAAGAATGTGGTCCGAGGACAGGCATCTGAGATGCCTCTAGTGAAGAAGAAGAAAAAGAAGAAGAAGGAGAAGAAGGAGAAGAAGAAGAAGAGGAGGAGGAGGAGGAGGAAGGGCCATAGCACCCTTAGTGAGGAGCCGCCATAATCTGAGACCCGGTTGCACGCCCGACCAGCAGACAAGTCACCCAGCCCCAGGAAGCAGTCCCTTGGTTACTCTGAGGTCTGCAGGGGGGAGAAGAAGACAAAGAGGAAGTCCTTGTTAACTCTGGCTGTGTCCCATGGCTCAGGGACAAAGACCTCCCCAGACCGCAGACCAAGTGACGAGGTGACCAGAGTTGGCAAGAAGCTTAAAAAACACAAGAAGGAAAAAAAGGCCAAGGATGGTGCAGCCTTCTCAGTCCAGGACCCTTGGTCCTGCGAGGCTGAGGATGCGCTGTACAGTTGCTCCGAGGAGAAGGAGGGTGAGGAGCAGACAGCCTTGGGGCAGAAACGGAAGCAGGGCAGCCCCAGGGAACACAGGAAGATGAAGAAGAAGAAAATCCACGAGGAAGGAGACCCTGTCCTGGGCCACTCCAAGCTCTCCAGGTCCGTGGAGGGCAGCCCTAGGAAAGTTAGCAAAAAGAAACTGGTCAAGGTTGAGGCTCCAGAGTATATCCCGATAGAAGATGGCCCAAAGGCCCCAGCCAAGAAGAAAATGAAGTCCAAGAAAAAGGTGGAGCAGCAAGGCATTGAGGAGCCGGCTCTGAAAAGGAAGAAGAAGAAGAAGAAAGAGAGTGGGGCAGCAGGAGATCCGTGGGAGGAGGTAGGTATTCTTACAGAAATGGACTTTACCTTGCGAGGACCAGGGTGGAGATGAAGTGTGTGTGTGTGTGTGTGTTTGTGCGCACGCACGCATGGGTGCTTATGCATTTAGCTGCCAGAACCCTAGTTCAGTTAACTTCTACTAGAAAAGAGGTCTATTGACACATCGAATTGGAAAAGGAGTGATTAGCTTCAGGTATGGTTGGATCTAGGGGCTCCTGCAATAGCATCACGAATACCAGTGGCCCTTGCTATTGAAACTCGACTGTTCACTGTATGTACCTAGGAACTAAAGAAATTGGAGTCAAGGAGGAGACACCAGAAGAACAAGGGCTTCAGCACCCGCTGGATAGGTCTTCATCTCCGAGCCATGGGGATGATGAAGCCTCCCCTTGCTAGTCTTTCTTTTTTTTTCTCATTAATTTTAATCTTACTCTAGGGTGCTTGTGCCTGCTGGAGAGAGACAGAGAGAAGGAGAAAGAGGAGAAATCACTCCCCGCCCCCAAGGGTGATTGGATGATCCATTTTCTTATATTCTCCTCTTGGAATTTCAGGCGCACACACCCATGTGCTGACATGCTTTTCAAGCTACTGGGGTCTGGAATTTGGGATCCAGCTGCCTTAACCACTCAGTTAAAGGATAGCCCTGAATTTCTTGCTCTCTGAATTCTTGCTTCTTGCTGTCCAAAACTCAGGAATCGACCAGCTCTAGATAACAAGTACCCAGAGAGTACCCAGAGCTATACTCTCTGGGCTCAGTATATGCAGCTTAGGAGTCACATGGTCTCTGTGGCAGGAGATGTCAGATGTTTCTCCTCGACTCTGGGCACTGAATTCTCTGTCTCGGCTTTGGTCCCAGCCTCCTCCCCAGTCCCCATCCCTGCCAGGATGGTCCCAGCCACTCTGTGCTTCCCTTCTAGTGCAGCTGCCCCCACAGCAGGAAGGGTGGCCCCCCCTAAGTGTTGACAGTCTCAGGGCTGATCTTATAGGACAGGTCTCAGTTGGGTCATTTTAGCTGGAGCCTTGATCTGAAGCTGTGGTTAGGGGCTGAGGGTGTTAGTCTCCCCAAGACCATGCCATCTGAGATGGGGGAGAGAGTTTCTGAGAGGAAAACCCAGCCCTACTGCCAGGACGAAGGGAGTGGATGACAGCATGTCCCTGTCCTGATAGGTGTCCTTGAGTGGGGGAGGGGCGGAAGAGGGGACCTGGAGGGCCAGAGACTCAGACCTGTAGTTCCCTGGCTGTGCTGTTGCCAGCTGGCCACCTCTCCTGTCCTTGAGGTGTGCGTGTGGACATGCAGGTGGAGAGAAGAGGGTGTGTGTCCTGCTCCCAGACGTGCCTGTCCCCTCAGAGTGGCTGGTGGCTGACATTCCTTGAGCACTCCTGGTACGCCTGGCACTGTGCTGAGGGCTCTTCATGTGCTAGCCCATTTCATCCTCTTTCCAGTCCAGCCAGGCAGCAGCTGTGCTGACCCCATGTCACAGAGAAGGAAACTGGGACAGAAGGGGGTTCAATACCTTGTCTAAGGTCACCTAGCTGGGCATAGTCTGCTATCACAGCTTGGCATCTTATCCCTTCCCAGACAGCTGTGTAATCTCACAGAAGCTGCCTAAGAAATGGCTGTGCTAGGAGAGAAAGCCCTGGGTTCTCTTCTCAGCTCTGCACCAACTGGTGGGGTGACGTCGGGCCAGCCATTGCCCTGGGGCCCTTAAGTAGTAGTGATGGCTGATTAGTCCAGAGCACTTACTGAGGGTTGGCCTGGCCTGGCAGAGGAGGCTCAGTTAATGCTGACTGGAGCCAGGTGATCAGGAGGGTGTCTGGTCTGCACCCAGCTTGGCAGGTGGGCCTGGGAGGGCAGGGCCTCTAGAGCAGGTGCCTGCGGTGGGAGTTCTGGCTGTGGCACTTCTTGTGGTTTTGCTGTAGTCAGTTGGACTTGGTCTCACCATTATCTTCCACCTTTCAGAAACTCAGGGCTGAGGGGAACCCTGGAGAGATTAGAGCCTAGGCCCCATCAGAATCTGGAGTCCTTTCTCCCGGGAGCTCAGGGAGAAGCAGTCCCCTGTGCCTGGCATCTCCTGTGCTGGGGATGCTCCTCCCCACCCCCCAGCAGCCTGCTGAGTCAGGCAGGGCTGGCCGGGTAGTGCCAGTGAAGAACCATCCATGGATCTTCTGCACGTATGCCAGGCGCCAGGCAGGACACGCTTAAAGGAAGGACGCATAGGGACCAGTGGTTGGCGTAATGGCTATGTTGCTGGATTCCCATGTAGTCGACTGCGGTTTGAGTCCCGGACCCAGTGTCTTAAATTCATGCTGGATGCATGTGTGTGCCCAAGATCTTGAGAGGAGAATGGAGGAGAAGGAATTGTAGTGTGGCCTCCCCCCCCACCCCCTAGGTACTGCAGGAGTCGGGGTTTTCCTATCAGCAGGGTGGGGAGGGAGGTGCCGTGATAGCCGCCATGTGGGGAAGCAGGAGTTAGAGCTGCCTTGGTGGTTCAGGCAGGTGAGGCGGCCTCCAGGACTCAGAGGGGAGCTCGTCTCAGCGGGCTGGTGTGGTGTCCCTATAGGTCAGGTGATTCTAGGAAAGGCCACACACCGCACCTTGATTCAGTAGCCCAGGGTTAGAGTCAGCTTTGCCTCTGAGCTGTGGGGTGACCTTGTGGTTGACCTTTACCATTCTGAAGCCTCAATTTCTTCATCCATCCGCTAGGTTGGTGCCACCAGTTGGGTGGGAGAATCGTGGAAGAGAAAGGATGAGAAGGGTGTTCTTATCCAAGACAGTGTCTAGGTGGCACGAGTAGGAGGTAGCCTTTTCTGGTCTGGGGTCTTTTCTGGACTCCATCATGATCTCACCCCTCCCCTGCTGGGCTCGGGACAGAGACCACGCATGGCAGGCATGAACCTGACCACCTCTGCCCTCTCTGCAGGAGCCAGACACAGACCTGGAGGTGGTGTTGGAAAAGAAGGTGTCCCTATAGGTCAGGTGATTCTAGGAAAGGCCACACACCGCACCTTGATTCAGTAGCCCAGGGTTAGAGTCAGCTTTGCCTCTGAGCTGTGGGGTGACCTTGTGGTTGACCTTTACCATTCTGAAGCCTCAATTTCTTCATCCATCCGCTAGGTTGGTGCCACCAGTTGGGTGGGAGAATCGTGGAAGAGAAAGGATGAGAAGGGTGTTCTTATCCAAGACAGTGTCTAGGTGGCACGAGTAGGAGGTAGCCTTTTCTGGTCTGGGGTCTTTTCTGGACTCCATCATGATCTCACCCCTCCCCTGCTGGGCTCGGGACAGAGACCACGCATGGCAGGCATGAACCTGACCACCTCTGCCCTCTCTGCAGGAGCCAGACACAGACCTGGAGGTGGTGTTGGAAAAGAAGGGCAACATGGATGAGGCGCACATAGACCAGGTACGACCCGGGCCCCTCCTCTCCCTCCTGCAGCCTCCTGTTACTCCCCAGAGGCAGGTTTGCCACTGACCAGGTCCCAAAATCCTGGTCTCAGAGACGCCAGGGACTTCAAAGGCCACTGAGCCAGTTTCTGTGGCATGCCTACAGGGACAGGGAACTTGCACCCTCTCCGTGTCATGCCCGGGGACTCCTCTGGCATGTGATAAGGAACCTGAGTTTCTGCAGCCCACCACAGGGATCTGGACATATCTTGAAGACCCCATAGCTAGGACCTTTCTCAGTGTAGTGAGAGGTTCTGTCTTGGGTACCCAGGCAGGTGGGTCCTGGAGCCTTTCTTTGGTCCTAAACTCGAGCCTGACAGGACGGAGGGGGGCTGCAAGGCCTGCCACGAGGCTGGTCCTAGCAGAGGCCCTCCCTGACTCTCGGTTTTCCCCATGGGAGGCAGGGGTCGTGACAGAGTGCCACGAAGACCATGTGAGGTGAGGTCTGCGAAGCAGTGGGCAGGCTGCCTCCTGTCTGCTTGGTAAGTGGCAGCAGGACTCTGACTGCTGTCCCCAGGCTCCCTCAGCAAGTTGGGGCCAAATGCTAGATTAGAGCCATGGGGGCTTTCGGGAACTCTCTCTGGAGGGACCCTCATGAGGTCATGGGAGTCACTGGAGTGATACCACAGAGCCCTCATCCAGGGCCTGGCACAAAACGCTGTCCCCCAGAAATAGCTTCCCAGCATTCCCAAGTCATAGGCATGTTCGGCTCTCGGAGTAGGGCCAGCAACCGCCACAGCTGCCGTGACAGGGTCAGGTGGCCACACGGGGCACAGGGATAGGGCCCCGACTCATCCAGATTCCCAGTGCTTTCCTGCTCCTTCCCCAGGTGCTCTTAGTCCTGCGGAGACAAGGCCTCGAACCCCTGAGCCCTCATGCACTTCCTGTGCACAAACTCCCAACAGCCCCTTCGCCTTGTGTCCATGCCCGTGAAATCCAAAGTCTAAGAAAGTTCTTCTCTTTAGGATGGCCCATGGTCAGAAAGCTTAAGTGACTTACTCAAGGCCACATAGCTTGCTAGTAACAGGGTGGGCTTCAAACTAGTTTGCCTGATTTCACGGCCTGTCTTTCTAGAAAATGATGCTGTCATCACACGTTAGCGACGGTATCCTCTGCACCAGGAGGCAGGGCTTGGACATTGCATTGTGGGAACATTTCTACCCAAAATGGCCATGATAGATAAAACTTATAGTGGGGAAGGTAGTCACTTCAGTTTCTAAAAAAATTAATTCTGCAGTAGAAATCTTGGCTAAAGAGGATTTCTCCTCTTAGGAGGCTGGCCCACCGTCAGGCAAGGGACCGTAGTCCTTGACAGCTTCCCTTGTGGTCTTGATCAAACAGCCACACTCCCTCCTGCCACCTCCATTCCTCCCAACCTCATCTTTGTCCTGGGTTTAAGCTCAAAAGAAAACACTCGTTTTTCCCCTCCGTCCTCGTTGCTCAGGTGAGGCGAAAGGCCTTGCAAGAAGAGATCGACCGTGAGTCAGGAAAAACGGAAGCGTCTGAAAACAGGAGGATGGTAAGCTTGGTGTTGGGCCTCCACGCGGAGGCACGCATAATGTGCTGAGCCCTCCTCTCCCACAACACAAGACATGGAGTGGGGACCAGGTGCTGCCCCATCCCACCTGCTGCTCCCTATGCAAGAGTTGGTCCTGAGCTGATTTCCTTCCTCTGAGAGGGGTGCTTTCCTCCCTTCTGGGAATCTGGTCTGCAAGATAAGCTGCCTGAACCTTGGTCTCTAGCCTGGATGGGTGACCCAAGGACATACCATGATGAGCTCATGCCAGTAGAGGATGGGGACCTTGGAGAGCTGCTAAGAGCAGGGGCAGGAGGCGGAGAGGAGAGCAGGGCTGTGGCTGCCCACTCAGGACTGGCCTCAGATCCAGTTTGGATGGGAACTGCCCAGGCTGGGCCTGAAAGGATGGGATGGACAGGTGGGAGGACAATGCTGGGACACACAGCGGGGCGGCTTGGTGGGCAGGCTGGGGCCTTGGTGCTCACTTGTCTTGTAGCTCCCTGCGGTAATGGGTGGAATAGCTTTGTTTGTTCTGGCCCCTGCTTTGCCGGGTGCCCTGCCAGGTGCTGGGTATAGAGGCCAATGAGGCCAAGGGATCG
Source organism: Tupaia belangeri chinensis (assembly GCF_000334495.1). Taxonomy (NCBI): domain Eukaryota; kingdom Metazoa; phylum Chordata; class Mammalia; order Scandentia; family Tupaiidae; genus Tupaia; species Tupaia belangeri. The sequence goes on along the minus strand of NW_006159657.1, from coordinate 9,270,858 downwards.
ATCGCACTTGCAGTCTGGCTGGGCAGGGGGTGGGTTTGGTAGGGAAGCAGGATTAACCCGGAAAGGAGGATCGTTTCAGATAGCAAGGATGCTGGGAGAAAGGAAGCAGAAAGTGAGCTAGAGAGAGGCTGGGCAAGGGACGCCACCTGGGTGGGGCAGTGACACAAGGTTGCTTGGAGAAGGTGACCTTGTCCAGAGACCTTAAGGTGCAGAGGTGGCAGCCCTGAGAAGGCAGAACAAAGGTCATTCCTATCAGGGCACGGGCCAGAGTCAAACCCCGGGTGGGAGAGGTGGACTGTGAAGGCCCATCAGGTGTGCAGCGCAGGCACGGGGGTGACAGGGTGGAGCTGTGCCAGGCCAGCCTCAGCAGCTTGTGTGGACTCTGATTGCAGCCGCAGCCTGGTTAGAAGGCTCAGCCTCTGGTCACAGGCCTAGGTGACAGATGGCACAGAGAAAAACGCCTTGTGATCGACTTCGGAGGCATGGCAGGGGGACTGGCTAACAGGCCGGCTCTGGGGAGAGGGAAAGGAGGGTCAGTGCCAGCGAGGTGGGCCTTCATGCTGTCTGAGCCTTCCGAGCAGACAGAGGAGCCAGATTTCAGGGAAGATCTGAAGTCAGTTACTGGCTGTGCACGCTAGCTGTGAGTCGCTAGGCTGCGTCCCCTCTCTGTGCCTCAGTTTCCACACCCATATAATGGGATTCCTGCCTTGGCCCAGTGGGGTGCCGTGAGGCTTTGCTGTCCTTCTCTGGGTGGCTCCTTTCCCTCCACCCTGTTGAGCTGAGCAGAGCTGGTAGGAGCCCTGAGGAAGGCAGGAGGGGCAGCAGCCTCCGAAGCTGCAGGGCTCCAGGAGCTGTACCTGGAAGGGCCTGATGGTAGGAAAGCAATCCTGGAGTACAGGCCTAGGCTCTGCCAGGGGCGCTTTAGATGACACTGCCTACCCTGCTGGGGCATGGGGTGAAGATCCAGGCCAGCTCTGGGCCTTCTGGCTGGGTCAGCTGCTCTTAGCATGGCTCACGCAAGACCAGCCAGACTGCTGGCTGCGCTGTCCTCATACCCTGTTTGTACCCATCATAGGCGGCCTCCATTCTAGATGTTTTAGACCAGGGAAGCTGTAGCGATCCTGAATCTGGGGCATCTTGAAGCTGGGAGGATGTGTCACTGATGCACTTGGAGCATTCAGAGCAACGACTGATTCTTAACTTTTCTCAAAGCTGACCTAAAAACAAATCAGCTGCAGGCGACAGGCGTGCAGGCAGAAAGGTCTCAGCATGGCCAGCAGCTGTCGAGGTGGCATGAGAACAGTCAGGTCTTGAGGACTTAAAACGTGCCAAACTTCTTGTACCGGGTTAAGTCTCATCAAAGCCCTGTTGTGGGGTGTGAACACTCCCATCTTATGGATGAGGATGTTGAGGCTCAGAGAGTCACATTGGTGTGGCTGCATCCTGGGTCTGCAATAACTAGTACTAATTAGGCCTCTCCCCTCAGTTAAGCTGCAAACCTCCATCAGTAAAATGGGATTCTTCATAGGGCTTTTGCTAAGATTAATAAAACAAACCACTGCCAAGCTTATTAACTGTAGCTGGTATGCAGTAAGCATTTCATCAGCTGAGTCCCACCTGGTGGGTCTGGCATTGAGGGAGGGAAAGGGGTTTGGAGTCAAGGAAAATAACCACTTTTTTCTCATATTGCAGGGAACCCAGTTTGGCCAGTGGGATACTGCTGGTTTTGAAAGCGAGGAACAGAAACTGAAATTTCTCAAACTTATGGGTGGCTTTAAAAACCACTCCCCCTCATCCAGCTGCTCCCCTAACACGGGTGGACGGTCCCACATGGCCCTCAAGAAGGCGGCCGCCAGCCTGCAGCAGAACCTGCAGCAGGACTACGACCGCGCCATGAGCTGGAAGCACAATCGCGGAGCCGGCCTTGGCTTCTCCACTGCCCCCAACAAAATCTTTTATATTGACAGGAACGCCTCGAGGTCAATCAAGTTGGAAGATTAAACTGTAGTGTATGTCCCCCCCCAAATTGCTTTTACTACTCAGTTTTGCAGACGAAAGCCATCTGACAGTTGTCTCGAATCAAGCACCTGCAAGGATTAAGGACAACTATCCTGATGGGCTTGAATGATCCAGGGTGGGGGCAGCTCACGTTTCAGAGGCCAAGAGAATGAGTGAAAACAATGGCCGTCCAGACATTCCATCCCGGTTTGCAAGACCTCAGTGTGGATAGTAATGGCAGCTAACATGGAGAGTTTAGCCACTGCCAGGCCCATACTGAAGTGCTTGCATTCATGCATTTAATTTTCATAATGGGTGCTATTATTATCCCCACCTTATAGACGAGGCAACTCAAGTTCAGGGATAAAGTAGTAAATCATCCAGGGTCACCCACCAGTAAGTGCCAAGTATTGTCCTTTTGTACCCAAGTCTTAAACCAATATTCATTACTCAGAATGCCTCCTCTAGGGAATTTCACCCAGAATATTCGTTGGGGATCAAAATGCCTTTTGACTGAAGAAACAGAAGTTTGATGACATGTCAGTATCACATACTGGAAGTGGAATCAGTGAGAGGGACTCATTTTCCTCCCCGCTGTCTGGGAGTCATTGCAGGCAGAGGCATCTAGGCTGCCTGCACCGAGCAGGTGTGTCTGAACTGAGCATTTAGAGGCCCTCTAAATGCCCCCACTGCCGGGAAGTGTGACTTGGAACCAGTCTTCTCTCTCTCAGCTGCTGCCTTCCACTCCGAGTGCTGAGCTGAGGTCGGAGCTTGGTGCTTTAACTGGATTCTGAACAAGATGTTTTTAGAAAGCAAACAGTTCTGCAAACGAACCACTGGCAAACTTCCAGGGAGGTCTTTGGTTAGATTCCTTTCCATCACAAGGAAGAAAGTCCCCGGTGACTTCTGTGGTGGTGGTGGTTGAATGCTAAGGCCCATGGCAATGACACTGGAAATTGCCTCAGTAGCTGTGGGGACAGTGTTGCCAAGTCAACTCTACACAAGCCTCAGCCCTAGGTAGTGACTTGAATGGCATTTCCTCCCACTCACTACCTTTGTGCTTCCCAAAATACAGGTTCTGATGGATACAGTTTTCATATCACTTGGCTTGAACACCCCCTACAGACATTCCAGCCCAGGCAACTCGAACACCAGGAAATTCAGTGTCTCGGGTGGCAGAGGTTGACTGAGCAGTTCACCAGGAAATGTCCTTTTCCTCTGTGTCCTGTCATCACTGTTGGCTTCATCAAACTGGTAGAAGGCTGGCAGTAGCAATTCAGTACTTTAACCTCCACACCACCTGCTGGAATGTCAAGACCCTAGAATATTCCAAAGGAAGAAGGAAAACCTCTGCAGCTCCAGAAAGCTTTGAGAAGCTCAAGACTCATTGCTCAGCATGAGCATTTGCAAGGACCCATTGGGTCACTCCCCTCAGACCAGGAGGTTGGCCTGGCCTTTTATGGCTTCACCTTGAGGCACATAATGGAAGAGGCCATCCAAATGCCCAGAGAGTAAAGCTCTACATTTGAGGTGGCTCCTGGGCGCTCTAAGGAACAAATCTCTCCTAGCCTTGGTCAACACTACAAGGATTTGGTCAGTATAAAAGAGAACCAGCCACCTGTCTACTCCAATGGTTTTCTTCCTGTTGAAGAGGTCATGCTAGTTTGGGTATGCCTTAGTGCATCAGGAAAAGATGGTGTTTGGATATCCCTTGGGTAATTTTGGAGCAGATGATTGTCCCCTCTTCTTGCCCTATCCAGGCCTTGCAACTGATAGCTCATTATGGTGTGATGGCCGGGCCTTTCCCTAGTGTAAATAGTCTCTGTGTCATAGGGTTTGATTTTCTAACACCACTGGCTCACAAGTTCCAGTTGCTTGGGGAGATTTATTACCTCTTTGTGTATGTAAGAACGTAGACTGAAACCAGTAGTTGGGAGAGCCAACCCAAAATGGTGAACGTCCTCAGAACGAACATATCCTTGTCTGCCTTCCAGCAGCACAGCCCATGGTCACTCAGGTCCTGTGGCAGTCTGTAGTCAAGGGAGAGGTGGTGTTAGCTGGTGCTAGGTGGCTCCTGGTGCTCGCTGGCCCCCAGCCTTTGCAAATGAACAAATCTGGCCACCCCTGGCCACCTTTCCCTATGTGCAGTGCCCTCCCCGAGCTGTCTACAGGTTTCTCAGTGTGACTTCCCATGTCCTTCATGTTCTGACTAGAACATAGCCTTTCTCTGGGTTACTAGACTCAGATAGTGGCCTCAGGAAGTCTGAACAACACGTGTAGCCAAGGTCTGTCTTGGCTGTTGAGGTCTGTTCTCCAGTGTGGCTGCTTTTCCCTTGGGATTCTCATTGGCTGACGAGAACCTTCACCTCCTCACACCTGCCCTCTTTGGCTGTCCCCAAAACCTGGTTTTCAGCATTGTTCATGTAAGTGGTTCCTACTCTGTCTCTGCCTTAGCCCACAGGCCTTACCCTGAGACCATTTCCACAACTGGAGTGGCCCTCCCAAAGTATGTGCCAAATGGATGCAGTTCTAAAAGAAGTGTCTTCACTCTGCAGACTATTGGGACGGTTGGGTTGGTGGTAGGCAGAATGCCCACCCCCATGATATCCCCAGAACCTGGGAGTATGTTAGGTTACTAGGTAAAAAGGCATTAGGGTACCAGGTGGGATTAAGTTTGCTAATGAGCTGTCCTTAAGTAAAGAGATTATCCTGGGTTGTCTGCTTGAGTCTACTTTACTCATGGGTACCTAAATGTGGAAGAAGCAGGCAGAAGTAGCAGTGTCCAAGACTTGTAAGAACTTCACTCAACCAGCCCTATGGGAAAGGAAAGGCCAGGAGCTAAAGAATGTAGGTGCCCTCTAGAAGCTGGAAAAGGCAAGGACACCCTACCCCACCCCACCCCATCCCCAGAGCCTTTAGAAAGGAACACAGCCCTGCGCACTTGACCAAAGCCCAGGGATGCCAGTCAACTAATGACCATCACAACTGTCCAATGATAAAATTGGGTCATTTTAAGCGCTGTGTTGTGGTAGGTAGCAATAGAAGGTGAATGCAGGTCTCGTGCAGAACTTTCCCTCTGCTTTACCTACTTTATGAAAGGAGTCACTCGGACTGCTGCCTCATTTCTCCTGCTAGTGGCCTTCTTCCCATGTAGACTGCAGCTTTCAGAGGCTGGCTCTGATTTATTCTGGCTTACTGACAGGCCAGGAAAAACCACACAACATGCAAGACCTAAGCCTCTACCTGGCACCAGGTCCTTTGGAAAGTCCAGGTTCAGGTCACTGTGAAAGCAGTGAGAATCCACCGGGCCAGGCTTGGAAACGAATGCCGTCCAACAGAAGCAGCCTCAAACTAGAAGAAATGACTTAGCACAGCTTATGAACTTGACAATTGTTTTCCACTTAAGTAGCATCATATAGTAACAATAGTATGTAAAATTATTTTAATGAAAATACATTGGTGAAATAAAGACCACTTGGCAGAATTTGAGTGACATGACTGCTTTCTGAGTTATTTTCTTTACTGCTTTCTGAGGGTGTGTTGTGTTTAGTTAGTGAAAGAGGGAAAGGTATTCCATAGTGTTTCTTCTGCTCTTTGTGGAGAATTCTCTTCAGAATTTCCTGGGAAGTGGGGGGCCAACAGATGGTGTGGTGGTTAAGGGCACTGGACTCCCACATGGCCGACTATGGTTTGAGTCCTGGACCTGGCGACTCGTTTTCTTGATTTCCTTCTCCATCTCTCTCACTCTGTCCCTCTCTGGTCAAATTAAATACATAAATAAAAGTTAATTTTTTTTTTTTTTTGGCTAAAGAGTTTCTTGGGAAGGATGTCATCAAGTTGACTAGAAAATCCACAGCAATACTCTTGGTCCTAAACGGTTCAGTAAATTTAAGTTTTTAATGAATCTACTGAGGGAGGGAGAGGGACACAGAGATGGGTGTTTTGACAAGGTCTCACTGTGTCCTGATCTTCCTGCCCAGCCTCCCAGTTAGGATTACAGGAGTGTGCAACATCCCCCTCTCCAAGCTTCACATTAGCCTGGGAGCCAAACCTGTGGCCTCCAGCCTCCCAAGCACTGGTGCTACTTGGGCCCCAAACCCAAATGGGCCATATACATTTATTTTTTTAAATTATTTTACCTCTTTTCTTTTTAAAAAATCTTGTCAGAGGGAGCATGTGCCCTCTGGAGAGAGACAAAGCAATTGCCGTGGAGAATGGTCACACCACAATCTCTTCTCCATTTCTACCCTCCTTTTGGGATTCTGGTCATGCACGAATATGTACCCGGTATGTTTCTTAAGCCACTGGGGGTCTAGGACTTAAACCATGTGGGACCATGTGGGTTTGGATTCCTTAACCATTAGGCCATGGAGCTGGCCCAACCAATCTCTTACTTTCTGAGGTCAACTCTGTTCACAGTCACCTTGCTTCATAGTAAAGATGAAATGTAACCTATGCCCTGTTTCTCTTCCAGAAGCACAATAGCTTGGGGTACTTTTAATCCACAACTCAGATGCCCTTTCCCAAACAGTGGATCCTAGCTACAACTCAACCATTGATATCGGTGCTCTTATTGTTGGTGGAAGCTCACCAGCACTAATTCAAGAATCAGGTTCTACCAAACTGGTAGCAGAGAAGTAGAATCACATGCCGTTTAGAATTATGGCTGTAAAACAAAGCAGGCTAATATGTTTAGACACGTTCTCTTTCTTCTGGAGGAAGAGAGTCAGAAGCAATTAAATGAACAGTCATGTACATAAATGTTGCTTGAGGTCATTTATTCAGTTACAGCATATTTTCCACTGAAACCAGAGTGAAACTCGGAATTTGACCTTTCTCCTTCCACTAATATATTCTAGATCTAGTCAAGAGCTGCGTTTGATAGGAAAGGAGTTAATTAAGTGATACAAATCCCAGATTTGGGGACTCTCTAACATGAGCGTACACCGTCTGAAACTGACTGTACCTGGCACAGTGGAACTTTGTAAGTGGACTGCTTTTCAAAGTTCTTTTCAAAACCATGAAAAAGCAAACATTTCCTAGAAAAGAAAAATGTTACTTATGTTCTCTTGCTTCGCTCTTGCTAAACACCCACCTGGCCCTCGTCTGGGGCTTTACCAAGAACCTGAGAGCCACGTGTGCAGGGAATCACTAAGACACTGGTGGATTAATTTAATGCCCTGACGGTTCTCACTTCTGCACTGTCAGAGTAACTCAGGTAGAGGCCAGAGATTCAACCAATTTGTATATATATAAAAATAAGATAAAAACCAAAACTAAATTCCAATAAGCATTCAGAATGGCAAAGCTGGGCCTTTCACACTTGGCACCAGAGTCCCCACCGGAGACAGGCTTAGAGGTCAGGTCCTTGTTTGCAGAGGGAGTCTGAGGGCCAGCTCAGTCAGGTGACTCATGTCTGGTTGTTTGCTTTGCTTCTTGATATACTCCAGGGTTTTCACCTATGAAGAAAAAGGAAGGTCCATCTCATTTCTGGTTCATAATTCTCTATCCTTGCTGCACAAGGCTCCGATATATACACCAGTATCACCAGTATATGAGCTTATACTATTTAGCAGAAAATAGGAAATCATTTGCAGGAAGGGAAGAAATCAAAGTCTTTAAAAGTTATGAGGCCCGTAGGTGGAGTGGTGGTTAAGGTGTTAAGACTCCCACATGGCCGACCATGGTTCAAGTCCTGGGCCTAGTGGCCTGAGAATCACGCCAAATGTGTGTATGCATACCTAGAATTCTCAGAGAAGAGTGGGAAAAAAGGGACTATGGCATGACCATCCCCCCCAGGAAATGACTTCTCACTTTCCCACTCTTTCTCGCTTGCTCTCTGACAAGCACATGTGTCCTATGACCAAAACCTAAATAGCCGTTCTTACTGGGTCGTTGGAAAACTCATAATGTATCTTTTTATGTTTTTCTATGCAAAAATGCATCATGATTTTTCCGATGATCCAATAGATTGCAACTTGCCCTTAAAGTCAGATTTAGGTATGACCAGAAATAATTGATGTTTTCATATGTATGAATCTTATTCAGGGAAATAAATGTAATGCCATTCTTATTAGCACTAGAAAGTGACCCTGCAGAGTTCTTGCTTAGAGGGGAGCTTGGAACTAATTGCTCCCAGTCTGCAGTGCTGGGCTGAGGCACACCTCGGGCGGCTTGTGCTACTTGCGAGAGGTCCCTGGAGTGAGTCCTGGTATCTGCACAGCCGTGCCTCTGTGCCAGGTGCCACAGGTTGACAGAGAGCTGGTTGAGCTTGTTGTTGCGCAGGTCGCCATGGGCCAAGATGCTGTTGAAGAAGGAGAGACCCAGCAAGCTCTGGCGCTTCAGGGCCTGAAACAGAAAAGGTTATTACCTTGCAGCAGGGCTCGTGGAGATGCCGTGGACAGTGAAGACTCAGGTAGATCAGGCCTGGATTCCAGTGCCAACTCTGCCACATACTCCAATGCCACTTAGCCTGCCAGTGACAAGCCTTCTTGCTGTAATGCAAATACAACTTAAAACCAAAAGGCTTTAACCAACCTCTTTAGGGTATGTCTGCAAACTGGCCAAGTTGTAGCCACTGTTCCTGCCCTTGGGCACTGATTAATAAGGACAAACAATCGCTCCTCATGAGTAGAGCTCCCCAGTGTGTGGTGCCCACCTCCAGCTTGTATAGGAACAGTTTTACCCTCTAACACTAGATTTTTCCTCATGCTCAGTAATCTGATGTGAGAGGTGTCTTACCATAGAAGGTTTCACCGTAGCATCAGGGTAGACCAAACCCAAACCCTAGCATTGAATGGTAGAGACAGAAGGGGAAATAAATCTTACAAACGCAACAGCAGGCCCTGGAGAAAGGATACACTCTCCCAAAGTTAAATGAAGGCACTTGGGAAGGCCATGCCACCAGGTGGGCATCGCTGTTTCTGGATGCCCATGGCAGGGAAGGTCACATGCCTGAGCTGGGCCCTTGCTCGTGACATATGACCTCCCATGACACCCCATGACCTCAGTGTCACAAAAGCCACAGACATCTGCTTTGTTCCCTGGCAGCAAGCAGGCACAGAGCCCTCCGAGTGGCCAGGGACTCCTCTGTGCTCCACACGACTTGCCCCACTCAGTCTTCACACTGCTCTCTGCAGCCATAGCACATTTACAGCCCCCCAAGGTAGGCAGAACTGGCGAGCTGTCCTTCAAACTGCTCATCCCAGGGTGCTCCAATATTAGTCCATGTGTGCTGTGAAGGGCTTTGCAGGGGAAATTGAGACAGGAAGATTATCCTGGATTATCTGGGTAGGTCCAATCTGAACACCTGACCCCTTGAAAGCAGAGAGCTACCTCAAGCCAGAGTCAGACACGAGCAGTGGAAAAGGAAGGCAGAGGAATGATGAAGTGGGCGAGGTGTGGGGCAGGGGGTCAGACTTCAAGCATGAGGAGGACGTGACCGACCATGACCCACCACAGTCTGACTCCATACCCCTCCCCATGCCACAGACCCACGGTTAGCATCGTATTAGGAATCTAAATTCTGAGGAGGCCAAGAGACCTGCCCGGTGCAGATTGCCAACTTCAGTCACACCATTCTACCCAGGGAGAATAGATGGCTTGAACTTGGATTGAAACATATTTTCTTCTGCTATTCTCAATTACTCTGGGTGGATAAAACCACACGATCAACCACCAAGCCGCTGTCCATCCACCTATCATCCCACAGATGTGAGCACCCCCAAACTGAGTCTGCCTTGGCAACAGCCTGGACAAGGTGACAGTCACAGATGCAGCTGAGTTGACTGTGAAGCGCCTCATCATCGTGGAGCAGGGTCACGCTGTGAGTGCCTCAGCCTCTGTGCTCGGGGCAGAGGGCATGTGGGCAGGGAGCGAGTGCAGCATCCACAGGCGGCGCTCTGGCTGCCTTTTCTCTGCAGGCTATGGTTCTGCTCAACTCGGGACCTGGGCCCACTCTGCCCCCTTAAGCTGGCCTTCAGCTGACACCCAGAACAGAGGTGTCCCCTTTAGGAGACCAAGCTAAAATAAAATTCTATTTCAAATCCAACTAAGAGTCTCCTGGGGACCAGCAGGTGGTGTGGTGGTTAAGGTGCTGGACACTCCCACATGGCTGACCGCGGTTCGAGTCTCGGACCTGGCAGCTTGCTTTCTCAATCTTTCTCTCTCTCTGTCTTTCTCTGGTCAAATTAAAATAAATGAATGAATAAATAAAATAAATAATTATAAAAAATAAAAAGAGTCTCCCTGGGCGACTCTCCTTAACTACATTGAAGTGGGAGTGACTTTTTAAAAAGGTCACACAAGGAATGCAATATCTAAGTGGCTATTTCCGTGTTCCATACCCTAAAAAGCCCAATTTACATGTGTGTGTGTACATGTGTGTATCTGTGTGTATGTGTTTTGCTAGAAGGCATACAAGTTCGCCAGAGACAGAGAGAGAGAGAGGAAAAAGCATCCCCATGGAAAATGGTCATGCCACAATCCCTTTTCCACCATCTTTCCCTGTCTTCTGGATTTTGAACATGCATGTACGCCCGACATGTTTCTTAGTTGGCCAGGTCTGGGACTGGAATCTCGCAGTTGGCCACGTGCCTTGATCACCATGCCACATAACCAGCCCTATTTGTGTCTTAGGTGCAGTAGCCCATTAAAAATGAAAAAACAAACAAACAAACGAAATCATGAGAGGTGTGCCCGAGGGACGAGAAAGCCTGCCTGCTGATATTCAGAGACCTGGAAACACACACACACACACACACACACACACACACACGGTATCAGAGAACCAAATCAGGGCGTGGGGCCCCCTCCTTCCTCCACTGAGGTTTTAAATAGAAAAGAGCTTCTTTTCATTCTCTTCCTATGAGAATTGTCATTTCCAGGAAGTTCAAAGGTTCCCAACTCCACCACACCCAAACAACTTCATAAGATAAAATTCTGTGATTAAAACAGGGCTGGCTCCTTCACGTGGACTTAGGGGACAATTTTGAAACCGAGGCTGCTACTGGCACTGAGCCAGGATGCTCAGCAACGGCATCAGTAAGGGGGTTCCCAATAGCAGGAAGCCACGTTTGCGCTGCTGCAGAGAATCTCAGCTGGCTCGCGCTGCTGCAGAGAATCTCAGCTGGCTCCTTCTAAACTGTATTGGGCCTGGGCAACAAGCCTCATGCTCTGGAGGTTACCAGACCCAGAAGGGTTCTGTGATCTCCCGTGCTAAACTTCACATCACCCTGTTTTTGTTTTTATTTTTGTTGGCCAGAGGGCACATGGTACTCCCAGAAAGAGAGGAAATGGAGAAAGTGCCCTGCACTGGGGCTGGTCATGCCACAATCCCTTCTCCTCCATTTCTCCATCCGTTAGGGATTTAGGGCACATACCCAACCACACATGCCTGGCATGTTTCTCAAGCTGCCAGGGCTGGGATTTGAAATATAGCTGGCCGTGTGGGGGCTGGTTCCCTTAGCCACTAGGCCATGGGGCAATCCCACACACTGCACAGCTAAAACCTGTGCTCTCAGTGTGCACATATGAACAGACATCTTCGGCCAAAGTCCCTGGCCTTTATGTGACGTGAAATGTTCAGCAAAACTGCAGCTTTGCTGTTCTTCCAGAGTTGTTTCAGCATCATTATCACCATCGGTGCCCTTTCCCCCCTCGCGGAGAAAAAGACACGTAAGTGAGAAATAAAAATAGTCCCAAATTATACGGTTCCGGGTCTTATTTTCATGGTGAGCCTGAGGTTCTGGATTACAGTCATTTATGTCGTCAGTGGTGCCTCAGATTAAACCCAGCCTGCTGCCTCGGTGTGAAGAAAGGGCTTTTCAAACCACATGGCCAAGTTTTTGTGGGTGTGATTTGTCAAACACACATCACTGCACTAAGAGGTCCCTGAACTAGGAGGAGGAGCCAGAGCCCATGATATTAAGAAATCAAGGGAACGAGCTAAGAATAATTTCGGGGGCGGGTGGTGAATCTAAATGGTATCA